>NC_064290.1:17820337-17943490 GCF_019186545.1 Solanum stenotomum
TTGCACAAGCCTTATAAGGAGTCCACTCATCTCACTTGTAACACCTCAGACTTTGAGAATGGGCTAGAAAGGATACAGGCAAGTCCACGAACCCAAATGGACCATGTACCCTTAACGGTACTTAGATGGGCAGTTTAGGGGTCCACGACCCGTTAAGGGCATCGAGAGACCATCCAGGGTGGCCCCTAGGCAGAAGTCCCCGAGAAGCCCCGTGGCGACTTGGACGGCCCATCTAGGGGTCCGTACAAGTCACCGAGATAGTGAGGTTGCACCTTAAGGCCATTGTGAAGGACCACATACGCCTAGACGGTCCGTGAAGCTTCACATGAATCGTGAAGTCATCCATGAAAGAGAATTATCAGACTTCGAGTTTTTGGTCAACNGCCCCTAGGCAGAAGTCCCTGAGAAGCCCGGTGGCGACTTGGACGGCCCATCTAGGGGTCCATACAAGTCACCGAGATAGTGAGGTTGCACCTTAAGGCCATTGTGAAGGACCACATACGCCTAGACGGTCCGTGAAGCTTCACATGAATCGTGAAGTCATCCATGAAAGAGAATTATCAGACTTTGAGTTTTTGGTCAACTTCAAACGATCATAACTTTCAGCACAAAATGAATTAGGTGGGTTATGACCTATCAAATTAAATACATTTGAGTCCTCTTTCCAAGGCCACCAAGTTTGCCTAATACTAAGCCAGAGTAAGAAGTTATGCTCGTGTTAGTAAAGCCCTATCGGGCAGGGCAACACCACGACCCACTAGATGGGCCATGATGCCTTAGACGGCCCGTGAAGCCCCTCTTCTCAGTCACCTTGTCAATTTTAAGTTGGGGTCATATTTATCTTTTCCCCTATGCGTTTGGTACTTAAACTACGTCATTTGGTACTTAAACTATGTCGTTTGATACTTAAACTACATTGCTTTACTTCGTCTAAGCCTAGTAAGCTAGTCAGAAACTACTGAAACACTCATTTTCCTAAAATCATTAGACTTAGAAAGAAAATGAGAGAAAGAGGTGAAAATTTTCTCTCAAGGACAAGCAGAGCTCTCCTTCAAGTTCAACCCCAAAATTCGAAGGATTTCTCCGTAGTTTTCTTCACTTGATATGTGGGATTTCACTAGTGGGTTCCTTTCACCCATTAGGTTCCTCGAATTCAATCAAATCTTCAGCTTCTCCATAAATTGTTCAGACCTAGGGTTCCTAAATCTTAGGGATCTATTGTAATTTACCTGTTATAGTTTCTATGATATTACTTACATGTTTCTTGGAGAATTAGTGTAGTTTCATGTGTAAAACTCAGAAACCCTAACTTGTGTTAATTCTCCGTATTTCATGAATTATACTTGCTAGGCAGATTAGTCAGACAATCATGCTTCAGAATTCGAATGCCATATCTTTCGGTATATGTATGATGCATTCTCAAATAATTATCAGTATTTTGATCAATTTGGTATTACAGTTACATTTTTAGCTTTATATTCAAATGGGAGTAAGCTTAGCATTGAGTTGGACTAGGGTTCAACGTACTCTCAAGTCCTAGAACTACGTACCATCGTAGGTTTATAAGTCCCCTATGTTGGGCATCAGTTTTAGTGATCACGCCATAATCATGCCTTTATACCCTAGCAACGTATATTGGGTCCTCTCAATAGGGCATATAAATTGGACTCCACATTTAGCTCACGTGGTTTATGTCTGTTAATAGTATCTCCCATAGTCAGATTCATGCTGCATTGACCATGTATTCAGTATTTATTTCAGTATTCAGTTCAACATGTTATATCTTTATGATTAGTACGTGGTCATTGCATCCAGCTTAGCTTTTAGTTATGCTTCAGTATATCTATTTCCATGTTTAGTTTCTATATTGTTCAGCTTAGCATATACTCGCATGCTCAGTACATTCAAAGTACTGATGCATGCTTTTGCGCTACATCGTTGTATGTTATAGTTCAGGCGCTCAACATCCAGACCACGCTTAGCTCGACTTCCAGTCCGTACTCAACAACTTCAGTGGTGAGTCCTCATACTTCGAGGACGATAGGCATGCTTTACTTCTCAGTATTCACTTTTCAGTTTCAGTTTTGTTAGAGTTAGTTGGGGGTGTGTCTTAACAAATCAGATCAGTTAGAGGCTCTTAGACATAGATTAGATTCAATTTGAGTTGTTAGTGTTGTTTTCAATCATCACTATACTCTTCATATATTTTATATATATTCAGATATCTTGGGCTTTTCCCCACTTAAGATATTAAATTACTTTTAGCTTCCACACAGTGCATGTTTTAATTAAACTTGTATAGATATGCCACGCCCTGAGTTAGCTTAGGGTCACTTGTGACACTAAGCACTGTGTCGCGGCTAGGGGGTAGCCATGGTGCGTGACATCACTAATCACCAATGAGGGACTTTTTTCATTCTTTAACATTTACCTTGTGAAAAATTGAAGCTTCGGCATAGTATGAACATTTCTTCCCCGCAATTCGAGCTTGCTGCAAAATGTCAAAGGCCAAAGTAATTCGTTTCTGCAAATCAAAATTAAATGGAAGAAAGAAACTAAATCTTTACTTCTCATGAAATTGAGAGTTAAGAAGGTAATGAAAGGAAATCTACATACATGAACTATAAGTAATTTGAAGACAGTGCCCCAATTATATACGAATCTGAAACATCAAAAATCATAAATAGAAGAAAAAAGAAACATAACTAAACAATATCTCTATGTCGAAATTAGGACTCAGTCTAAAGCGTTCAGATCCATTGTATGAACAAGGAAAATGGAAATAATTAACTCACCAAAAACAAAGAAAAATTGCAATCGAATAGAAACACCAAGCATATGTTGTTTCCAGATGAGCCCAACTTCTATTATTGAGAGAGAATGAAGAAATTTCTAGATGCTTTGTTGTGGTGGTTCTTCAATTCTAGTCTAGGGTGAATGAGAGTCTAGGTTGCGTATTGATCGGTTTGGTTCAGTTTTGAAGTTTATCGATTTGACTTATTAGTTGTTGGTTTGTAGACATGCTAAATTGTTATAGAACCATTAAGATATTGACTTATCGATTATTGATTTATCAGTTGATGATTGTTATTGATTTGGTTATCGGTTTAACCGTTAAAATTTGACAAAAAATCATTGAAAATCACTTTAAAATAAGGTGACAAACTAAATGAACCATGCAAATGAGTTCACAAATTGCATCTTGCTCAAAAGCAAATACTTTTTCATTGTAGAATGGGTAAGAGTTTGAGACATCCATAAATAAAAGTATGAAACTAAACTCCAACTCAAGGACTTTATATACAAAATAGTATATATATATATATATATATATATATATATATAATAATTATTTAATTTACTATCGCATTATCAGTTGAACCATTAAGAAAAAACCTCAAACCGTTAAGAACAAAAAATCCGATAAGAGAAAAAATCAAAATTGTCATCAAAATCGCTAAACCAATAACCCCTTAGTGATAAACCAATAACTATTTTTTTGTTTGAGTTATCTGTTTCAATTCAATTTTGAACAACCCTAAATGACATGTGTTAATTTGGTGCAGTTGAAATGTCTAAAATACCCTTAAACAAACATAATTTGTGAAATGTTGATACAAAATATATACTCACTCTTCTATAAAAGTAGAATTGTGTGTATATAAATTATAAGTATAAGAGGTCGTTTGGTGTGAATGATAACATCAAATAGTTCTTGGTTTAAATTATGGTGCCAGTTAATTTGTTGTTTGATTGGTAGGTCCAGATAATTTATCTCAAGATAAGTTATCCCTCCCCTTGGTTGGTATCGTAATTTTGAGATAAATTATCGTAGAATAAAACAGGTAAACCGACAAAGATATCCCTTTAAACCCTTTGTAACACCTTAGAAACCTAACAGACTGAACAACAGGAAATTGGGTGAACCACGAAGGGGTTTACGAACCGTGAAAGAAACCATGGTCCGTCGACTTGCTCTTGGTTCACACCCAGCTAGTATGGTGGACCACGGATCCCTCCACGGGCTATGGATCCAATGACAGGCCGTGGATGGGTCCGTCATCCTGACCCAGTAGACCCTATGACACTGTGAGCAACCACGATGGCCTTCACTGCCCGTGGTCCCTCACATGGTCCATGAAGTGGACCGTAGATGAGGCCTACCAGACCTGAAGGTAGGGCTGGGCCATGGTCCTAGTGACAGATCGTCAGTCCCCTCATGGTTGGCCTTCATCTGCTATTAAGTCGAGTCATTTTGGTCTTTTTCCTATGCGTTGGGCATTTAAACTACGTTGTTTAATACCTAAACTACGTCGTTTAATTTAGTCCAAGCCTAATAATCTATTCCGAACTTACCCAAAACCCTCATTCTACTAAAATTATCCAAGTTAGAACGAAAAGAAGATAAAGAGGCGCCAATTTCTTTCAAGAACAAGCAGCAATGTTCTTCAAGTTTCAGCCCCGAAATCAGGTATGTACGATTTCACTAGTGGGTTCCTTTCACCCATTAGGTCCCTAAAATTCAGTTAGTTCTTCAGATTCTCATAAATTGTTCAGACCTAGGATTTCTAGATTTTCAAGATTTATTGTGATTATGGTTCCCTTGATCTAACTAACTTGTTTCTTGATAATTTAGTATAATTCCATGCATAGTATTCAGAACCCTAGTTTGTGTAGATTTTCTTAGTTCATGAACTACACTTGCTAGATTAGTTAAACAAATAATCATGCTTCAGATTTTGAATGTCACATTATCGGTATATAAACGTTGCATTCTAAGTTAGTATGTCAGTATTTTGAGCTATTCAACATTTCAGTTACATTTAAGTCATATATATATTCAGTTGGGAGTAGACTTAGCACTGAGTTGGACTAGGGTTCAGCGTACCCTCATAGTCCCAGAACTACGTGTCTCCGTAGGATTATAAGTCCCCTCTGTTGGGCATCAAAATTAGTGATCACGCCAGTCATACCTTTATACCCCTATCAAGGTATATTGGGTCCTCTCGATGGGGCGTATACATCAGACTCCACGTTTAGTTCACGTGGTTTATGTCGGTTAATAGTAGTTCCCACAATTAGAATCTTAGTGCGTTCGACCAGGTTTTCAACATTTATATCAGTTTACAGTTCAACATGTTATCTTCATGATTAGCACTTGGTCATTGTATTCAGTTCAGTTCTTTTCAGTTATACTTCAGTACATATCTATATCTTGTTTCAGATTATATGATTGCTCAATTATACTTTGTTCAGCTCACATATATTTGCTCAACTTAGTATCTATATCCTGCATGCTCAGTACATTTCAAGTACTGACGCATACTCTGCGCTACATCCTTTCATGATGTAGGTTCAGATACTCAGCATCCAGATCACGTATAGATTGATTCTTGATTCACATTTAGTAGCTTCAATGGTGAATCCTCATATTTTGAGGACAATAGACATGCTTTTATTAGAGTTAGCTGGGGCATGTCCCAACAACTCAACTCAGTTAGAGGCTTTTCAGACATAGCAGTAGATTCAACTTGAGTTTTTAAGTGGTTGTTTCAGTTATCACTAAACTCTTAATATGTTTTATATATTCAGACTAATTAGATTTTTCCACACTTTTAACTAACCATTGTTTTAGCTTCCGCATAGTACCTGTTTATTTCAGTAACTTTTATAGTATGCTTATGATATGCCAGACACAAGGTTAGCTGTGACCCTAGGTCCCGTGTTACGTCAAGTGGGTAACCACGGGGCGTGACAAACTTTTTATACATCATTTTTCACATTCATGTATATTTACATTATTTTTAATCCCATGTATACTCAAATTCATAGCTTTCATTCGTCCTTAATTTTTATGATAATTCTTCATATTATTTTATTAAAAAATTTCACTATATAAATATAATTTTTATTATGAATTTATTTGACTAAATTCTTATGTTTATTTATATTTTGATTCTCATAAATCCTCTTATACTTTAACAAACTATAAGATGGAAGTTCTATTTTCTTTTTTATGAATTTATGTACGCATTTTCATAATGTTATATTACTTTGTAAAGTAGTAATTTTTTTTCCATCCTTTTATCATTTTGTAAACAATGATATGGTTCATTCTAATTCATCAAGTAGGTCATGATTTTTGTTTGTAAAACTCTTATTAAAATGAAATTAAGTATATTCAAAATTAATCTATAGGTATCACTAGACTTTGTTGTTTTGTATGATTTATAAAAATTGTTAATATATTAACACTTATAATTTTAATCTATACTTCTGAATAATTTTCAAATATAGTAGAAAAAGAATATCACTAAATTAAATATTTAATTTGAATGTATAGGTCTGATATGAAGTTTAAATAAGTTATTGTTTGATTTATATATATATATATATATATTAAAGAGTGTGATTTTTATTAGTATGTCTACTATACTGATGATAAAAAAAATTCAAAAAACTAATTAAATACTTAAAATATATCTATGATTATAGTATTGAGTCCGTAACAGACATTTCATTATCTAACGTGAAGGACAAAACAACAAAGGTCATAAGGGTAAATTTACCCTAACACATACATTCTCTTCATAACTCTAGAACCGTTCATCTTCATCATTTGCATTTCCAAATAAACCACAGTTGAATCAACATCCTCTTTCATTCAACTTTTGAGTTCTCTCCACTTTCTCATGTTGGTTGTAGGATAGAAGAAGAAAAGTATTAGTGGGGAACCTTTTGCTAGCCCAAGATCATTAACTAAGATTGGAAGATTCAACTAAAGAAGAGGAAGCTAGAAAAGAGAAGGAATATTTTTTAAATGAGAGCTTGGTTATGGAAGAAGACTTTTAAATTAGATTTGTTTTTTGTTGTATAATATACAAGACCCTTATTCCCTATTTATACTTATCGTCCTTATTTCATAATCCGATTTACACCTTATGATATGATCAAATAAACTAGGGTAGATTGACCTCTTCAAGACGAACTCCGCCTTAGTATTAACCTGCTTCCACTTCTTGTATATGTTACTATTCTCTAGTCTGTCAAACAGAGGACTTGTGTTAATCCCATTAACAACATTCCACAAATTATCGCTCATAAGGTATGATTTCATACCTTGTAATGGATTGGTTCAATAATTTCATCCTCATTCCATTAACACAATCGCTTAAATCCACCCCAATAAACCAGTTGAATCAACCACTAATTCGATCTTGAAATAGAACCCAGAAGCTAATCAATAGATATGGCTTTGATACCATATAGAGAAATCGCAAAAGAAAAATATAATTTGGGAGACCTTCTGCTAACCCAAGATTGATAACTAGAATCGGAAGATTCAACTAAGGAAAAATAATCTAGAAAGGAAAAGGAAAATTTTGAATAAGAGAACTTGATTATGGAAGAAGACTCTTAGATTAGATTTGCTTTTGGTTATATACAAACGTACAAGACCATTCCCTATTTATACTTATCTATGGATGGTTTTAGATACTTCAAGATCTAGACTATTTTACTAGTTTAATTTTTACAAATATCATCTTTAGAATATCTACAAGAAAATTTAGGTAACTTTATCTTCTACTCTAGAATATCTAGATATTTGATGAGTCAGGTATTTTGGACTTATTTATATATCTTTTCTTATAGCTTTATGTTACTAATGTATAGATTGAGGATAATTATCCTTTGAATAGTGATTGTTTGAAGTACTCGTGGCCTTGTAATACCTTGGTATTTGGAAAACAAGGAAAATAAGTTTTTGGACTGAAGTCTGGTTTTACGGGTCCCATCTACAGACTCTAGAAGTTTCTATGGGACGTAGATGGCAACCGTAGAAAGAGGGAAAATATATTTTTCAAAACAAGTGTCTATACCCTTTTTATGAATCACTAGGATGGCCCGTCATTCCTTGTACGAGTCGTAAATAGGTCTCGTAGGTGAGTCCATACTTGGTAAAATTTTGAGGGTCAAAGTTGGTTTCGACGGTTGGTTTCTACGGACCATAGAAAGACTTACGAACCGTAGAAATGTTTCATCAAAAGATAGGTGAAATCATGGTCCCAATATTTGGTCTACGGTTGACCAGTACAAATCGTAGGTATGAACTATAGGTCGAGTCCGACAGTTATTTTAAAAGGGTTTTGGGTCTTTTCCGTAAATTTTTTAAAATCAAAACTATGTAGTTTTACCTTCTACCTTAAGCCATATATAATGCTTTTAAGCCCCAAATTACCCATTTTCAATTCATTATCCTAAATTCCCTAAACTTGACCAAATTCTCTCAACCTAAGGAAAAAGAAGAAGAGATAGAGTTCCATTCAAGTATCCAATTCACCATCTTTCTTGGGATTTGAATAGCAAGGTATGTGGGTATTCACTCATGGAATCCATTCTTTCATGGGGTCCCCAAAGCTTTCAATTTATCAATTAACTAAGTTAGGGTTTTAATTCAATCTTTGTGGGTTTCATCCAATTATGATTGATATTGTTGATTAAGTCTTCTAATGCATGATTTAATATTAATCCATGATATTTAGTTGAAATTACATTGACCCATGCCTAAATCATGTTTTTTCAACTATGAACCTATGATGAGCCCATGAATCTATGAACTATAAATTATAAAGATATGCAATTGTAAATTATTTGGGGATGCTTTGAAAGGAAAGTATCAATGATATTGTGAAAGGATTTCTTACTTGCTATGATGATCATGATTGTGAAAGATATTTCTCACAAATAAATTCATGTTGGTGAAAAGTTTTGTCATCAATGTTGAATTATGTTTAAGGAGCTATTTTATGTTTTGATCTTGATAGTGTGGATTGGTATTGATCATTGTGTTTCCTTTGTTATAATGATATTTGACTTTTATCTATTTCGTTGGGATTCAGACTTAGCATTGAGAGGACTTTGAGGTGGAGGCTCAAATAGGTAGTCTCTGGTAGCAACATCTAGTCCCTAACTGCGTGCCCCCATAGGATTGTCTTAATTAACCTATCTAGTGGATCCACTTTAGAAAATAATGATATGTATGGATTCTACATTGGCAAGTAGATTCCTTCTTTCGGTATGAGGGACATACCAGAATCCATGATATAACTCTCATGGTCTTATTGTCGGTTAAAGCTAAGATCCACCAAAAACGATTATGTTTTCTTCAAGCTTTTTTGATGTCCTTTATGTTAATGAATTTGACTATGTTTTATGCTTTTCATGTCATTTCGTCTCTAAAAGCTTTTAAATGTTTCATCATGATCATGCCTAAACGTTTTAAGTCATTTATGTTATCAAGTACATTCTATGTCCTAATGAACTTGTGCCTACATTTTCTCATGAATGTAGGGTCTGGCGTTCCTATGTCGCACACTCGTTGCTAAACATCTATTGGTTGCTTTAAGTGGATTGGTGAGTCCTCATGTTTCGAGGACCGAGACACTCTATAGTTTTATGTCATTTCTAGTTTTTCAGACTTTGTATGTGATATATGAGTTATATCCCGAACACTTTTTATGATTTATTAGATGGATTTGATGTATAAAATGCTTTCTTGAAATTCTATTATCTTGTATGATGTATTCTAAGTGGCTTGTGTAGGGCCTCTTGGGATTTTATACTCCACGTCATGTCTAGTGTGTACTTTGGGTTATGAAAAACTTAGTATCAAATCACAAGGATTAGAAAGGCCCTAGAATGTCTCATAAGCCACGTCAAGTAGAGTTTTGTTCATGAGTGTGAAGCACACCATATTTATGAATAGAAAGCTATAAGATATTTAGGAAATTCCACTTCTTTCATCATTCTAAATTCGTGTGATAGTGTTTAACTCTATGTCTCTCTCATAATCCTTATTCGAAGCTTTTCAAGATATGGCCCCTCGAAGAGCATACGTTAGGATGAGTTTGAATGAGAATGTCGAACGAAAAGCTCCTCAAGCTCCTCGAGAAGCTCCTCAAGTTCGACCGACCCTTTGGCCGAAAAAGTGACTAATATGGAGTTTAGGACTACTTTTAAGTGTTGGCCCAGCCAGATGGCTCAAGCTAATAAGGAGGTTATGGTCCATGTGAATCCAAATGTGGGTATGACGACAACTAGAGTGAGATAATTCACTAGAATGAATTACTCAGAGTAACATGGTTCTAGGGTTGAGGAAGATCCTCAAGTGTTCATTGATGAGGTATACAAGGTGTTGATGATCATTATAGTGACATCGGTAGAAAATGAGGAATTGTTTACTTATCAACTTAAGGGTATGGCTCAAGTTTAGTTCAACCAATGGAAGGAAGAGATGACTGTAGCACCCCGTAACTAGAAAGAACTAGAAAGAAGTTAAAAATTGGAAATAGTCATTTTTTGGAAAGAATATAAAAATCTGGAAAATTTGTTAAGTTGGATTTTTTTGTCAACTTCAAATGACCATAACTCCTAGATCAGGATGAGTTAGGTGTGTTTCCAGATTGCGTAGGAAATATCTTGGAATAATCTTTCCAATGCCACTAAGTTTGCACGTTTACGAGTTCGTATGAGTGAGATATGACCATTTAAAGTTGGGCTGTTCAAATAAGGGAAGTCTAAAACCGGATTTTGGAAGGATATTTTACTCTTTTCCTTACCCAATTATTTTAATTCATTTTTAGGAGTTTAATTGGGGTCAAATCAAAATTTTGTCAGTTTAGAGAATTGGAAATTTATGCTAGGGCTTGGAGAAAGGAGAAAAGAGGAGAAAGAAGGAGAAAATGCAAGATTCATCAAGAANGTTGGGCTGTTCAAATAAGGGAAGTCTAAAACCGGATTTTGGAAGGATATTTTACTCTTTTCCTTACCCAATTATTTTAATTCATTTTTAGGAGTTTAATTGGGGTCAAATCAAAATTTTGTCAGTTTAGAGAATTGGAAATTTATGCTAGGGCTTGGAGAAAGGAGAAAAGAGGAGAAAGAAGGAGAAAATGCAAGATTCATCAAGAATGTTTGAGTTTGGTCGTGGATTTTGCCAAGGATTCAATCCTACGAGGTATGTGAGTTCACCTAGCATTGGGTTCGTTCACCCACACGCCAAACATGCTTAATTCAGCATGATTTTTGTCCTAAAAGATTGAGAATTCGATGTTCCTGAGTTGTGTTCTTGAATTGTTTTCATTCTTGAACTTATATGGGATTGATGGGTTTTCTTGAGATGTTTTAGCGATGTTAAGAGTTGTTTCGAGTTAGATTCTAGTGTACATGTTTTGGGTATTTGAATCTAAGAAGATATTGAGAAAAGGAATTGGGTTTAATCGAATTAAGGTCAGAAATCGAGAAGGAAAATTTGTCAGATGGTACCTGGGAGGGTCTGGCGTGGCGCGCCCCATCTGCGCAAGAGAGGTTGGGGAGGCGCACTGCAAGTGCGCTGAAACGAGCCCTTGTAACTTAGAGGCTGGCGCGGCGCGCCAAGGACGCGCCCGGGTCATCTGCCCCCACCCGTTTTTCATCGTTTAGCCCGTTTAAGTCCTTCTAAACTGTACTAACACTTCCTATTGATTCTAACTACTTTAAGTGACTTCTAAATATCTAGAAATCATCCAGAAACAAAAACCATAACCTTGAATCCATAAATTCAAATTCAAGGAAAGTTAAGAGCCAAGCCTAGGAAGTTCTTAGAGTCCTTTCAAGAAGTCTTTTGCAAGTGCTTTTAACTTTGTTTTAAGACTTAAATTTCAAGTTGAGTAAAGAGTAAGAAGTAAAGAATGAAGGTCATTTCTTTAAAGATTATAAGGGAACTAAGTATTCCCAAGTATCTAAAATTGTTTTCACATTTGTAAGAAAGGGAAACACCGATTTCCAAGAAAAGCTTTTAAGCTAAGTTTTGAGTAATTATCTCAAACCAAATAAAGAAGTTTTGTTTTTAAAACATATGAGCTAAGTATATTTTGGGAGTAGTATTGAGCACCGATATGGGGATGCGAGTTCATAATAACTCAAGTATCCATAAACCATGTAGTCATCATGGGTAGTAAATAATCATAGTTTTTAGATGATTTCTTAAGTTCTTTTTTGCATAGACTAGTGCATACACTTAGTTAAGGCGTTCTATATGACGGCAAAGTATAGGACAATTCTAGCAGAGTGGGCAAGACGTTGTATCACCACTGAGGCTCATAGTGATGGTTGTCAATTAGAGAAACTCCCACAGAAACTTTATTACTTTATTATACGAGTACAATTGATTTTATTATTGCATTTCTTTAACGTACTAAGTTGCTTTCTACTGTTTTAAAAGCTCTCTATATATTGAATGTGTATTGTTGCTTTATATTGAGTTAAGTTATTCATGAGTTGAGTAAGACTTGGTTTGACTAGTGGAAGAAGGGTAGAGCTGAGGGAGCACCACCTGCGAGTTGGGCATGTTTTGAGGAGGCCTTCTTGGGGTGTTCCTTTCCCTCAGAACTGAGGGAGGCTAAGGTACGACAGTTCCTCACACTTAAGCAAGATTTTTTGAGTGTTCCTGAGTATGGGTTGAAGTTGACCCAACTGTCCCTTTATGCTCCAGAGATGGCTGCGGATAAGAGAAATAAAATGAGTTTGTTTGTTGCTGGGTTGTCTCCTCTGTTGAGTAAGGAAAGTAAGGCTGCAATGCTAATAGGTGACATGGATATATCAAGGTTGATGGTCTATGTGCAACAAGTTGAGGAAGAAAAGGTGAGGGATAGAGAGGAGTTTAGAAACAAGAAAGCGAAGATAGGAAATGAGTCAGGGCAGCAAAGAAGTAATGTGAACCGTTCGTCCTTTCAGCAAAAGCAAAAGGGACCTGCTCCATCATCTGCTAGTGCACCTGCACCCAGAAACAAAGGTGAGTACAATAGTCAGAATTCACAGCACTTCAAGGCTAGACCTGCCCATTCTCAGGGTAGTGTGGCACAAGGAGGTAACTAGGATCCTGCATGTGCTAAGTGTGGTAGAACCCACCCAGGTAAGTGTCGCGATAGCTCCACAGGTTGTTTCAAGTGTGGAAAAGAGGGTCATGTCATGAAAGAGTGCCCCAAGAACCGGCAAGGTAATGGGAATCAGAGCAATAAAGGCCAATCTTCATCAGTTGCTCCACCAGACAGGGCTGCACCTAGAGGAGATACTTCCGGTACTGGTGGAGGAGCAAACCACCTTTATGCGATCACTAGTCGCCAAGAGCAAGAGAACTCTCCAAAAGTTGTCACTGGTATGATCAAAGTCTTTACCCTTGGTGTTTATGCTTTGCTAGACCTAGGAGCAAGTTTATCTTTTGTAACCCCTTATGTTGCAAATAATTTTGATGTTCTACCTGAGAAACTCTGTGAGCCCTTTTGTGTTTCTACACCTGTTGGGGAGTCTATTCTAGCTGAGTAAGTATATCGTGATTGTGTCATATCCATCAATCACAAAAACACCATGGCTGATTTAATTGAGTTAGATATGGTAGATTTTGATGTTATTCTAGGTATGGACTGGCTTTATGCCTGTTATGCCTCCATTGATTGTAGATTTCGAGTTGTTAGGTTTCAAATTCCTAATGAGCCAGTTATAGAGTGGACTAGTAGCCAGTGCCTAATGGTCGTTTCATTTCGTACCTTAAGGTGATGAAGTTAGTTTCCAAGGGGTGTTTCTATCACTTAGTCCGAGTAAATTACTCTAGTGTTGAGATACCTCATATTCAGTTAGTTTCAGTAGTAAGAGAGTTTCCAGAAGTCTTTCCAGATAATCTTCCCAGAGTCCCTCCTGAGAGAGAAATAGACTTCGGTATATACATTCTTCCAGATACTCATCCCATATCTATTCCGCCATACAAAATGACACGAGCAGAGTTGAAAGAGCTTAAAGAACAGTTGAAAAATCTCCTAGATAAGGGCTTTATTCGACCAAGTGTCTCATCTTGGGGCACTCTGATCTTATTTGTAAGAAAGAAATATGGTTCCCTTAGGATGTATATAGATTACCACCAGTTGAACAATGTTACCATCAAGAATAAGTATCATCTTTCGAGAATTGATGGTCTTTTCGATCAGCTTCAGGGTGCTACTTGTTTCTCTAAGATAGACCTCAGATCAGTCTACCATCAGTTGAGGGTAAAGGAACGTGATATTCCAAAGAAGTATTCAGGACCCGTTATGGTCATTATGAATTCTTAGTTATGTCCTTTGGTTTGACCAATGCACCTGCAACATTTATGGACCTTATGAATAGTATATTCAAGCCTTATTTAGATATGTTTGTTATCGTGTTTATTGATGACATACTAATCTATTCAAGGAATGAAGAAGATCATGCTAGTCATCTCAGATTAGTTCTCCAAACTTCAAAGGATAGAGAGTTATATGTCAAGTTCTATAAGTGTGAGTTTTGGCTTGAGTATGTGGCATTCTTAGGTCACATTGTGTCTGGAGAGGGAATTAAAGTTGATACCCAGAAAATAGAGGCAGTGCAGAATTGGCCTAGACCCACATCTCCAACCGATATTAGGAGTTTCTTGGGTTTGGCTAGATATTATAAAATGTTCGTAGAGGGGTTCTCATTTATTTCATCCCCTTTGACCAAGTTAACTCAGAAGACAACGAAGTTTCAATGGTCTGAAGTTTGTGAGAAAAGCTTCAAGGAATTGAAAAAGAGGTTAACTACTACCCAGTGTTGACCTTAACAGAAGGTACTCAAGGTTTTGTGGTATATTGTGATGCGTCTAGAGTTGGTTTGGGTTGTGTGTTGATGCAGAATGGCAAGGTTATAGCTTATGTCTCCAGACAGTTGAAAGTCATGAGAAGAATTACCCAACCCATGATCTAGAGTTGGCTACTGTAGTGTTTGCTTTGAAAATATGGTGTCATTATGTATGGTGTTCATGTTGATGTATTCACTAATCACAAAAGTCTTCAGTATGTGTTTAGTCAGAAAGAGCTTAATCTCAAACAAAAGAGGTGGTTGGAATTACTCAAGGATTATGACATGAATATTCTTTATCACCCAGGTAAGGCTAATGTTGTTACTGATGCCTTGAGCAGGTTGTCTATGGGTAGTACCGCCCATTTTGAGGAAGTTAAGAGAGAGTTAGTGAAAGATGTGCATAGACTTGCACGATTGGGAGTTCGTCTAATGGATTCCACTGAAAGAAGAGTAGTGGTGATGAATGGGGCTGAATCATCATTAGTGTCAGAAGTAAAAGAGAAGCAAGACCAAGATCTTATTTTGCTTGAATTGAAGGCAAATGTTCCTAAGCAAAAAATGTTGGCTTTTGAACAAGGGGGAGATGGTGTGTTGAGATATCAAGGTAGGTTGTGTGTACCAAGGGTGGATTAGCTCTAAGAGAGAATCATGGAGGAAGCTTATAGCTTCAGATATTCTATTCATTCGGGTTCCACAAAAATGTATCGTGACTTGAGAGAAGTTTATTGGTGGAGTAGTATGAAGAAGGGCAGAGCAAAGTTTGTTGCTAAGTGTCCAAATTGCCAACAAGTTATAGTAGAGCACTTAAGGCCCGATGGTATGGCTCAAAATATAGAACTTCCGAAATGGAAATGAGAGATGATCAATATGGATTTCATCACAGGTTTGCCACAGTGTCGTTTGGGTGATTGTTGATAGAATAACAAAATCAGCCCATTTTTTGCCGGTAAAGACTACCCATACAATAGAGGACTATGCCAAGTTGTATCTTCTAGAGGTAGTTAGACTTCATAGGGTGCCAATTTTGATTATTTTAGATAGAGGTGCATAATTTACTGCACAGTTCTGGAAATCTTTTTCAGAAAGGCTTGGGTTCAAAGGTGAACTGAAGTACTGCTTTTCATCCTCAGACAGATGGTCAAGCAGAGCACACTATTCAGACTTTAGAGGATATGTTGAGGGCCTGTGTGATTGATTCAAGGGTAATTGGGATGATCACATTCCTCTCATTGAGTTAGCTTACAACAATAGTTACCACTCTAGCATCCAGATGGCTCTTATGAATCTCTTTATGGGAGAAAATGTAGATTTCCTATTGGATGGTTTGAAGTTGGTGAAGCAGGATTGATAGGACCAGACTTAGTTCATCCAGCTATACAGAAGGTAAAAGTAATTTAAGAGAGGTTGAAAATGGCGCAGCGTCGTCAGAAATCCTACATTGATGTTAGGAGAAGGGAGTTAGAGTTTGATGTAGATGATTGAGTATACTTGAAAGTCTCACCCATGAAAGGTGTTATGAGATTTGGTAAGAAGGGGAAGCTTAGTCCTCAGTATATTGGCCCTTACAGAATATCAAAAAGGTAGGTAATGTAGCTTATGAGTTGGAGCTACCACAAGAGTTAGCCGCGGTTCATCCAGTTTTTCACATCTCTATGTTGAAGAAATGCATGGGCGATCCTTCATTGATCATACCAACTAAAGATATTGGGATCAAGGACAGCTTATCTTATGAAGAGATTCCGATCTAGATTCTAGATTGCCAAGTTTGCAAGTTGAGGACTAAGGAAGTAGCATCAGTCAAAGTCCTTTGAAGGAACCAATTTGTTGGGGAAGCTACTTGAGAAGCTGAGGAAGATATGAAGAAGAGATATCCACATCTCTTTGAAACCGGAGAAGTTCCAGACCAAGGTACTAACTCTCTTCTTAGTAGTCTTTCATTTATAAGTTAGCATGTTGTAATTGCATTGCTTGTTGGGTGTTTGAGTTGAAAGTTACATGTTACACCCTTAGCCTACTAGGAGTAAGCTCATTCGAGGACCAATGTTCCCAAGGGGGAGATATTGTAACACCTCGTAGCTAGAAAGAACTAGAAAGAAGTAAAAAATTGGAAATAGTCATTTTTGGAAAGAATATAAAAATCTGGAAAAAAATTTGTTAAGTATGTTAGGTTGGATTTTTTTATCAACTTCAAACGACCATAACTCCTAGCTCAGGATGAGTTAGGTGTGTTTCCAGATAGCGTAGGAAATATCTTGGAATAATCTTTCCAACGCCGCTGAGTTTGCGTGTTTCCGATTTCGTATGAGTGAGATATGACCATTTGAATTTGGGCTGATCAAATAAGGAAAGTCTAAAACCAGATTTTGGAAGGGTATTTTAGTCTTTTCCTTACCCAATTATTTTAATTCATTTTTAGGAGTTTAATTGGGGTCAAATCAGAAATTGTTCAGGTTAGAGAATTGGAAATTTACGCTAGGGCTTGGAGAAAGGAGAAAAGTGGATAAAGAAGGAGAAAAGGCAAGATTCATCAAAAACGTTCGAGTTTGGTCGTGGATTTCACCAAGGATTCAATCCTACGAGGTATGTGAGTTCACCTAGCATTGGGTTTGTTCACCCATGCACCAAATATGTTTAATTCAGCGTGATTTTCGTCCTAAAAGATTGAGAATTTGATGTTCTTGAGTTGTGTTCGTGAATTGTTTTCATTCTTGAACTTATATGGGATTGATGGGTTTTCTCAAGATGTTTTAGCGATGTTAAGAGTTTTTTCGAGTTAGATTCTAGTGTACATGTATTGGGTATCTGAATCTAAGAAGATATTGAGAAAAGGAATTGGATTTAATTAAATTAAGGTCAGAAATCGAGAAGGAAAATTCGTCAGATGGCACATGGGGAAGGTCTGGAGTGGCGTGCCCCATCTGCGCAAGTAGGCTGGGGTGGCGCGCCTGCAGTGCACCAGAAAAGAGCTCGAGTAACTTAGGGGCTGGCGCGACGCGCCCGAGTCGTCTACCCTCACCTGTTTTTCATTATTTAGCCCTTTTAAGTCCTTCTAAAGTGTACTAACACTTCCTATTGATTCTAACTACTCTAAGTGACTTCTAAACATCTAGAAATCATCTAGAAACAGGAATCATAACCTTGAATCCATAAATTCAAATTCAAGGAAAGTTAAGAGCCAAGCCTAGGAAGTTCTTAGAGTCCTTTCAGGAAGTCTTTCGCAAGTGCTTTTAACTTTGTTTTAAGACTTAAAGTTCAAGTTGAGTAAAGAGTAAGTAGTAAAGAATGAAGTTCATTTCTTCAAAGATTATAAGGGAACTAAGTTTTCCCAAGTGTCTAAAAATGTTTTCATATTTGAACAAGAAAGGGAAACACCGATTTCCAAGAAGATCTTTTAAGCTAAATTTGGAGTAATTATCTCTAACCAAAGAAAGAAGTTTTGTTTTAAAAAGATATGAGCTAAGTATATTTTTGGGACTTTTTAGATGATTCCTTAAGTGCGTTTTAGCATAGACTAGTGGATCCACTTAGTTAAGACATTCTATATGATACAAAGTATAGGACAGTTCTGGCAGCGTGGGCAAGACGCTGTGTCACCACTTAGGCTCATAGTGGTGGTTGTCATTTAGAGAAACTCCTACATAAATTATATTACTTTATTATATGAGTAAAGTTGAGTTTGTTATTGCATTTCTTTAATGAACTAAGTTGATTTCTACTATTTTAAAAGCTTTCTATATTTTTTTTACCCTCCCTAGGAGCTCCCACCTCTTTTGTTCCCTTGGTGACTCGAACTCGCAACATTCGGGTTAGAAGTGAGGGGTGCTTACCATCCGAACAATTCCCTCTCGTCAGCTTTCTATATATTGCATGTGAATTGTTGCTTTATATGGAGTTAAGTTATTCATGAGTTGAGTAAAGCCAAGGTAAGTGTTTCTTTCAGATTCCCTTCAAGCTTATGTTATGTTTAGTTTTCCCCTCGCATACTCGTACATTCAATGTACCTATGCCATTTGGCTTGCATCGTTGTTATGATGCAGACACAGGTAACCAGGATCATCATCCTACACCTTGTTGATCTAATTGAGCATTCAGAGTCTGTTGGTAAGACTCATTGCTTTCCGGAGGGCTCCTTTTTACATTGCTTTATAGTATTTCAGTTGTTAGGATGATCGGGGGTCTTCCCTCGACATCCTTCTTTGTTTTAGAGGCTTCATAGAAGGATAGTTATAGTTCTTTAGTCTTATTCATTTCAGTTGTATACGTTTAAGACTTGAGTTGCCATTTTGGTTGTTATTATCTCTTAAGTTATTGCATGAGTTACGTTTCTTATGTTTAAGTCTTCCGGTGAGTAAGTATGCCAGGCTAAGGGTTCGCTTGGGGCCAGCAATGGTTCTCGAGTGCTAGTCCCGCCCAGGGTGTAGGCTCAGGGCGTGACAATGACGGTTGATACGGGTTCTCTTGATTGGGAAGAGTTTAAGGTTTCTTTCTTTGATCGGTTCTTTCCCCTTGAGATGAGGGAGGCAAAGGTACTTGAATTCATCAACCTTCGTCAAGTAAATATGAGTGTGAAAAAGTATGCCTTGAAGTTCACACAATTTTGTAGAGATGCTCCTACTATGGTTGTCGATCCTAGGGCAAGGATAAACAAGTTTGTTTTGGGAGTGTCCACGATGGTGGTTAAAGAATGTCGTACCATCATGGTCATTAATGAAATGAATATTTCTTGTCTAATGGTTCATGCTCAACAAATTAAAGAGGAGAATCTTAAAGAAAGGTCTAGGGAGGCAAATAGGGCAAAGACCGGTGAAGGTGACTTTTCACATTCAAGGTCTGATGTGTATGGTCGTTCTAGGTTCCGAAAAAGTCTTTCTGGTTAAGGTTCCTCCAATGCCCCGACTTCTAAGTTCAACAAAGATAGGGTGTCTAACCCCCAAGCCTCAAGGAGGAAATGGTGGTGGAAATGGTTCTTCGGTTCCCATATGTCAAAAGTGTGGCAAACGTCATCCAGGAAAATGTTTGATGGGTACGAATAATTTATTCGGTTGTGGTAAAAGTGGTCATCGCTTAAGAGATTGTCCATCTATAATTGACAAGGGAAAGGATGGTAAGTAAGCTCCGCCTTGTGGTTTGGGTTCAAGTGCTCTAAAGCAAAATCGATTTTATTCACTTGAAACTCGTCATGAGCAAGAGGGTTCTCCCTGTGTTGTTACCGGTATGTTGAAAGTCTTTCATCTTGATGCTTATGTTTTTCTTGATCAGGTGCTACTTTGTCTTTTGTGACGCTATATGTGGCCTATGAGGTTTGATGTTTATCCAGATGTGTTGATAGACCCTTTTCTATCTCTACTACCATTGGTGAATCTATTGTGGCCAAGAGAGTCTATAGAAACTGTCCTGTCTCTTTATCCCATAGAGTCACTCATGTTGATCTTGTAGGGCTTGATATGTTAGACTTTGATGTCATTCTTTGTATGGATTGGCTACATTCTTGTTATGCTTCTGTTGATTGTAGGACCCAAATGACTAAGTTTTAATTTCCTAATGAACCCGTCCTAGAATGGAAAAGGGGGAAATTCTAAGCCTAAGGGTTAGTTTGTTTCTTGTCTTAAAGTTAGAAAGATGATTTCTAAGGGTTACATTTATCATCTTGTTCGAGTTAGGGATACGGATTCCGAAACCCTTACTTTTGAATCGTTCCCCATTGTAAATGAGTTTTTGGAAGTGTTTCCCACTGATCTACCCGGGGTTCCTCCTGAAAGGGAAATATACTTCGGTATTGACCTTCTTACAGATACACAATCTATTTCTACCCCTTCCTTATCGTATGGCTCCGACAGAAATTAAAAAATTGAAAGAACAATTGAAGAATTTATTGGATAAGGGTTTCATCTGATCGAGTATCTCTTAATGAGGTGATCTAGTTTTGCTTATTCATAAGAAGGATGGTTTACTTCACATGAGTATTGACTACCGACAATTGAAAAAAGTTACCATTAAGAATAAATATCCTATTCCAAGGATAAATTATTCGTTTGATTAACTACAAGGAGCAAGTTAATTATTTAAGATTGACCTCCGGTCGGGATATCAACAATTGAGGGTGAAGAAAGGTGACATTCCGAAGATGGTTTTTTCATACTGGGTATGGTCATTATGAGTTCTTAGTAATGTTGTTTGGTTTGACTAATGCTCCGACCGCATTTATAGACTTGATGAATAGAGTGTTTAGACAATATCTAGACATGTTTTTGATTGTATTTATTGATGACATTTTTATTTACATAAGGAGTGAGGATGAGCATACCGATCACTTAAGGATTGTGTTGCAAGTCCTCAAGGACCAACAACTATTTTCAAAGTTTAGTAAATGCGAGTTTTGGTTAAGATTCATGGCCTTTCTCAGTCACATTGTTTCTAGTAAGGGTATTAATGTAGATCCAAAGAAGACGAATGCATTTAAGAGTTGGCCTAGACCTCTATCCCCTTCGGATATTGGAAGTTTCTTGGGTTTGGCTAGTCATTTCAGAAGGTTTTTTGAAGTGTTTTCTTTGATTGCCTCTCTAGTGACGACATTGACCCAAAATAAGGTTAAGTTCTTATGGCCAGAAACGTGTGAGAAGAGTTTACATGAATTGAAAGATAGACTTACCTCCACTCTAGTATTGACTCTACTGGAAAGATCTGATGGGTTTGTTGTTTATTGTGGTGCTTTGAGGATTGAACTAGGGTGTGTTCTTATGCAAAATGGAAAGATTATTGCTTATGTTTCATGACAACTTAAGATTCATGAAAATAACTATCCTACCCATGATTTGGAACTAGCGACGATTGTTTTTGCCTTAAAGATTTGGAGGAATTACTTATATGGTATTCATGTTGATCTTTTCACCGATCACAAGTGTTCGTAATATGTGTTCAAGAAAAATGATCTAAATCTTCGCCAAAGGAGGTGACTTGAGTTACTAAAGGATTACAACATAAGTGTTCTCTATCACTCCGGTAAGGAAAATGTGGTGATGGATGCTCTTAGTTGACTATCTATGGGTAATGTTGGTTATGTTGAGGAAGGTAAAAATGAGTTGGACCGTGATGTTCATAAATTGGCCCGATTGGGTGTTCGATTGGTTGATTCTAATGAAGGTGGTGTCGTTCATGATGGTTCAGAATCATCCTTTGTGTCAGATGTGAAAACCAAGCAAGGTCTTGATCCGATTTCGGTTGAGTTGAAGGAAGTGACGCTTAAAAAGTCTATCAAGGCTTTCTCCCAAGGGGGAGGTGGTGTGCTTCGATATGAAGGTCATTTGTGTGTTCCCAATGTTGATGACTTGAAAGAGGAAATCTTATTAGAAGCCCATTTTTCTCGATATTCCATTCATCCGGTAGCCACCAAGATTCACCATGACTTGCGGGAGGTCTATTAGTGTAATGGGATGAAGAAGGATATTACGGAATTTGTGGCAAAGTGTCCAAATTATCAACAAGTGAAAGTCCACCATCAAAAGTCAGGAGGTTTGTCTCAAGATATTATTATTCCTTCTTGGAAGTGGGAAGATTTGAATATGGACTTTATTATTGGTTTACCTCGCACTCGGTGACAACATGACTCACTTTGGGTTATTATGGATCATATGACAAAGTCGACTCATTTTATTCCCATCAAGGTTTCTTATTCAATGGAAGACTATGCTAAGTTGTATCTAAGGCAGATGGTTAGGTTTCATGGAGTGGGCCTATCCATTATCTTCGATCGTGGTACCTAATTCACTTCTCAGTTTTGGAAATCTTTCCAAAAGGGCTTTGGTACTCGTGTAAAGCTTAGTACGACCTTTCATCCTCAAAATGATGGCCAAGCGGAGCGTACTATCCAAACTTTGGAAGACATGTTGAGAGCTTGTGTGATTGACTTCAAGGTTAATTAGGATGATCATTTGGCTTTGATCGAGTTTGCTTACAATAATAGCTATCATTAAAGCTTTGGTATGTCTCTATTTGAGGCTCTTTATGGTATGAGGTATATATCTTCTATAGGTTGGTTTAAAGTTGGTGATTGCTTTGATAGGTCCCGAATTAATACATGAGGCTATGGAGAAAGTTAGGCTTATTAGATAAAGGTTGAAAATGGCTCAAAGTCGACAAAAATCTTATGCTAATGTTAGAAGGAGTGATCTTGAATTTGATATAAATGATTAGGTCTAATTGAAAATTTCACCCATGAAAGGTGTGATGAGATTTGGGAAGAAAGGGAAGCTTAGTGTCTGTTATGTGGGCCTATATCAAATTTTGAGGCGTATTGGTAAAGTCTCTTATTGATGAGTCTGAGATTTGGACTCATTTAGGGCTTTATTTGTATAGGTTTAGTGTCCTCAAATGCTTATTTTGTGCCAATAACTGAGGTAAATTCCTTGATTTTTAGGATTATGGATTGAGGAGCAAAGCAAGGACACTAAGTTGCAAAAAGAAACAAAGCGAGCTGAAAGAATGAAGAAAAGAGAGTCTGGTGATCGCCAAGTCCATTTGGCGAGTCACCGAGTGGACACTTGATTGCCTTTTGTTCCACTATGCCAAGCCTTAAAGGAAAGAACCAAGTTGGCGAGAAAAAGGAGCAATCGGCAGATTGCCAAGTGGTTCCGCGATGCAGAGTTGGATCGCCTAAAGTTATAGACCTTGAGGATGTTGAAGGCCAAGGCAGAAGGGCGATGTAATTGACCAAATGGTGGATCGCTGAGTGGATCGGCGAGCCCGACTTACTTCGCCGAGTGACCCTTCGCAACACATTTTTGGCGACTATAAATACATATTTGATCATTTAGTTTTGTATCAAATTTTTATATTAATTCATATTAGAATTCTTGTCTGAGATTTTTGGGGAGTTTTCTCTAGTTTTTCCTAAACTTTGGAGAATTGAAGTTTTTCACTTTTGAGAATTTGGAAGTGGGTCTTTGAGATTCTTCAACTTGGAACATTGTAAGGATGAAATTAATCTTACCCAGTTGATGGAAACTCAGTTTGGTAACAATTTTTATCTTTTTATGATGTCTAGCTAAAACCCCAATTCTTGGGGTGTGATTATGGGCTGATTTAGTTTATGGGTATTGTTAATTGTTAGTTTAAATGTTGTTTAGAAGTGATTTCAATCATTAATTGTGGTTCAATTTAAGAATTGTAGTTGCAAATGCAGTTCTACCCTTGTGTTTTTAACTTGCTCAAGAGAGAGGTTTTAAAACTAAGATTATTGATTGATGGTCAATGGGTATTGGGTTGTCATGGGCTCAGCTCGAGAGAGTGAACCCTAAACCCTTTTCCACATATTCAGCTCGAGAGAGTGAACCCTAAACCCTTTTCCACACATTCAGCTCGAGAGAGTGAATGGACTAAAGCGTAGGCTGTTCTTATCTTGCATGCTTGTTGATGTTCGAGAGAAATCAACTTGATTCGGGGTAAATTGTTCGAGAGAAAGTTTACCTCCTCTATAGTCTAGCTTATTCACTAATTTACAATTATTTCCTAACAGTTGTAACTACCCATTTGTCTATAATAGCCTATAATCGAATCACATCCCAAGAACCCGTCTCATTATTGTTATTTTGTGTTGTTTGTTGTTGTTGTAGTTGATAATTAAAACCAAAAACCCCCTTATTTGACATTCGTGTCACCCCTTGATTTGAATTATGTTTTTATTCGATAATGTCTATTCATATGACTGATTTGACCACATTCACACTCTACCATTGAGTCTTAAACACGTACAACTGCCTGTGGGATTTGACCCCAACTCATTTAGTTGGGTTATATACTGATTAATGATAGTTGATGCTTAGAATTGGATGAAGTGTCTTTGAAACATTATTAATCCCTTAAAACTTGATTTGCCTAATGGCTTAGCATCAGTGCATCCAGTTTTCCATGTCTCCCTTTTAAAGAAATGTGTTGGTGATTCGACATTTATAGTACCACTAGAGAGTCTTGGTGTAAATGAGAGTCTTTCTTATGAAGAACTTCCAATTAAGATTTAGGACCGGCAAGTTAAAAGGTTGAGAAATAAGGAAGTTGCATTTATAAAGGTCTTATGGAGGAATCAAAGAGTTGATGGTGCTACTTGGGAGTCTGAGACCAATATGATGTCTCGTTATCCTCATTTTTTCCCCTTCATCCTATTCTAGTTTGAGGTATTTAGCTCCTCATGGTTCATCATTTTTTGTTTCAAGTGTCTTAGTTGTTCTCATGTTCCCTCATGCGTGCATACTTACGAAAACTTGATTTTTGAGAAAATGAGGTAACTTGATTGATTTCTTCATGATTATATACATTTGAGTGTTATTTGCATGTATACCTTATGAAATGATGTTTTGAATATGTTTTAGCTTGGAGTTGATGTTCCTCATTGATTAGGTGTTGTTGGTGAAGTTGCATTCTTGTTGGGT
Source organism: Solanum stenotomum (assembly GCF_019186545.1). NCBI lineage: Eukaryota > Viridiplantae > Streptophyta > Magnoliopsida > Solanales > Solanaceae > Solanum > Solanum stenotomum. Next base: position 17,845,426 of record NC_064290.1, read on the forward strand.
TGCTAGATATACTCCCCTACTCTCTTAGTGTAGCCTTGAGTCCCATTCAAGGATGTATGTTCTCAATGGGGAGATATTGTACAACCTTAAATTTAGAAAAGAAGGAGAATAAGTATTTGGACTGAAGTATGGTTTTATGGGTCCCATCTACGGATCGTAGAAGCTTCTACGGACCGTAGATGGCAACTGTGGGAAGAGGGAAGATATTTTTTTCAAAACAAGTCTAGTACCCTTTATACGGTTCATCAAGATGGCCCGTCATTCCTTGTACGAGTGGTAGAGAGGTCTCGTAGTTGAGTCCCACACTTAGTGAAATTTTGAGGGTCAAAGTTGGTTTTCATGGATCGTAGAAAGACCCACGAACCATAGAAATGTTCCGTCAAAAGATAAGTGAAATCATGGTTAGGTACTTGGTCTATGGTTGACTAGTACGGACCATAGAAAGTAGGTATGAACCGTAGGTCAAGTCCAATAGTTATTTTAACGGACTTTCGTGTCTTTTCCTAATTGTTGTAAATCAAAACTATGTCATTTTACCTTCTACCATAAGTCCTATATAAAGTTTTTAAGCCCCAAATTATCCATTTTCAATTCATTCTCCTAAATTCCCTAAGCTTGACCAAATTTATCCTCCCCAAATTCTCTCAACCTAAGAAAGATGAAGAAGAGCTAGAGTTCCATTCAAGTCTCCAATTCACCATCTTTCTTGGGCTTTGAATAGCAAGGTATGTGGGTATTCACCCATGGAATCCATTCTTCCATGGGGTCCCCAAAGCTTTCAATTTATCAATTGACTAAGTTAGGGTTTTAATTCAATCTTGATCCAATTATGATTGATTATTGTTGATTAAGTCTTCTAATGCGTGATTTAATGTTACTTTATGATATTTAGTTTAAATTACATTGACCTATACCTAAATCATGCCTTTTCAACTATGAATCTATGATGAACCCATGATTTTATGAACTATGAATTATGAAGATATGCATGTTTTTTATGAAACAATTGTAAATGATTTGGGATGCTATGAAAGGAAAGTATCAATGCAATTGTGAAAGAATTTCTATTTTTCTATGATGATCATGATTGTGAAAGGTATTTTCTCACAAATAAATTCACATTGATGAATGGTTTTCTCATCCATATTGAATTATGTTTAAGGAGCTATTCTATGTTTTGATCTTGAGAGTGTGGATTGGTATTGACCATTGCCTTTCCTATGTTAAATTGATATTTGACTTTTATCCATTATGTTGGGATTTAGACTTAGCACCAAAAGGACTTTGAGGTGGAGGCTCAAATAGGGTAGTCTCCAATAGAAACATCTAGTCCCTAATTGCGTTCCCCTGTAGGATTGTCTTAAATGACCTAGCTAGTAAATCCACTTTAGCAAATAATGATATGTATGGATTCTACCTTGTCAAGTAGATTCCCCTTCTTTGTTATGAGGGATATACCAAATTCCATGATATAGCTCTCATGGTCTCCTTGTTTGTTAAAGCTAAGATCCCACAAAACATGATTATGTTTTATTCAAGCTTTTATTTTGTCCTTTATTTTAATGTATTTGACTATGTTTTATGCTTTCCATGTCATTTCGTCTCTAAAAGCTTTTAAATGTTTCATTATGATCATGCCTACACGTTTTAAGTCATTTATGTTATCATGCCTATGTTATGCATATTTCCCCACACTTAGTACATTCCATGTACTAATGCATACTTATGACTACATTATCTCATGAATGTATGATCCAACGTTCCTACCTCTCACACTCGTTGCTAGACATCTATTGGGTGCTTCAAGTGGATTGTTGAGTCCTCATGTTCTGAGGACCGATACACTTTATAGTTTTATGTTATTTCTAGTTTTCAGACTTTGTATGTGATGTATGGGTTACGTCCCAATCACTTTCTTATGATGTATAAGATGGCTTTGAGACTTATGTTAGACGTTCACTTTTGTCAAACTCTGTTGATGTATAAAATACTTTCTTTTAATTTTATTATCTTGTATGATTTGTGCTAAGTTTCTTGTGTAGGGTCACTCGGGGTTCTATACTCCATGTCACATCTAGGGTGTACTTTGGGTTGTGACAGGCCTACAAGGAGTGTTGATGAACATTACTGAATTTAAGTAAAAAAACAAGTAAAATTGAGGGAAATTGAGAGTTGAAACAGAAAGTCACTTGTAATACAACATTTGTCCTCTATGAACGCGGTCAACTCTTCCGCGAACGTGGACTTCCGGTCAACATTAACCCATGAACACAGTCAATACATCTATGGACGTGGACCTCCGGTCAACGCCTACCTGCGAACGAGGTAAAATCTCTGTGAACGGGAGAAGTATTATGCTAGGCATGTAGGGTAATTTTGGGAACTCACATATTAATCTCAATTCACAATATACACTCTTTGACAACCAATTGAAAGAGAATAATTCTAGATTCTATACTTTGCGCTTGCACAATAGCTTTGAGGGCACGTTTTCCACAACAAACACCATGAGAGTGAATATTAGATGCTTGATTGTAATTAGTTTTCACTATTCTTTAACTCTTTGCTTTGTAATGCTAAATTCTAGGCATAGTTGTTCATAGGTGCAAGTGAATAGTGATAGACAATTTATTGTTTGTTGATTTTCATCTTGTACTTTTGTAGTTATTGAATATTTTCTCATATATAAAATGGGTCTTTGATTATCTATTCAATATTATGCTTTAATTGCTTTCCAATGAAGTTGATCACTCCAATGACTTGCCCATTTATTTTGATTGAGCTTCAAAGAGTTAATTGAGGTTGGGAAATATTTATTAGTGCTAATTTGAGTTGTAATAACACATTTAATGGATTATAGCTAAAATAGTGAAATCCTTGCAATGCCCATAAATTAACCATCTGTATTGCCACTTAGCTAGGTTCAAAAGAGCTAGTTGAGATATTTTTGTGAAACACCTCGAAAATTGGAAGTTGAGTTAGGAAAGGAAAAGGTGCATTCTGGGCACTTATGCAGAGTCCATGAAAGCTACCTACGGACCGTAGGAAGTCTTACGGGTTGTAGGAAGGCAATCATAGGATTGGGTTGAGGTTTGGGAAATGTCAAGTCTCTGAGAGTAGAAGAGAGTTGTAGAAGTGATCCAGAATATCAGTTCTAAAAATAGGGCTCTACGAGCAGTAGAAAGTGGGACGAACCGTAGGAAGATCTCATGAAATTGATCAGAAATATTTAGTCCAATAAGTGTTCTACGACAAACCAGTATGGTCTGTAGAAAGTTCTACGGACCGTAGGAGTCATCGAGTCTTTCATCAAACTTCTATTAAGGATGTTTTGGTCTTTTCCAATCCATATAACCTATAAACTACGCCATTTTGGCCCTATAATTACCCTTATAATTGTTTACTCTTATGACTATGCCTAAATCTTCTCATTCACTGAATTTCCCCAAAATCCCTCAAGTCTTCTTCTCCAAATTCTCCCAAGAGGTCTCAAGGTGGAAGTTAGGGTTTCAATCATCAAGGTATCAGTCTCCTTGCATTCTTAGAGCTTTGATTATCAGAATTCACCCATGGATCCCTTTCATCCATTGAGTCCCAAAAGAATTTCAAAGTCTCCAATTCAATTTCACCAAATTATCTAGGGTTTCATGTTAATCTTCATGGGTCCAATTTATTATGATTCAATTGTTATTATTTGATCTTATTATGCATGATTTGATCCAATTACATGTTTTATAATTGATTTCATATAAACTCATGCTTTATACTTGATTATGACTATGAACTTATACGTGTTTTATGAAAAGAATGATTTATGAATAAAGAATACTTTTAAGATAAAGTGTCAATGATTTGTGAGAAGTTTTCTCACAAATGAAAGAAATCATGACTTAGATTCTTAGAAAGGCAAGTGATTATTATGAAAGTTTGATGAAGTCATGAATTGAAAGGAGCTACTCTATTATGACTTATGTCACGACCCAAAAATGGACGTGATGACACTTGTCTATTCCCACCAAGAAAGTCAACCTCAACCCAATAAAATTAAAGAAATGTAGAAAAATAGTAAAAACAAGAACAAGATAAAGTGGAAAACTTATTCTTCTATAAGAAAAAACCCCAAAATCTGGTTGTCATGTGTACAAGCCACTAAATACATAAAGTGTGGAATTTAAAAAATAAGTACAAGTCTCAGTCTTTGTTTCTCAAATAGAACTAAGCTTAAAGAAAAAGAAAAGAGGGCCCGCTAAAGTGATAAGTAACTACCTCTTTAAATCCTTGACAATCCTCGAATCAGAAGAAGGAGAAAGGGATCACACGGGTCCAGGATCAGAACCTACACAAGTGTAGAAGCAAGGGGTGAGTACCAATAACATGGTACCCAACAAGAAACATAATAAATAAGGCATATAGCTAAATATTGAATACCCCTTAAACTCTAACCGAACCTCCTCTACCTACAACCTGCACAGAAATCAGCCCAACCTAACAATACATGACTCACAAGACCCAATATCCACTGTTCAATCTTTGCAATTCAACAATTAAGAAAATTAAATAAGTCAATCTCAATGTCAAGTAGTTTAGTCACACATAACAAGTATATCAATCACAAATAGCAACCAAGTCATGCATAAGAATCAAAAGCATTAAGTCACAATAATCAATCTCTCGTCAGAATCAATTCTATCAGCTTTATAATCATTTTCCAGAAATGACCTCGACATAATAACACTCACCAGAAAAGGCCTCAGTCTAATACCACTTAATGGCAAAATACCACATCATAATAGCACTTGCCGACAAATACCTCTACATCATAATCATCACATGTCTTATCACGATATTCAATGATCAATGCACACAAGCAATATCACAACACATACAAGAGACAACAATTCAAGTCCACATTCATGCTTTCAAGCATGATAGAAATGATTAAAAAACAATTATTATTTCCATGTGTAAGGATGAACAACCAGAATTATTGCTACGCTCGGGAAACTAGTGAACTAATCTAGAGAGTTTTAGAGTTTGATGTGAGGGATAAAATCGTAAAAAAAAGATTCTCGTACTTAGAATGAGGGTTTTAGGGTTAGGGTGTTAATCTACGACCTCCGAAGGACCACCCAAGGAGTCCTTGAGGAGGACCCCAAAACAGCCCAAAAGCTGTCCAAAGCAGCAGCCTCCCACGAAGGGCATCCACGAGCCGTGGATGGACCCATGCCCCGTGGGAAGGGGTCGTGGGTCAAGGATGAAGCTTCCCCTGTATGTTGAGTTGCAGACCTTCACCTACGAAGGTGCAACACGGTCAGTAGACCCACCCACGGTCCGAGGGTGGGGTCTCGTGAGTAGGGGCAAAATTTCAGTTTTTAGTTTTAAGTTAGGGGCTTGGGGGTTAATTAGTAATTAGTTAGGGGTTAAGTGGGGACTGTTAATTAGTTATTAGGACCCCTATATAAGCCTAATAGACCCCTAATTAAGTCATTCCAAATCATTTCCTCAACTCAACAAAAAGAAACCAAATAATTCTCTCTAAAACTCCATAGAAGAAGAAAAGGGAGGTGAAGTGTAGGGTTCAAGGGGCTGCCGTTTCTCCTCAATTTCGTGGTGAATCTTCCTAAGTTTTGTTATCTTATTCATCTATGGGTTCTTCCACCCATAGATCCCCCTAGGTTTCCCCCAATTGTGAAGACAAAACCCCAATCTAGTTAGGGTTTCTTTCTACATTGTGGGTAGTGTTGAGGTTTGATTCCAATCAAGTGGATGATACATACTTGTGATTGATTTAGCACTGAATTATGATGAATTTATGTGATTTACATGGTGAACCCTAGTCTATTTGTAATTTGAGATTTTATGAGTTTAGCCATGAAAGGTGAAATTGAAGAATTAGAATTGATCTTCTAAGATTAATGTCATGTGTAGTAATTGTTCAAGATTAGGATCATATAGAAATAAATTGAACTAGACATTATTACTTGTGATGGATCATGATTAAGTAAAGTTGATATTGAACCTTTGTGATGAATTATGACTAGAATTGCTTAAAGATGAAGCTTGTGACTTGAATGTCTTGTGATCTAGATAAGAATGAGGGTAGAATGAAGTAAAGCTTTGAGAGTAAGGCTTGTACTCATGAATGTTGAATCACTAGGGCTTTGAGAGTAAAGTTAATCTGATGAATAGAAGTCTAATAGGTAGAATTGTGGTGAAAAGCCTATACTCACCTAACCTACCTTATAAATGCTTGAAAGTTTAAAGTGATAGAATCACTTGAACATGGATTGATTGTCAAGGACATCTTTCCATGAGACATGAATGTTAAGAAAGGCTTAATAGTGAATCTTGGGGTGTGTGCTTGGCTCCAAGTGGATATTTACAATGAGATGGAGTGTCACACAAAAAAGTGCCCGGACTCCAAGTTTAAAGGAGAACCTTACCTATTTGATGTGAGGACTATCCAAGTTAAAGGGGGAACTCTTACATAGTAGAGTGTGGGTTTTCCCAAAGTTAGGTCTTATGAGATGGAGGCCTTCACATAGTTGAGTTAAGGTTTCTAGTAGTAATCTCCATATCCAATGACCTAAGACATGCTTGAAGAAGCATCTCATAGTGTTTAAAAGCATAAATGAACTAAGACTTACTTAATGAAGTACCTCATAGTGTTCAAGAGTATAAATGGAACATGCTTAAGGTAGTATCTCATAGGATCCATGTTAATAATGAACTTAGACATGCTTAAAGAAGTGTCTCATAAGGTTCAACCTAATAATGAACTAAGATGTGCTTAAGGGAGTACTTCATAGTGTTCTAAAGTTAAAGAGAGGAACTAGGTTCCAAACCAAGAAGTATTAGTATGAGGACCTAAAAGTGGTACTTAGTATGAATAGTATTATGGGATACTATTCATGCATTGCACAAGTATGACTTCATGTTATTCAAGAAAGTATTCCTTTGAGTGATGTATCTTGAGATAGGATTGTGCTATAGTTGCCTTCCTTGTTAGTATTGACTAAAGGTGAGAGATTCCCTTGGTTAGGAGAGTTAAGCTAAAGGATGAGGTGATGGCCTAAGGTGGTACTTAGTGTGAGTAGGATTATGGGGTCTTACTCATACATTGCACAAGTGTGACTTGAAGCTACTTATGAGGGTCTAAGGCTTGGCTAGTGAGATTGATTATGTTAAAGATGACCAAAAGGGATGCTTAGCTTGGATGGTATTATGGAATGTCATTCATGCATTGCACAAGTATGCTTTGAGGTTACTTAAGAGTGGTCTTATTATGATGTGAATGACTAAGAGTTGAGTAATGCTTATATAATGCTTATGTTGGACACTTCACTTATTATTATTATATTGTCTCTCATGCTTATAATTGATGTTTCATGAAGTATTTCTTATGATTTTGGATTATGTCTTATATTTACTAACCCTTATATCATGCTCTTATGGTATTGTGCTAGCTAACATATTTAGTACATTTTGTACTAACGCATACTTTGCCTACATTCTAATCAAATGTAGGGTTTTAGATATTGAGTTCCATTCTTGAAGCTAGGTTTCTAAGGAGCAAAGGAGTTGAAGATTTGGTGAGTCCTCATAGCTTCGAGGACAAACCCACTATTTCCTTTATGTCTTTTATTTTCATGTCATGAGACTATTGTATGGGTTGTGTCCTAAAGCTTTTAATTCAAGTTGAGTTTAGATGGTTTGAGACAAAGTTTTAGAAAAAGGCTTCCGCTTGTTTTTAATAAAAGATTTCGATTGTATGGATACAATTTTTAAATTTTCCGTACTTTTCTATTATCTTATGTTAATGATATGCTAAGGGCTTGTATGACGCTTTTCAGAGTCTTGTATGCCCTGTTACGCATAGGGGGTACTTTTGGGTCATAACAATCAACCATAAAAAGCTTTGGCATTGAAAAAGAAAGTACATATGAGACCTGCTAGTGGATTCACGCCAGCTAGTTTATAAAGTTGAGCAGTTTCGAGTTGAATCTCTCCTGAAATAGATGCATATAAGAAGTTATAGCAATTAAAGCAAAGATTACACACTGGACAAATATAAGAAAATGCCACATCATAACTCAAGCATGTACAATCAATCAATAAGGTCACAATAAGGCAATTCACACCATCATGTTCATCACATATCCTTTTTCATTTCAATCCCTTTTTACTCATTTAAATACATCAAGTGGACAATTAAACCCTTCACCTGATTCCCATTACTGCCAACACACAAGCAACGAAGGAAGCATATGAATTCTACTAGAATACAAGGTTTAGGAGATAACTTTTCTTAAATCAATAAAAAATCACTCCAATCGTTGAGTCCTTCCTTTCAACATCACTTCCAAATCCACACAATCTATAACAATCAAGTATTCACAATCACTCATCGGAAACAACAATTCCCACATCAATTATGTAGAGAAATGGGTCAATTAACTCAAAACCCAATTTCAAATTCAATATTTGAATATGAAATTTAATACTTGGAAATATCACTCAAGGCTTTTGGAACTCATTAGGGAAAATCATTTCGAAAAAGGACTTAAAATTAGTTCAAAATCTCCATTTTTGCTAAGAACTTGAGTTCTTGATAAACCTCATCATTTGCCAATCAAAAGCTCATATTTCGATGTTAAAATCCATAAATAATCAAAGGGAAATGAAGGTTTAGGATTATAGAAGCTTACCCAAGTGATTTAGCATAAGAAAACCTTTCCAAAATCGCCACCTAAGGGTTCCTAAGCTCAAAATTGGAAAATGGGGCTTAAACCCTGAAATTTGCAGGCCAAAAACCCTCCTAAGTGTCCCAAAAGCGAACCCTACAAAAAGCTTAGACAATAAAAAAGTGAAGCCTCCTTCGCTTAAGCGGAGGTCACTTATGCGACATGACCTTCACAAAGCGAGGCATGCAAACACCAACAACTCAACCAACTCTCAAAATATCGAAAGACCCTCGGGATTTGTTCAGAACACCATACACATAAACAAAACATGCAAATCAATTATACTTGACATTCCAGACTCAATGGAATCATCAAAACACGAATCTGAGGTCTCCTTGACCCCACATCTATGAAAACCACAAGAAACTAACTCACGCCTAAAAGGCTAAAACAAACTTGAGACCTCTCAAAAATTAACCAAGACCTAACCTAGGACTAAAATCAACCCCAAATCTAACAAAACTCTCAGAATTCCAACATGATCATCCGAACCTTGAATGTTGACTAAAGTCAAATCAAAGATTAAATTTCCATAAATTCACAACTTAGGACCTCAAATCCCCAAAAATACTTGGAATTTAAAACCAATAACTCTCACAACTTAGATTCAACATTCCAAGACCGATGCAATTGATGGAATTTCATTTCGATACTTGAAACTCCAAAAGACCCAAAAACCACTTTCTTCACAATATAAGTCTTTCAAACTCAAAACTTACCAAATTCTCAACTTTGAACTCATGTTCAACCCAAATTTTAAACTCAATCTTAGAAGACTCGGGATCAATATCTGGAGGGGGGAAACGGTCAATTCACAGAATCTTCTAAAAATAATCGATCGGGTCATTGCAACTTATGATTGAATTGGTAGTCTTAACCGTTGCATTTCCCAAGTATTTTAATATGATTTAGTTTCCATTAGAATTTACTTTGCATGGAGAGGAGTTTGGAATGGAGGCCTTACACATAGTAGAAATTTAGTCTTTAGTAGCAATTCCCTTGTCCAAAACTATGTGCCTCTTAGAATTGTCTAAAATGACCTAAACTAGTGGATCCACTTTAGCAATTATGAATAATACAAAGTTCTACCTTGGCAAGTAGATTCCCCTTTCAGGTGTGAGGGACATACTAGATTATGTGTTATAGCTCACATGGTTATATTGTCAGTTAACGATAAATATCTTACAAATGAAGTACATTTTCCTCAAAGGTTTTTATGAAACCTTTATTTATGATTTTAAGATGCATTGACCTTGTATACGTTTATGAATTTGACTTTTAATACTTTCTCATGTCTTTACTTGGTCTTGCGAATTCGCGTTTCTAACTCATTATGATATCATGTTTATATTTATGTATATTTATCCATATTTAGTACATTCATCGTATTAATACATATTTGTGTCTATATTGTCTCATAATATATGATCTGACGTTCCACCTCCTAGATGTGCTTAGATCGGGATTGCTTAGCTTTGATAATTGAATTGGTGAGTCCTCATGGTTCGAGGGCAAGACCATAAATACTTTTATTACTTTTATTGTCCTTCTAGTTTCAAACTTGTACGTTGTGCATTGCTTACGTCCCAACCATTCTTATGATGGTCAGAAAGGCTATGTCAGACATAATTTATATTTTTGATAACCCTCAAATGTACTCTTCAAAACCAATTAAAAGAGATTGACATCGTCGTCCATAAAAATACCCAACTAAGACTCAAAGTCGACTCCCACAGAGAATGGTATATCGTATAAAAATTCTATCAGGAAATTTGGATTGTAAACTCATTCATTTGTAATAGTAAAAACAAGTGGGTGGATAATTCCAACAATTTAGTAAAAGGATTTAGTTATCGATGGTCAAAATTAAACTAAATTTCAGGAAATTCAGGAAGTAACAAGTAATGTAGGAGTACGGAGATTGGAAATAAATGTCACATAGGGGTAATTGTGTCGCTTTATAGTGATGTAATTTCATGAATAGGCTAGGTCATCTTCAATGCCACGACCCAGGGGTACACCTTAGATGTAACATGGCGTATAAGACCCCGAGCGGCCTCATACAACCCCTTAGCATATCATAACATAAAGTAATAGAAAGTAGTGCGGAAATTTAAAACATTTTCAATAACATCAAAGTTCATAAAACGAAGTGAAAGTCTTCAACACTTGTCTCAAACCATCTAAAATATGAATAGTCTTAGGGACACAACCCATACAATAGTTCTAAACATAAAATGAAAGACATAAAGAAAGGTGATCAAATCCTCGATGCTATGAGGACTCACCAAATCTTCACTCCTTGCTCTACTATGAACCTATCCACGGGGACAAAAGTCAATATTATCAGACCATACATTTGATAAGAATGTAGGCAAGAGTATGCGTTAGTACAAAAATGTACCAAATATGTTGGATAGCATAAATCATCAACATAGGCATAACATAGACATTAGTCAACATAATACATACACCATAATCATAAGAGATAATAACATAAGTCATGAGTATAGTCAATGCACATAAATCATCAAATTATAAGAGGAAAACTTCTCAAGTAACCTCAGCTTGTCCTTACGCAATACCTAGGTCATCCACCTCTAGTCATACATATCAAAGAAGGCAACTCAAGCAACAATCCAAGCTAATATATCATAATAGCAAATAATCTCATATCAAAACATACTTACAATACTTCCTAGAAGTAATCTTGTTTCATCATAACTATGCTACTTTGATTGGCGTTGATTTAGGGATTAATCCCTCACATTCATACTATTCATGGAAAAGTACTTCTTTACTAGTCCAAGGCACATCATTACTCATGAATGGTTATGATTTACCAATTCAAGTCTACCAAGAAAAAGTACCTCATTATGCTAGACTAAGATATCATGGAAATCATCCTTTCATGCAAGTCCAAGCTACTCAAGAAAGGGTACTATTGCTCAATCCAAGCTACCAATGATATGGTGTGGCCTCACCAAGTCATGCTATCATGAAAGTATCCTCTCATGCTAGTTCAAGCTAACCATTGGAAGGGTACTATTGCTCAATCCAAGGCTATCCATGAGATCTACTAATTCAAGCTAACATGCATGGTCATGTCTTACCAAGTCAAGCTTTAAAGACATGTACAGTCGCCACCACATCATTTCATAAGGGTCTTGGGTACTCGCCTCCTTGGCCGTTCATCATAATAAAACGTGGGAAATCACCTCTTGTTCAATTCTAAGGAGTATGGGAAATCACCTCATATCCTAAACATATGGAGGTCAAGGGTAGTCGCCTCTAGCCTCATCATTCATTTAGCATTTTAGTCTAGATTAATTTTAAGTGAGCAAGCCTTTAAACCTAGAATCATTCTATGTGAGAAAACATTTCACATTCATGCATTCATACATTCATCATATAGATCATGTGGGTAAATCGTTCCACAATAATCCTGTCTACAATTCAACCTTCATCAAATAAGCCTTACTCTCAAAGCCTTACTCATCACAATTCATCATGTGTGCCTCAATCTCAATACATCTCTAATTATAATCAATCATAGAAGCTTTAATCTAAAATCCCTACTAAGCATAATTCAACATATAAGTTTCACTCTAAAAGCCCTAATCATCATAACTTATCATACATGCCTTGATCTCAAGACATCTCTATCCTCGAAGCCTACAAAGTCATAATTCATCATATATACCTTGATTTCAATCAATTCATGTCTATATGCTTTACTCTTAAGCAATTAATATCTATATACTTCAATCTCAAGCAATCTATCATGTATTTCATCAATCCTAGAATATTACATCTAAATCCTCAATTTCCCCTTTCATGGCATAAAACCCATCTATCTCAAATTCATCTTAGAATCATAGGTTAGGCATGAATACATGTACAATCATACTAAAAACATGCAATTCTACTATAAACAATCATAAACAACTATAATCCACTCAATTGGATCATAACCCATAACATTAGAAGAAATCCTAATTAGACTTGGGGAATTCTTCTTCTACACTGGGGAAATCATACGGCTCCATGGATGAAAAGATTCCATGGATGAATAAGCCATCATACCTTGATTACAAATCCCACAAAGCTTGGAAGATTGGAGACTTGACTTGACCCTAGCTCCAACTCTTTCTTCTTCTTCAAGTTCTAGAGAGAAAAATATTTGAAAGAAGAACTTTTAGGTTTTATTTTTGATTCTAGGGAAAATGACTTAATTTGGGGGGAATTTTGGGAGTAGAATGCTTATATACATTTCTAGGTTAGGGTAAAACAACGTAGTATAGCGTTAAGAAAACTATTAAAATACTTTTAAGGCCCTAACACAATTTTTAAAGGAATTGCTCACTGAGGCTCGCCCAAGGCACTTGGCGACTCATCAAGTGAACCCTTGGCTCGCCTAAAGTTCCAGTAGCAGACCACATTAGTGATGGGGAAACCCTCTTGGCGATGTGCCAACCTAAACGGAGAGCCCCGACCTGGCTCACCCAATTTTCCAGCACCTTGGGTCCTCTAGGCGACTGTGGGTGCCCTTGGCGGATCGCCAAGTCACTTTGGCGACCACATTACCCCTCGCCAAGTTGGATTGGGATGGAAATGTTTTACTTCTACAATTTCCTAGGTATTATAGGCTCTCTCTCCCTCTTCCATGGCTTGTTACCCCTACACACCTAGCCCTAGTTTAGCCTACTAGATTCCGGTGTGTTACATTCAATGATGCTAATCTTTTTTCGATCTTATAAAATCTATAGAATCTCTTTTCGATCTCATCTATGTGTTATACTAAACAACCCAATACCTTAATTTATTCTCTCTTTAGATGCATAAATATGATAAATAGATCCAACCCATAACCTCTATTTTCAAGAAAGTTACATACATCAAACCTGAATTGCTAGTATCAGACTAATTACCCACTCCAATCAATCTCTTTCGAGCAACGATCAGAGATTAGAAGTAGGAATTAAGTTTTCAACCTCAACCCGTAAGTTAACCTCATGCTTATTATCCCAAATTCATGTATGAACAACAACAAAACAATGCATACCACAATGCCCATTACTTTAAATCAACACCCAACCCCATAATTGCACCCATAAATCTTGGGGTTTTAGCCACCCATCAAAAAAAGTAAAGAAATTATACCTTTCATGAAAACAACAATGGGTAACATGAAATTAAGAAATTACAAGAAAATCCACTTTGAATTGAACTTCAAATTTTGAATTTCAAGAACAAAGTTGAAACAAAAACTAGAAAGCGTTCTTCACAAGGTAAAGTGTTTTCCCTCTTCACTTGTTCATACAACAAAACATATTGTTCCTTTTGTGAACTCCCTCTTATTTATCTCTCCTTTGAGGTATTTATCATTTCCTAAAATTCAATATGCTACCCATTAGGTGATGTTAGTCGAACTCACCGAGCTTGTTCAGCGAGTCACCAATCGTGATTCTGCTTGCCTTTTCTGACTCTAGGCTTTAGGTTTTTGAACCTCAGTCGATGAGCTCGTTTGAGTCTTCTTTTCACATTCGGCGTATCACCGAGTACCACTTTAATTCATCTTTCGAGCGTTCAATTTTTCTCCTTGTATTGTCATTTTTAGTGATGGTCAACAAGGTCACCCTTCTCATTTGGTGAGTCACCTTTCCTTTTGAAGTCAAACGACCTGCCTCTACAAATACAAGTGTTGTGCACTGTCAATTTGGGTGAGGTCATGCTCACTAGGCAATATGTCTTTCTTGTTTGGTGATCATTAGTGTGTAGTATACATTTATTCTTACATTTTTTGCCATTCTTTCAAACACTCATCATTGCTTGTCCATTAGCCTTCATAGATGCAAATCCTTAAAATATTATTAGAATAGGATATAATTAGGCATTAGGGACACTAATTATTCAACTAAATAGGTCTCAAATGAGTGCAAATCTACCATTCATCATTTTCCGTACTTATGTTCAGATTTTTTTTATGATATGAGACTTATGTTCCCTATTCTCTCTCTTGTTGTATTTCTTTTACGTCACACTTATTTTAAGTGGATTGTTTAGGTCATTTCGGGGTTCTATTCATCATTTCACACATAGGGGGTACTTTGGGTCATGATATTTTGCCTATGATCGAAAGATATAGGTGAATGATTTAGGTTCCAAGGCATGTTTAATTTGACTTTTGGTTATTTGAGATATATGCAATAGATATGTAATGGATCTTATAGATGTTGATTGACTTTTCATTCCCAATTCCTCTTGGATTCCCTGCTTGAAATGGTCTTTGCCCTTGTCTTCCTCTATGCCATGTCCTTGATGGTTATCGAAAATCCTTTAAATATACTTGTATATTTTGTTTGGATCCAAACTAGTAGCTTCTAATTCTTTGTTTTTACAATAGTCTATACATTGTTCCTTGTGGGATTCGATCCCGACCTTATACATTGGGTTATATGTTGCTAGTGACTTCCTACATGTTAACTTGTAAGACATGTAGTTGAGGTTTATTAAAAGAGACATCGTTTTCGGTGGAAAATTTCGCGTATTGAATTGATTTAGAATTTATAGTTTACTTATTTCTATCCAAATTTTGAATATTTGTTTTTATTTTCTTTAGTGTTGGTTCTATAGCTTCTTGTGATGAAACTGAACTAGGAGGTTGCAATCCCTATGTTGATGACCTTTGTCTTTGTTGTGGATGACATCATGTTGGGCAAAGTTGTGTGGATGCCTCTCAAGATTAAGAAATGTGTGACAAAAAGGGTGTTGTGAGTCAAACTTGGCTAATGAACTTGTCCCAAAAGCTTGATCCAACTTGAGTTTAAAATTGCAAATTTAAAGACCAATGTAAGAACAAAAATGGAGCATGTGAAGTTCCTCTTCAAGTGGTCTAGAATAGCAACTTGAACCTTTTTTTTAATTAAACAGACCATACCCAAGGATCTTATCCCTCGTGGCGGTCAGGGGTTGAGCCAAACACCCCCAAGCCTTAATATTAATAAACTAGAATGCATAAATGAGTGAGACTCTCCCCTTACTAAAGTAAGAAAAGAAATAGAAGAAAATCCTATTGAAAAAAGCTATAACTATGAAAGAAATAGCCAAATTGAAAAAGGTTACTAACACCAAAAAGTATAGAGGTCTCTATACAAGAGTCATTACCAAGATCATGGAGGTTGCTTGATCCTTTTCATCTTCTTCCTTCTGAAATTTGACATTCTTATTTGCTCCAATAGATAGCTTCCTCTGGCCGCAATAGGTAGTATATGAGCAGTGTATAAATGTTGAATCTCATCAGCTTTATGGCTCTTTTTTGATAGAAAATTTATTGTGAAATTAGATTCTCTATACACATGCTTACACTGAAAAAAATCCATTTTATTAATGAGCACGAGAAGCTGTTTAAGATACTGTTGAAGTTTCCATGGTGGTTTAATGCTATGATTGAGCCATTTGGTAAGTAACTCTGAATCAACTTCGAGAATAATCTTTTTGAAACTATGCTGTAAACACCAATAGATCCCATGTGTTGTCGTTTGGGTTTCCGCTTGGTTATTAGTACCTATGCCAAGAGGTATGATGAAAGCATACACCATTTTACGATGTGAGTCTCATAATATGGCTCCTTCACCAATTCTACTTGGGTTACTTAAGGCACTGCCGTGATCTATCTGTTTTGAGCTTAAAACAATCGATAGGAGGTTTCATCCACTTCACTTCTTTAACCATAACTTCCTGCCAGCACCCCTTCATAATTTCTATAAGCTTAGTCCAATTGTTAGGGTAGTGTAGATAGGGGTAGGTAGTATTGAGTAGATGAATGAGATCTTTGAGAACTGAAAATTTAACTCTTCTAACATTTGACTGCTTGCCCCCATACTTTGTCGAACACCTATTCTTCCACAAATTCCAACATATAAAAATAGGAGGTGAATGGATTATGATTTTTTGTATATCATTTTTGGAATCCATTCCCCACCATTTCAGCATGTGATTCTTCAGAGGAAGGTGTTTGTGAGTTGTTCCTAGCAGTGCTGTGAAAAATTACTAGATGTAAGAAGAAAAATTTCCTGAAACAAACACATGATCAGTGTCATCACACCCAGGTATATTGCATCAAGAACACTGCACTGGTTCTCTTCCAAACTTTATGATATTTTCATTGGTAGGTAACTTAACTCTCAAAGACCTCAAAACTAGAAAAGAGGCTTTGAAAAGGATATTTTTCTGCCAGGTGTATCTGTTTAACTTGGTGTTGAACTTCTTCTGTTTGATTTTATCCCATGCTGAAGAACATGAAAACAGTCCACTCTCATTAGGGTCCTATACAACTTCATCTGGTACATTCTCTTGATATTGGAAAGTTACACTCAAGATCTTTGGAACTAGGAGAGAGGGTGTATGCCTTCTCACCATTGATTCATCCCATTGACCATTTCTTAAAAATTGAGACACATAGATATTGTTGAGGCTAGTGATGTTGTTACCATGAGAAGCAATATTGCCTTCTCCCAACCAATCATCCCACCAAAACAAACGATTCCCAGAATTCAGTTCCTATCTGATTTGAGCCTCCACTGTTTCTTTGTTTTTCATCAAATACCTCCACACAAGGGAATTTTTGGTATCAAATTTTTTCCCAACAGGATTGGACCTTTGACAATATTTAGCTTTAAGGAACTGACTCCACAAAGAATTCTTTGTCCTAAAAGACCACTATTGTTTGGATTGCAAGGAATTACAATTATCATTGAGGTCCCTCGCCTCCTATACCCTCTTCATCACAAGGATAACTGAGTGTTTCCCAAGAAGCCCAGTGATACTTTTTTCTTTTCTTATCCCATCCCCAAAAGAAATCTGCAATCACCATCTTGATATATTTGATAGTGGTTTTGGGAGGTGAAATTGCAGCCATGATGTGAATTGGCATTGATTGAAGCACATGCTTCACTAGAGTGACTCTGCCTCCAAAACTAAGGATTCTTGATTGCCACCCACTGATCTTCTTCACCACTTTTGCAACCATGTGAGAAAAGTAAATGATTAGTTGACCTCCAATATAAAATGGACAACTCAAATAGGTGATAGGGCTATCCTTCTGAGTGAAGCCAGTAGTCTCCTTAATAATTTGAATTATGTCAGAAGGGGTATTTTTTTAGGCACCATGAAGTGACTTTTATTCTTGTTGATGAGCTAATCTGAAACTGATTCATAGGTAGCTAATGTCCCCAATGATTAACGGTAAAAAATCCCTTTTTTCTGATGTGAAAATGATCACATCATCATCAAAGCTTAGATGGTTAATTTAGGACCTCTTAGCTCGATTTGGAACCCCTGGTAATTCTTACTTTGGTGAAGAAGATTCAACATTCTAGGAAGCACTTCAGCTCCTAGAATAAACAATGAGGGGGATAAGGGGTCACCTTGTTTGAGACCTCTAGTAGAGTGAAAGAAGCCATGTCTGACCCTATTCACAATAATAGAGTACCAATTGTTGTTCATGGTTCTCCATTCCATATCAATAAAATTTTCACCAAAACCCATTTTCCTCATAACAAGACAAGTGAAAGCCCAGGACACTCTATCATATGTTTTTGTCATCTCTAACTTGATCACCACACTATCTCCTTCCTCCGGTCTCTTGATGTCATGAGTAATTTCTTGAGCCAACTTGATATTTTCTGAGATGCTCCTCCCCTTAACAAAACCAGATTGGTTACTTGAAATCAGGTCGGAGAGAATAGGAGCCAGTCTGCTGCACAATAATTTGGAGACGATTTGGTTGTTGAAGTTACTCAAACTAATAGGTCTGAGTTCATTGAGTCTATTAGGATGTTCAACTTTGGGGATCAAAACCAAAAAAGCATGAGAAATAAAATTTGGAATTTCATACCCACAGAAGAAGGTTTGAATAGCCTCTAGAAGATATTCTTTGTTAATATCCCAACAACTTTGATAAAACTTCCCCCAAACCCATCAGGCCCCGGAGTTGAGTTACGATTCATAGAGAACACCACATGTTGTAATTCATCCAATGAAGGAATGGCTTGAAGGATAGTATTATGTTCTTTTGTAACCATTCTGGGAATATATTGTAACACTTCTTCATTAATTTTATTTTCATTCCCAGTGAAGATGTGTAGAAAGTATTCACCATTTGTTTTAGCAATATGTTCATCACCTTGGATCCATTCATCGTTATCATTACAAATTTTGTAGATAAAAAGTTTTCTTCTCCTTCCTCTAATTATAGCATGAAAGTATTTAGAATTGGTGTCACCTTCCTTAAACCACTGAAATTGAGTTTTCTGTCTGAGAATAGAAGCTTCCAGCTTCATATACTTGATATATTCAACATTGGCCTGATGTAAATTGGCTCTATTCTCTTCAGTATTGTTGGTGATGACTTCTTCTTCTAAAATTCTGACCCTTTCCTCATGTTCTTTGGCTATATTAAAAATATCTTCAAACTCTTTTCTGGACCAGGAACTAAGGGTGGAGGCCAATCTCTTCAATTACTGATGAAACCACCACATAGGATTACCATACACCTCCTTTCCCCAACAATCCTTTACAGTAGTATTGGAGTTTTCATGTTCAATCCAACAATGAAGGAATTTAAAATATCTAATAATATGATCATGTCTCACGGTAACTACCATAAGTAAAGGACAGTGATCTGATCCCACAGATGGTAAATGAGTGATAGAAGTCTGAGGCATATCTTTTAACCAAGCATCATTGACCATAGCTCTGTCAAGTCTCTTCCAAAGTCTAGCTTCCTCCGCTCTTTGAGTGCACCAAGTAAAGTTTTGACCATTATAACCAAGGTCCATCAAGACATAAACCTTTACAACACTTATGAATTCAAAGATTTTGTTAATATTATAAGGTATGCCCCTTTGTTTTTCATAAATAGATACAATAAAATTAAAATCACTAATAGTACACCAAGGGATGTTCATATTGGAAAAATGAATCAGCCTATCATGTAAGGATCTTCTGAGATGATCTTTACATTTTGCATAAATGAAAGAAGTCATGAATTTCTCCTTATACTCCACATGTTGTAAAACACAAGTAATGTATTGTTCATCTGCCTCCAAGATATTACAATCCACTTCAGCATTCCAGAATATCCAGATTTTACCATTAGGATTACTAGACTTGTCCATATTTAAGTGAACTATGTAACTATTGAGTTGAGAATAATCAGAAAAAGGTTCAAGAATAGTTATCATAGCAAGGTTATGGATTTTCTTGAGATTTTGGAGTCTTTCTAGAGATCCTTGAGTATTGATGCTTCTAGCATTCCAGCAAATAGACTTGATCAATAAAAATCTCTACTTCTGGATCTAGTGTTTGGTCTGCTAGAGTTAGCAGATGCATTGTTGGAGGTATGATTGTTGTGTTGCTTTAGTTGTTTCCTACCTCTGGGAGACATAGAATGTTGATTTGTGACTTTTTACATTTCTACTTGAAATTCACTTTGAAATATGGATCCAAAAGCCTTTATAAGTTGTATATAGTTTCATCTTCATTTTCCCCCAAGGACTGAGTATCCCGATAAAATTCATCCTCAAATTGCATCACATCATACTCAAAAAAATTTGTTGGTAAATTCTGATCACTGCAGCCCTGTTGATGTTGGTCTTAAGACATTTTGTTATGCTCATTTGGATTGTGAACCCCCTGTAACTCGGCTTCTTTCTGTTGCCTTCTCTTGATGGCATCTCTCTTATTTTTGTTCATATTAGCTTGAGATTTATTGTTGGTGTTTTTCTATGACTCAAGATCATCATTTTCTAGTCCTTTTTACCATTGGAGCCCTGAACTCCTTTTTTCATTTGGATACTGCTGGAGTATTGTAGCATTGCCCTCTTGAAGTATCACCAGTAGTTGTTGGAAGATCATGATTCTCTATAGCATATGTATGATTACCCTTATGATGGACACTATCTTGTTCTTGTCCAGTATCACACTTTTAAATGTTGCCTTGTTTAATATTCTGATTCTTTGGACTTTGAAATGTGATTGCAGGGGCTTTAAAGTCTCTTCTAGTGTCACTGTGTAAATTCTCATGCAGAACATGAGGAAAACTGCCCCCTTTGGAAACCCCCTCCTACAAGTTAGTAGGTTTTCCTTAATCACTCCATCCAACCGTCATTCAACTTCATTAACATCAAAAATAGCAATAACATTGGGGTTTTGTGTTAAAAATAGCATTGAGTCAATACATGTGGTCTCTGTGTTCTTGTTGATTACTCTTTGGGCCTTCACATTGTTGGTATTATGATTTTAGAAGGAGTTCTGATTTTTGGGGTAGATAAGTCAGTGTCTGGCTCATGAGCATCTTGTTTCTCCAAATTTGGAGTCTTGTCTTGTTGTTGAATGCCTTGTTCCTGTTGGTTCTTGGAGTGATCCTTCATGTCAAGATTAATATAGTTGTTATGAGTAGTGATAGTGATGTTACCTGATTGCAACAAAGTTTGTTGTTGGTTGTTCATCTTCATTTGATCTTAAGGTGATGCAGGTCTTCCCAAACTGGTTAGTGTAGATTTATTCCTTCTCTTTTGGACCTGCTATTGCTCATCTAATACCATGTTTTCCTTATCCTCTGTAATTTGTTGATATGGCAGTATTTCTATGTTTCCATTATCTTTGTTGGTGTCCATCATCTACATCTTTTTGTGTTCATTTCTCTCCTGCTCCCCTTTACCTTTATTCTTTTTTTCAGTGTCCTGTTCTTTTCTTTTCCTACACTCTTCATCTTTATTTTTTTTTATAGTACAAACATGTATTATCTGACCTTGATTCTTGCAATACATGCAATAATCAGGTACACTTTCGTATTGTATTGCTTGCCACCTCTGTATATTGAGGTCTTCTTCATCAAAACCCATCCAAACATGAGGAGGTCTTTCTTTGGTGAGATCATATAAACCTTAACCTTGGCCAAACTACCCCTAATTTTTTGAATTGAAGCAGTATCAAGGTATAACACCTTGCCAATAGGATTCAATAATGCAACCAAGAACTCCTTATTAAAACAATGCCAAGGTAGTTCTAGTAGAGAAATCCAAATTGTAACTACAGGGGTTTCTTCTTCTGGTTTGAAAGTAGGAGTCCAAGTTTGGATCCTCATTAATTGGCCCTCTATGCTCATCTTTTGTTTGGTCCAAACAGTGATGTAGTCCAACTCATAATCAAGATCAATATACACGTGTCAAGCACTGAAATGAGCTATCTTTACCCTCGAAAGCTGAGTTTGAAGAATAAATTTCCTTCTAATCAGCTCCACCTTTGGCATAGTATTTGTAAACTTACCAATAAGGGTAAATTTACATTTGGTTGCCAGCTTAATCATGAAGTCATCCTTGTCAAATATCACAGCAGGAAACCCCTGCTTTGTGGTGATGATAGGACTCACTAACTCAATGGGAATATCATTTTTGGCTAGATTTTGTCTTAGTCGAGCAACAAAAGATTGAATAATCGTATAAGGGGCTGGCTTAGGGACTAAGTCTTTCTTGCTACTATTTTGGATGGGTTAAGGATTCTGCTGGTTCTGATGGTTTTGACTACTAGGTTCATTGTTACTAGGAGTCATAATCACATTATTTCTACCCTTTTGGAAGTTATGATCATACCTTCCAAAATTATTGGAAACCTTACGATAGTTGTGTTGTGCAACCACATTGTTCTCATCATTTTGCTGTTGAGATTGAACATTATCAGTCTGGTGTTTTCCTTTGCTGTTTAGATCATTTTGGGTAACCTTCTAAATGTGAATCAGATTATTGGGATGCTGCAAAGATTCAACGTTTTTTCTGATTTGCTCATTTACAACAGGGTGTAAATGAGCTTCAGTGTTAGGAGAAATAACTTGACTAGGATAGTGTTGAAAAGACTTACCTGCTTGCAGTGTGTTGCCCTGTTGTTAATGCTCTTTGCTCATTGCTCATTGCTCCTTGCTTATTGCTTTGTTTATGATTCATGGTAACCTTATTCATTTTATTCATACTTTAATTCTTTTCAGATTCCACTTGCCGATCGCGATGAAAATTGGCTCGAGTGTGCTTAGTTGAATTTTCCTGAATTCCAAAGGAGAAATTTGAAGATTGAGCATTACGAGATTTGTTCCTTGTAACCACATTATTCGCTTTTTGATGTATTGATGTTCGCTTTTTCTCCATGTGTTGTTCTTGAGTTGTACACTCTTCTGCCCCTATTATCTCCATAACTTGAGGATGAATTACATCTTTATGTGTTTGGTTTTTTGTTTGATGGTTCATCTGCGTATCACCTCCTCCTTATATTTTGTATTTTGAACTTTTTCTTTACTAAGACTTGCCTAAGCTCTAATGACTTTGCCAGAATTTGTGTTGCCATCGATTCCTCCATCCGACTTGCTTGAAATTGATGTGAGATGTTCCTCGAATTGAGGGGATGAATCCCCAATGGTCGACTCCGCTCGAATTGACTCCAAGGATAGACGAAATTGAAGACGCACTGGTGGCATTTTGATGGTGATTTTCACGGGAGTCACCTGTTGCAATTTTGCGATTGGGTCAACGAAATCCTATGAATTTAATACTGAGGATAGATCCTCCCTTGTTGAATCCATGTCTCCTTCTACATTTGAACGAATCAAACTTGTTTGATTATGGGTAATAATATTGCGAGTCCCATCCAGCTCCCGTTCAGAAATCTCCACATGGATCGATTCATCTTTTGCAGTTTCAAGAACTTGTAGGATGAATTTGAAGACGATTATTGAAGGGATTTGTTTGTTTCTTCATCATGCTTCGTTTGACGTTGGTCTAGTGGCCGTACTAGCGCTACAAACGACAAATATGTCATGCCAACAGAGCTGCAACTAGCCGTTAGCCTTATAACAATTAGCCATTAGTCTTTTCCTTTAGAAAGGAAATTGTAGAGAGAAGTTTTTTAGAGAGAAGAAAAATTCAAGAAATGAGGAAGCGATCACAACTTGAAGTTAAAATCTCAAGAAAAAAGGGTTATGATAAACATGGAAGAAATCTTGGATATTTTCAAGTCAATCAAGCCAACAATAGTCCAAGATGTCGAAATCAAAGAAATAATAGTAGAGTTGCAAGAAAAATTCAAAAATATCATTTATGAAAACCCTAGTTCATTTGGAAGTGAAAATATCACTCACTTGAAGGCCAATAATTGTGAGTTTCAATGTTCGAAAAGTGGCCTAGTGATCTCCGACTTTTCCCCAATGATCCTCAAAGAAAGAACAATGTGAAATTGGGTAAGAAATTCAACTCTTTAAAGTGGAGAGATCGAGTGAGACTCTTGAATCTCTCATATTTTCCCCATGCATCTCAACGAAGCTTTGATTTGAAGTTGGGGAGGAGATTGATCACTTCAAAGTGGAAATATAAGGGTGATGCATCTAGTGTCGCATCGTGACATTTAATTGTGCGCTTGATGGGTGGCAACCCATTGGTTTTTTAAAAAATGATATTTTTTTAATTTCGAGTTTTAAATTTTTAGATTGGATTTTATTTTTGACTAATGCTTATAGTTTCAAAGTTTTTAGGACAAGTTTGGAAGAAATTTTTTGAATGAGATATAAGTTTGGGGTTGTACTACCTCCAAATGGGACTTGTAACACTTTTTGGGGACTGATGCTCGCCAAACACAAATGGGAAAGTCTCCAACCAGACCCTGTCATTGCCAAAAAAGATCAATACAATTAGAAGCTAGCAAAACCCACGAAACTCCTAACTTTTGTTACAGAGATAGGACGAACCCAATTCTTAATTGCCTTAATCTTTTGGTGATCTACCATTGCCACGACCCAAGCCTAAGGCCTAGACGTGACATGGCGAATGAGGAACCCCAAACAAGCCTCTCAAACTTGTCATCACACTTCATCGGTCGCGGAAGCACATTCAACATTAATTAACGGGAAATAGGGACTAAGGGCAAACCATTTCAAAGTGACATCATAGAACAAGAGTCAAGCTCATTTACAAAATTCTTGTCCAACGCACACCTCTACATACATAGATAGGACGGGGGCCATGACATACTACCGGCTCCCCTCATAGTCAAAATACAATTGCAAGCTAAAGTCTCAAAACATAGGAGTAGGAAACATAACATAGCCCTCGAATCATTGAGGACTCACCAACAAACTCGGATAAGCACCGTACTAGCCACGTGAATGGAGAGAAGGATCAAGAGTAGCTCCGGTCCCTACATGGTGACATCATGTAGGCAAAATATGCGTTAGTACTTGGAATGTACTAAGTATGCGGGGTGCAACACAACAATAGACAAGGACACAATCGAAATACAAGAAATAGTTTCATAGGCATTATGAATAACAATATGAGGATGCATGATCAAAGTGAAGTCAAAACATGTTTAAGTAAATCTATACTAATAGTAGATATCATATGTGTATGCATGATCCAACCAATCTATAACCCCAACTTAGGATGGGGGATGCCGTTCACACCCGGACACCCTGGTGGCAAGGTATAAACCCCTCACATGGTTGATGTTGGTCACACCCCAAGCATCCTAGGTGGTGAGATATAAACCTCTCACATGGTTGATGTTGGTCACACCCCAAGCATCCTAGGTGGTGAGATATAAACCTCTCACATGGTTGTCCGGTTCTTTTCCCCCGGACCGGGCATGGTCATGCAACACTTTATATAGGAAATTCCCATTAGGCTCTAATGCAATCTCACGTATGGAATGAACATATACACAAGCTTAGTTTGTCATCAACACATCTCTGGATTGCCATACATCTCATAACTCAAGCTTTAAAGCATCGATTCATCAATTCTCCATAGTTGGACATTTTGTCAAACACCTTGAAGGCATGTAATGGAATCAAAGAGCATGGAAAATAGGGTAGTAATTATGCAGCCAAACCAGTGAACAACCTACAACAACACCTTTTAACACCCACAATACCACATGAAAATCTCCACATCCATTCCAAATTTAGATTCAAGTTCTAGAGTCACAACATGCTCAAAACAATCACTTTTCATGTTTAAAATTCAATGTGCAGGAAATTATTACAAAGAACAAGACTAATTTATGAATCTTAACTTAAACCATGAATTAGTGAGTAGAATAGAGTCTAGGCACTATGGGTGGAAGGACCCATGAGTTCAACACCACATACCTTGAGTTCTTATGAAGGTCTTGAGAGTGTCTTCAATGGAAGCTTGGAACTTGGAGCAAGAGTCTCTTCAATCTTGAGGAAGGTTTTGGATTAGGGTTCTTGAGAGAACTTGAGAGAAAATGTGTCTAAGTATGGGAGAGGTGTTTTGGGAAATGTTTTAGAGATGGGAATTGAACAAATGGTATATAGGAAATAACATATGCCCTTTGGAAAAATGGTCCAACACTTAGAAAAAAAAATGAGGCGGGTGAACAGTAATTTCGGTCACTGGAAATTTGCATTTTCTGCCGGACAGATTTTACGAAAATGGGCATAACTTCTTCTTCGAACTCCGAATGAGGTGAAACGAAGTGCGTTAGGTAGCTAACTCAAAGGGCTTTCCATGGATATGTTATGGGCCACCCAATTATTTGTGTGCTAGGAGATATGACCCTCCAAAGTAGACCCTCGAAAAAGGCTACACTTGGAAATTTCGGATTTTGATACGGTTGCTCTAAAATTTGGGTTAGACCCATTTTCCACTCAATTTGACCCCCTAAACAAGAATATGAAGTCGGATTTTCGAAAAATGAAACGATTTCTTTTTATATAGCTAAACAAGTTTCCGGTAACTTCCGAAGCACATTTTTAAGAACCTTTTGGGTCATTTCAACCATTACCCCTTTTTTTCAAACCACATGCCTAATAAAGGAAATCGAGGGCAACTAGTAGTCACACTTAGAAAATTTATCTTACAATTTCTATTTCCCCAGGATGGGATCTGCATGCTCCTTCTATCCCTTGGAGTAAATTAGAATATCATCTATAAACATAATCACAAAAGAATACAAGAATGGTTTAAGCACCTCATTCGTCAAACTCATAAATGATGTAGGCGCATTAGTCAACCCAATTGATATCACCAAAAACTCATAATGCCCATACCAGGTCCTGAAGGTTGTCTTAGGTATGTCTTTAGGGCTAATCTTTAACTGGTGGTAACCCGACCTCAAGTCAATCTTAGTAAAGATAGAATCATCCTACAACTAGTCAAACAAATAATTTATATGAGTTAAGAGATACTTATTCCAGACGGTGAACTTATTCAATTGGCAGTAATCTATACACATTTTCATACTACCATCCTTTTTTTACAAACAAAATAGGTGCACTCCAAGGAGGAGCACTAGGACGAATGAATCCCGTATCAAACAATTCTTGAAGTTGATTATCGAGTTCTCGCAACTCTGCCAAAGACATGCCATACAGAGCGATAGAAATTGGGCAAGTGCTTAACTCCAAATTAATGCAAAAGTATATGTCCTTATCCGAAGGCATACCAGGCAGATCTATAGAAAATACCTCTCGAAATTCTGAAACCACATTGATAGACTCAATGGAAGGGGACTTTACACTGACATCACGAAGATGAGCCAAATAGGCCATAAAACCGTACCTTACTATTTTGCTAGCCCGAATGAAAGACATGATCTTTAATGGCATAGACTTGTACACCCCTTCCCACTCTAACCTTTCCCTACCCGGGATATGTAGAGTCTATGTTTTAACATTACAATTAAACACAACAAAATAATGAGACATTCAAGTCATACCTAAGATCGCATCAAAGTCTAGCATATCCTAAAAAAACTAAATCTACCCAAGTCTATAGACCCATAAACAACACAGAACAATCACGATACACATGGGTTACCACTACAGACTCTCCAATTTGGTAGCGACATAAATAAGAGAATCAAAGGTATCACAGTTCAAATCAAGTCCCAAAGAAAAATTAATAGATACATAATAATAATAATAATAATAATAATAATAATTAGAAATAGGATCAAACAACATAGTAGTCTTTTGGTCACAGACAAGAATAGTACATGTTATCACAACGTCTATGCCTCAACCTCTGGTCTGTTCGAAAAAGCGTAACACTAAGATCTATCATCATTATGGGCCACCCCCTTCTGGGTTGCGCCACTCCTCTCCTTGCATTATCGTTACCTCAGCATCCCTATTTACCCTCTCACCCACTTTGTGGGCGTCCTCTACTATTATTACCTCCATCTGTTGGTACTGCTGCTCTAGTCTGCTATTGTACCTGACTTATTGTTGATATATGAGGGAATTCCCTCTTAAAGTGTCCTGGATCACCATAATGGAAACAACTATAGTCAAGTGAGGTCTGCTAGTTGATGCATAAGAAACCCCTAAATTTCCACCTATAGAAGCAGGCATAACTGATTGAATCGGATTAACTGAATATACATGCTGACATAAACCCTTAGAATAGAAACCATTGTATTTACCCACATTGTTGGACCTCTTAGGCAATTCCTTGTCCTGTCAAAACTGTCAAACTCTCTCTACCTTCCTCACAGAGTCAGTTACCTCAATGATGCTCTTACCTACTGCAGAGGTCATATGCACAAACAAAACATCTATTATAGAACTCAAACCTTTGATGAAAATGTGAATCCTCTCCTCCTCAGTGCTCACAAACTGTGTAGCATAACGGGACGAGGCATGTAAATTAACCTCCTAAGTAGCCACAGTCATGTTACCCTGCTCAAGAGCCATAAACTCATCCTTCTTCCGATCTCTCAAAGTATAACGCATATTTCTTCAAGAACAATGCATGGAACTATGTCCAAGTTAGTGGAGGCAAGACCAATGATCGATATTCCACAAAAGCTTTCAACCACTTTTTTTTCCATATCCTAAAATTGAAAAGTCATAAAGTCAACCCATGGTATTGCACCATACCCAACTTATATAGCCTCCCATAGCAAGTCCCAAAATGAACTCAAAAGCATCATCACTCTCAAAACCATGGAACGTTGTAGGCTTTAACTTTAGAAACTTGATCAACATCTCATATCCAGTGCCAGTCATCACACGACCAAGTAATGGACAAAATAATGCATCAGTACTCAAATATTCATCTATCATAAGAAATATAGCAATAAAAAGATGGGTAACTGAAACCTGAATAACTTGCATTGTGGGGGTGCTCCACTACCTTCCATTCCACTAAAAATGTTAGAAACTGCTGAATCACTTAGGATTCTATAGGGGGAAGACCTGCAACCCTAACATGTGTCCTTACCTCTGGCTCACCCTCCTACTCAATCTTAATCTAGACCTTTTCTTCCACATGATCTTGGGGAGTAATGGTGTCGCTTCTCATGGTCCACTCGCAACATGAGTTCTACATCTGGTGGGTGTTCCCCTTCCTCTAACCATGCCCCTACCTCTGCCTCTTCATTTGTTACATCCTCTCATTGCTAGTGCAATTATTAGTTCTGTCGCTGAATTATTTTTGCATTGTTGTGTCTAGTATCAACTATCTACGGTAAGAAGAGTAGAAAAAGTTATATTTCAATTTGGATAGAAAGATACCAATTGGAATCAAGATATAACAAGAAGGAAGAGAGAAGAGATAATTTTCTTAAGTCGTGTAGTCTCTTGCAGAAAAGTACATACGTCTTTGTACTATTGCACAGGACTCTGTTGGAATCATTTTGGTATGATGAGATCAATGAACCTAGGGATCCAATACCAACTTTTTCATGATCCGACCATCGTGAGTGACACCCACACTAAACCACCCGGTAGGAAAACCAATAACTAACCCAAACTAAACCCAACACACCATTATAAAAACAAAGTTCATCATTAAAGTAGTAAAAATGGTTTAAACAAATAAATAATTTAGTCCCCATGAACTCAACAATCAAAACATTTATACAGAAATAAATACCCTAAGAATTGAAATTCGTGGTACAAAAACTCTAATATATTTAATAATAGGGATGTGATATACCGTGAGTTTATGATATTTTGTTACATTTCACTTAAGAGTTGTGTGTGTCTAGGGCCATTTTGTATTGTAAAATGTTTTATGTGTTATGTTTGCAGGAAGTAGGGTTGTACGTGGTTGAGTGAGATGACAGCTAAAAATATGCAGAAGTAGCTACCCACAGAGTGACCTACGGACGGTAGGTTCTTTGACGTTTCGTCGATGGGTAGGTGTAGATAGAGTATCAGGGAATTCTGACCAAGTGTTGAACTACGAAGCGATCCACGGACTGTAGATCGACCCACGGGCCATCATGCACATCCGTCGAATGTGTTTAGAGAGTTAAAGTTCCAGTACCTGATGAAAATCCTAAGTGTGGAGCCACGAAAGAGGACCCACGAACCCGTAGGTCGGCCTACGATCTGTCCTGCATGTCCGTTGTTGATGATCAGAAGGACCTATTATTCTCCCTCCTCTACCTCCAGGGCATACATTTGTGGTGACCAACAGTCTGATGCAAATGCTTATAGCAAGGGGGTTGTTTTCTGGTCTATCTTAGGAAGATCTGCATAGGCACATGGCCAAGTTGAGGAGTGTCTGCAAGAGTTGTGTGGGACGACTGGAGTTGGACATGAACGTCATAGGTTTGAAAGTCCTCCCTCTATCATTGACCGGTTATGCTGTGGTGTGGTTTTCTGAGCATCCACATAACTCGATTCACATATAGGACCAATTGCACATGGTGTTCATGGATAAGTATTTCCCGTTGTCCAAGAAGTTGAATCACAAGGACAAGTTGAACAACTTTGTAGCACTACATGGAGAGTCTGTGAGCAGTTCATGAGATAGGTTCACTGTATTCATAAGAAGTGTTCTGAATCACTGCATCGATGATGAGTTACTGAAGGAGTACTTCTACATAGGTCAGGATAATAATGAAAAGGCTATGCTGGATACTATTTCTAGAGGATAATATTTTGAGTGCACTTTTGAGGAGATCGCTGACAAATGGAGAAGATTTCCCGAAATAATAAAGTATGGAGTACTAGAAAGTCAGACTTTGAAAGAACACATTTGCAGTTCAAGCTGCACCTAGTCAATCTGCCGATGACATTCGTGATGTTGAAACATGTGAGTGGAAGTGCAAAAAAGGTGAATATGGTAAATTACTTAACTAGAACTCCACCACCACCAGTTGAGGAATGCTACTATGAGGAGGATGCGTGTTTGGTGAATGATCAGACGGGCGGTTTCCGAGCCAACGCCCAAGGTTCCAACTCGAATAATTGGCACCAACGTCAAGGAAACCAAGGTTGGAACTATGGTAACTACAATCGAGAGGGTAACTATGTCTGGGATGGGAACTACAATCGCGACAACAACTATAACCAGAACAACTATGGCAACATAAATGAGAGAGTTGGGCCTTATGTTTCACCTGCAAATCAAGAATTTGGCAATAGAAAATCTGTGGGTAGTATGTCACGGATTGAGGATATGATGCAGAAGATGATGAAGAGGTTTGATACGATAAATGAGAATGTGAAAAAGATACGGAATGACTTGTCTGGAATTGGTCAAAAAGTTGATGCCCATGCAGTGTCGATAAAGCAACTTGAAAAATAATTTAATCAGTTGTCAACTACTGTGAACCCACGTCAGTCTGGCACACTTCCTAGCAACATCATTCGGAATCCAAAGAATAATGGGCATTGTATGGCAGTCACGACTCGAGGAGGTAAACATACCATTGATCCCCCTATGCCGTGTGAGGTTGAAATTGTGGTAGAAAGAGATGATGATGAGATCGAGGTTTCTAGAGAGTCTAAGAATGCTACAGAGAGGGAAGCGGAAGTGACCCAAAAAGTTGTTCCCATGCCTAGACCTCCAACGCCATTCCCACAGAGATTGGTGAAAAAGACCGAACAAAGAAAATACCACAGGTTCATTACTATGCTGAAACAGCTTTCCATCAATGTTCCGTTGCTAGAGACTTTGGAAAAAATGCCTGGGTATGCGAAGTTTATGAAGGATTTGGTGACCAAAAAGAGGGTCGTC
The DNA here is from genome assembly GCF_019186545.1 of Solanum stenotomum. NCBI lineage: Eukaryota > Viridiplantae > Streptophyta > Magnoliopsida > Solanales > Solanaceae > Solanum > Solanum stenotomum. The sequence continues at coordinate 17,877,212 of NC_064290.1, forward strand.
AGTTTTGAGAATGATTAGAGGTTGCAACATTGCAGTGTTATTTCTACTAGGTCACTTGTGCAGAAGAAAGACGATCCTGGTGCTTTCACTATTCCTTGTACCATTGGATTGTTGCATTTTGCAAAGGCCTTTTGTGCTTTGGGTGCTAGCATTAATCTGATGCAATTGTCTATCTACAAGAAGTTGGGTTTAGGGGCTCCAAAACCGACTGTGATGCGACTACTCATGGCTGATAAAACTGTGAAAAAGCCCATTGGTGTTCTCCAAGATGTCCTCGTGAAAGTGGAATCGTTCATTTTTCCGGTAGATTTTGTGATACTTGATTGTGAGGTTGATGTTGAGGTTCCCATCATCCTATGGAGACCATTCCTTGCTATTGGGCGCGCCTTAGTTTATATGGAGAGAGGGTAGATGAAGTTTCGATTGAATAATAAAGAGGTAACTTTCAATAAATGTAGGTCTATGAAGTAGGAAAGCGATCTCAAGTCAGTATCAGTGGTGAATCATATTATGGAGCGAGGTTCTGATGTGTCTATTGAAGAGAGGTTGGGTGTTGATGCACTGGCAACGGTAATGATGAATTTTGAGGGTGATGGTATAGAAGACTATGATGAATTAGTTGTCGCACTTGATAGGTTTGGATTCCGTTCCAAACCAAAGAAATTGGAGTTAGATATGAAGAATTGCGACTCTCCACCCATAAAACCGTTTGTGGAAGAAGCTCCAAAATTGGAGCTTAAGGCTCTACCATCACATTTGAGGTATGTTTTCTTCGAAAGAGATGGTACTTTACTAGTCATCATTGTGGCCGATTTGAGTGAGGTATAAGTTGAGGTATTGGTCTCTGTTTTGAAGAGGTTCAAGCGGGCTATTGGATGGACTATTACAGACATTATTGGGATTCCTCCTGCCATTTGTTCTCATAAATTCCAACTCATGCCGGACAACAAGCCTAGTATCAAGCACCAAAGGAGACTAAATCCACATATGCAAGATGTAGTGAAAAAAGAAATCATCAAATGGTTGGATGTTGGGGTCATATACCCCATCGCAGATAGTAGTTGGGTATGTCTAGTTCAGTGTGCACCTAAGAAAGGTGGAATTACTGTGGTTCCTAATGCGAAAAATGAGTTTATTCTGATGCGGCCAGTGACTAGATGGAGAGTATGCATGGACTACCACAAATTGAATGCTTGGACAGAAAAGGATCACTTCCCTATGTCGTTCATGGATCAGATAATGGATCGTTGATTTAAATAACGTTATCAAAGACACTTAATCCAGTTCTAAGCATCAACGATCGTTAGTCAGTATATAACCCAACTAAATGAGTTGGGGTCAAATCCCACATGGAGTGGTATGTGTTTAAGATCAAAAGTAAAGTACGAATATATTCAAGTCAATCATGGGAATAGACATTTGTGAAAAAAAACATAATTCAAATTAGGGGTGACACGAATGTCAAATAAGGGGGTTTTGGTTTTAACTATCAGCTACAACAACAGCAAATAGCACGAATTTAACAATAATGAGACGGGTTCTTGGGATATGATTGGATTATAGGCTAAGGTAGACAAATGGGTGATTGCAACTATTAGTAAATAGTTGTAAATCAGTGACTAAGGTAGACTTTAGTGGAGATAAACTTTCTCTCGAACAATTTACCCCGAACCAAGTTGGTTTCTCTCGAACACCAACAAGAAAGAAAATAAGAACAATCTTCGCTTTAGTCCATTCACTCTCTCGAGCTGAATGTGTGGAAAAGGGTTTAGGATTCACTCTCTCGAGCTGAATCCATGATAACCCAATACCTCTCTCTCAAGCAAGCCAAAAAACATGAAGGTAGAATTGCATTTGCAACTACAATCCTTTAATTTGAACCACAATTATTGAATGAAATCACTTCTAAACAACATTTAAACTGACAATTAGCAATACCCATAAACTAAATCAACCAATAATCACATAATCACATCCCAAGAATTGGGGTTTTAGCTAGACATCATAAAAAGATAGAAATCGTTACCAAATTGTGTTTCCATCAACTGCATAAGATTAATTTCATCTTTACAAAGGTCCAAGTTGAAGAATCTCAAAGAACCACTTCCAATTTCTCAAAAATGGAAAGTTTCAATTCTTCAAAGCTAAGGAAAACTTAGTCTCAAAACTCAAAAATTACTCTAATGAATGTTCAGAATAAAATTCGATACTAAACATAATGTTTGAAAATGTATTTATAGTCGCAAAAAATATGTTGTGAAGGACCATTCGCGCAGTAAGTCGGGCTCACCGAACAGGTCAGTGATCTGCCCTTTGGTCAGTTCCATCACCTTTTTGCCTTGGCCTTCGATATCCTCATGTTCTGTAACTTTGGGCAATCCAACCCTGTATCGCGGAACCATTCAGTTATCCGCCGACTGCTCCTCTTTCTCGCCAACTTAATTTTTTCCTTCAGGGATTGGCACACTGGAACTTTAGGCGAGGTAATGGCCATTAGGCGAGTCGCCAAAGGGACTCAGAGATCACCAGGCCTTCATTTCTTCGTTCTTTCAGCTCACTTTGTTCCTTTTTGCAAATTAGTGTCCATGCTTTGTTCCTCAATCTAAATACCTGGGAATCAAGGTTTTTACATCAGTTAATGGCACAAAACAAGCATTTGAGGACACAAAATCTATCCAAATAAAGCTTTAAATGAGTCAAAATCATGGACTCATCAACACCCCCAACTTAAACTTTTGCTTGTCCTCAAGTAAAACTCAAGTTAAGCACTTCAAAAAGGATGCTTCAAACAGTGCTACACAAGAATCAATCATGAATGCACACAACAAGACTCAACTTACTCATGCAATGATCAATTGTGCACTCAAAGATTCAAGTTATGACTCACCATTATCAAAGATCCTCAAGTTCACAGTACTTGCTTCAAATACAACTGGAAGCTCAACAAAGGTACTCAAATGCCTCACACAAAGATGATTCCATATTCACACACTAAGGTTCAACAATTAATAGCTCTGGAATCACAATCAACACTCACACTCACAAAGATGAACACAATGCATGATTTCACCCATAGGTTTACCCTTATTTTCCAATCAACACTTGTTTTAGCTCACTTAAGATAAAAAAAAAAAGGTCTTTCCAAGGCTTGTAACGGGGTTGAGTGTAAAGGTATGGTCATTTAGGCTCAATGGCTGCTATCGTCATGAAATGTGGTGTGAACAACACTTCATTTCCCTCTCCTCTTCATTCTCATTTAGGCTCACAAGTCACCCCATTATTCCCTTTCTATGAAACTTTGGACACCCCATCTCTTTTTACAACTTTATTTCAAAACTTTGTCATTCTTTTTTCTTTTTCTCTTTTATTTTATGGAGGGATTCCATCTTTTTCACAACCATGGATCAAGGGGGACTTCTTTGCATTTCTTGATTTCCCTTCTCTTTCACCACACCCCCAACTTAGGCATTTGGCCTAAGTTGGCTATTCAAACCAACCACATCTCATTAGGATTAAGGGTGAAGGGATAAAGAAAGGTCATAATTTGCATCAAGTTTCTTCCAAGAAAAGAGGTAAGGCTCAAAGGGTACTCAAACAAAGATCACACACTTACAAGGTAGGCCTTTAAAAATTTCTTGCCTAAGACCATTTCAAGAGCTCACATCACTTGGTCAACTAGACCAATGGGGTAAATTCTAGGTGTCATCACACATGGTTCATGGTAAGCTCATCACACAAGGCATTGACACCAAAGTCAAACAAGACTCCACACTTTCGCTAGTGTGCAATGTTCATTATAAGAGACTCAATTTGATAACTGGCTTGTCACAACGAGATGCAAAAAGTTCACATATTGCCTATGCAACTTCATTTGGCCTCATCATAGCCACACATTCAGTTTTGTTCGATTATGAGCACTATTCAAGTCATCGTTATTGATCAAGACCGATACTCAAATTTTCAAGAGAACAAAATTCAGACACAATCAAGTGGTAGCACAAAAATTTTCGGAAGGGTCCAAAAATCATTTACAATTAAAACAAGGATCCACAAGCTCAAATATCCACAAAAGCAGTATCAAAACACATTATATAGCTCAAAAGCATCATCAATCACAAGATGAGAAGACAAATAATATCCAAAAAATCAATAAAAGAAGACAAATAAGGAGGTAAAGAAAAATCTTATCTACGCAGTCGCTCTACCTATCGGGGCATCAGTGCCCGATGCAGTACCCTGAACCTGGGTCTCAGTACCCGGAGTCACATCAACCGTACCGGATCCACTAGGAGCTACCATTGACGTCTCTGTCAGCGATGTCTGGATCACCGACTGTACAATCATCTCATCTAGATCTGGCAGGTCTCCATATATGCTCTCTATTCTCACCTCTATCTGCTCCTCGTCGGTCTCTACCTACGACTCATCAGTTGCTATGCCATCCCTATGTACGTCTCTGGTGGTGTCTGGAGGAATCATAGAAGTCTCTGGGGCATCTACATCATTCGCTGCCTCTAATAGTGAAGTGAAGTTTGTAGACTTGAGATAGTCTACATCCTTCCTCAGATCTGCCACTTTGGCTTTCATAGTTGTAACCTCAAAAGACTCCCCATGTCTACTCTCACAAGCAGGGAATCTCGCCGTCAAATCAATAATAGAAGTCCGGATAGGGGTCAGTGCAATAAGGATGGCACTATCAATCATCCATGGGATAGATGCCTCTAGTCGGGTAGCCCTTACATCAGCTGAATGAACCAGGTGCCCCATCTTCAGGATCATAGCCTAAGTAATCATGTTGGACTGGGCTGCATTAGAGGTATCGGGGGATTGGGAGAAAAAAGTGGGAGTAGATGTACCTAAAGGCCTGGAGGCCGAAATAGGTGAAGATGCCTCTACAGGTATAGAGTTAATGCCCACCTCTAGAGATGTATCCGCCGGAGTTTCTCTCCTCCTATCGGCCTCCTCCCGAGTATACTCGGCCTCAATACGCCGGATGTCAGTGGAGGATGAAGGGGTAACCTCAATATCTCTAGTCACATCCTGGGGGACTCCAGCATGTCGGTGCAACTCGGTGATCAGCACCAGGAATGGAAGGGAGGTCTTCATCTGTTTGTCCCTCATGGCCATCTCCTACTCTATGAGGAGTCCAAAGTTAATGCTCCTCCTGGATATGATCAACCCAAGGTAGGTTGCCTTAGGGTGGCGGAGTATAGACTCGTTCTAGGAAGGCATAGTAGTGCTGTTGATGAAGCCAAACCAGAATCTAGCAATAATATTTAGGCCCTTTTTCTTGATGAGGACCCCTACATCGATCCACCTCGGGGTGGTATTGAATATCAATGGTGCGAGCCAACCTTTTCAATCATCAAGGGACTGAGTAATAGGCAAGCCTTCATATGCCACTGTAGCACCTAGACCCCTGTTGAGTATAGTATTAATGTTCTCACTGTTACACCTTATTTCATTTTCTCTGACCATGCCAGACTTCATTGGTCTAAAAGCACTGGCCTTCTTCTTGCCCTTTGGTACCAAGTCACCATATGCTGTATAGAATTCCCGGACCCATTAAGGAATACAGGGGCCTCGGGGCCTGGTGAACTACTCAAACTGATGGTACTTGAGCGTGTCCCTCATATTTGAGTATTTGCCCTCTAGGCCCTCTATAAATAGTAGCTTTTCCTCAAGAATAGTCCGCAACCCATCAATTTTTAGTCTGTTGAGTAGCCGGGGAGGAGGAACCACTGGTAGTACTGGAGCTACAGAAAGTGCCAGAGCTGGCACTGTATCTGCTGGAGAGGTGGCTGATGGGACTCTAGTTGAGTCAGGGCGAGATCTAGCACGGATCTCTGCTCTCCCAAACTGTAATGGCTGGTCATTTTTCGGCTCAGATAATACAGCTTGGGAGTCAAAGGCCTCTCCCTCGCTGCTGGAGTTGTGCTCCGGGACCTCATATATGGGCCTTTTGCTCTTGCCTTTTCCTCCATTTGGAGGCTCTGCTCTTCCCTTTTTAGGAGGGTAGGCTCCTCCTTCATTTATAGTTATGCCCCATGCTCTTTTACAAGGCGGCATGTCAAGGTTAGTTCAACCATATCTGCAAAAACATCGAGGAAAGTTAAAAATTGTTCAAGAAAATGCATAGAAAAATGACTGCAGACAAACTCGCTGATTCGGTCGGTGAGTCGCCGAATCACTTTGGCGAGCCAAATCGAGCTCGCCGAAAGGATTGGCTCAAAATTTTCTCAGAAAAATGGCATGTCGAAAAAGGGAAGGGACTTTCGGTGAATCATCGACAGCATTCGGTAAGCTAGGACAAACCTACCGAAAGTTACAGTGCATTTTAGGGGTTAGGGGCGCAGAAAGGGCGATCAAGAAGGACGTTCAACGAGTTGCCTAGTGCAGTCGGTGAACTCAGGCTTCTCACCGAAAGTTACAGAACCTAAACTCCAAATTTAGAATGAAATTAAAGGCGATAAGAGGGATTTGGCAAACCGCCGAGTGGTCCGGCGAGCTCAACCTAGCTCGCCAAACTGCCCAACGTGCTTACTTTCAACCTCATTCTCCAATTTCCAACCCCGCAGCCCCCAAAAACAAAATCAAAGCATCTACCCATTCAATTAAACCAAGACCCATTACACCCATGCCTCCAGGATACTCAGACTTCTCCCGATTTTGCAAAATTTGGTCATTTGACGACTTTTACCCTTAGGGAATGACGTAAAATGCTCCATCATCGGGAAAAATACGTCATTTAGCACAAATGTGGGTTACTTAGATTTCGCTCGACTAGAACCAACATCAACAAAGTATCACCCAACAATTTTGACCAATTTTAAGGCATGCAACATTCGGGAAATCAACACTATTGACAACTTAGGAACGACATTCGTATTAAAATAGGCAAGCAAGCATACAATTATGAATAAAAAGGCCCAACACACAGCACTAAGATAAAATTACTTGCAAATGAGTAAAAATTGCTAAATAAAGATTCAGGGTTTGGAAAACCAACATTTGAAGCCGAACAATCAAGTTGAAATGCTAGGTGGCAAAGAAGTCCAACTCCGAACACACAATTCATGACTAAAAACTAGTAATAATGCCAAAAATATAAGAAAATAAAGTGCGGGTGTGAGTTTGGAAAGTCAAAAAGTGAGGGAATGTGAACCGTCCGATTCTCGCCCATTTGGCGACATTAATTTTGCTCACCGACCCACTCAGTGACACGCCAAGTGGGTACTTACCTCACCGAGTTTTACAGGACCTCCATTTAAACTAGGAGTCCAAACGGCGGATTAACTCACGATCACCAACCCGTTCGGCGACACGCTGGTTTGCTCTTGGGCTTACCGATTTTTACAAACTCCAATCCTAAAATTTCTAGAGTCCAACGGCGGTCCAAGTTGGCCTCGCCGACTGGACATTTAACTCACCAATCTGCACATTCCAAACACAGCCTACATTCAACCTGCACAATCAATACACGATTATTTTACAAATCCAAAATAAAGTGATAAAACCTTGGGTTGCCTCCCAAGAAGCGCCTTAGTTAACGTCGTGGCATGACTTCCCCACTCAATCTTGGCTTGTGGAGTAGATACGAGACAACACATGACCCATTTGGGTCTCTAACAGCTGAATAGACATGGAATTGGAAGCAGTCATCTGATTTAGCAGTGAGACATTCTTTTTTATCTCATTCAACACTTTGTCATGCTCTTCGACTTTGTGAAGAATGAGTGAGAGTATATCTTCTATTTTTCCACCCTCTTACACCTTGGACTTTACACGCTTACGATGAGGAATGTACTGGTCTTTCTTTTTGTCTGGTGCTTCCAATTCCATGATCTTTTTTGCCACTAGATCCAGTTGAGTCAACAGTGTGGCCAAGACCTGGTCCTTCTCAGTCTCTTTGTTTGTCTTGGCCATATAATCAAAGAGCTGGGCAGTTATTGCATATGGTAGTCATGTGAGACCACCTGAAGAAATTTGGTCAACCACTACCCTATTCTCCGGACCAAGACCTTTATAGAAGCAGTCCAGTAGCATGTTATATGAGATTTCATGAGTTGGGCACTGTAGCAATAGTGACTTAAATCACAGCCACAACTCATGGATTGACTCACCCTCCAATTGCCTGAAACTTAGGATGTTATCGCTAAGAATCATCATTCTCAAAGGAGAGTGGTCCATTTGGTCACCATTGCTACAAGACATGCTCTTTTATTCTGCTCTAAACAAGCAACATGAAAACCAAAACTAAAGGTAAGTAGATTCAACTATGAATAAAAAGAACAAAATTCAACTTAACTAAAGAATCTTAACCAACACCACTATCCGGCAGCGACACCATTTTGATTTAAATAACGTAAACAAAGACACTTAATCCAGTTCTAAGCATTAATGATTGTTAGTCAGTATATAACCCAACTAAATGAATTGGGGTCGAATCCCATAGGGAGTGGTACGTGTTTAAGCTTCAAAAGTAAAGTGCGAATATGTTCAAGTCAATCATATGAATAGACATTTGCGAATAAAAACATAATTCAAATTAGGAGTGACATGAATGTCAAATAAGGGGGTTTTGGTTTTAACTATCAGCTACAACAACAGCAAATAACATGAATTTAACAATAATAAGACGGGTTCTTGGGATGTGATTGGATTATAGGTTAAGGTAGACAAATCGGTGATTGCAACTGTTAGTAAATAGCTATAAATTAGTGACTAAGGTAGACTTTAGTGGGGATAAACTTTCTCTCGAACGATTTACCTCGAATCAAGTTTGTTTCTCTCGAACACCAACAACCAAGCAAAGAAGAACAACCTTCGCTTTAGTCCATTCACTCTCTCAATCTGAATGTGTGGAAAAGGATTTAGGATTCACTCTCTCGAGCTGAACCCATGACAACCCAATACCCACAGACCATCAATTCAACAATCTTGGTTTTAAAACGTCTATCTCGAGCAAGCCAAAAACACAAAGGTAGAATTCCATTTGCAACTACAACCCTTTAAATTAAACCACAATTACTGAATGAAATCACTTCTAAACAACATTTAAACTAACAATTAGCAATACCTACAAGCTAAATCAACCCATAATCACATAATCACACCCCAAGAATTGGGGTTTTAGCTAGACATCATAAAAAGATAGAAATCGTTACCAAATTGTGTTTCCATCAACTAGGTAAGATTAATTTCGTCTTTACAAAGGTTCAAGTTGAAGAATCTCAAAGACCCACTTCCAATTTCTCAATAATATAAAGTTTCAATTCTTCAAAGCTAAGGAAAACTTAGCTTCAAAACTCAAAGTTCAAAACTCAAAAATTACACTAATGAATGTTCAGAATAAAATTTGATACTAAACATAATGTTTGAAAATATATTTATAGTCGCCAAAAATATGTTGCGAAGGACCATTTGGCGTAGTAAGTTGATCTCGCAGAACAGGTCGGTGATCCTCCCTTTGGTCAGTTCCATCGCCTTTTTTCCTTGGCCTTCAGCATCCTTAAGTTCTATAACTTTGGGAGATCTAACCCTGCATCGTAGAACCATTTGGTGATCCGTCGACTGTTTCTCTCTCTCGCCAACTTGATTTTCTCCTTCAGGGCTTGGTACACTGAAACTTTAGGTGAGGTAATGGCAATTAGGCGAGTCGCCAAAAGGACTCGGCGATCAATAGGCCTTTATTTCTTCGTTCTTTCAGCTCACTTTGTTCTTTTTTGCAAATTAGTGTTCATGCTTTGTTTCTCAATCCAAATACCTAGAAGTCAAGGATTTTACATTAGTTATTGGCACAAAACAAGCATTTGAGGACACTAAATCTCTCCAAATAAAGCCCTAAATTAGTCCAAATCGTGGACTCATCAATCGCGTTATTGGTAAGGGTTGGTATTGCTTTCTTGATGGGTATTCGGGCTATAATCAGATCTCCATTTCCCCGGAAGATCAAGAGAAGACCACCTTCACTTGTCCAAAAGGATGCCATTTGGGTTGCGTAATGCCCTAGCGATCTTCCAGCATTGCCTGATGTTGATATTTTCATATATAGTGGAGGACTCTATTAAGGTATTTATGGATGATTTCTCTATGGTAGGTGACTCATTTGATGCATTTGGCCGAGGTACTGAAAAAGTGTAAAGAGTGTAATATTGTGCTAGATTGGGAAAAATGTCACTTCATGGTGAAAGAGGGGATAGTTCTGGGTCATCAGATTTCTGAGAAGGGTATTGAGGTTGATAGAGATAAAGTCGAGGTAATAGAAAAGCTTCCACCACCTATCTATGTTAAAGGTGTTAGAAGTTTTCTTGGGCATGCAGGCTTTTATCAGAGGTTTATTAAGAATTTCTCCAAAATTGCACACCCATTGTGCAAACTACTCGAAAAAGAGTGTAAGTTTGATTTTTATGATGCTTGTCTGAGAGCATTTGGAGAGTTGAAAGCAAGGCTAGTTTATGCACCTATCATTATTTCACCGGATTGGGGGAAACTGTTTGAAGTGATGTGTGATGCTAGTAGAATGGCACTTGGTGTGGTATTGGGACAGGGGCGACAGAAGATTCTTCACCCGATTTACTATGCTAGCAAAGCTATGAATATGGCTCAAAAGAACTATACGGTGACTGAACAGGAACTCCTTGTTATGGTTTTCGCATACGAGAAATTTTTATCCTACTTTCTTAGTACTAAGGTCATAGTGCATACTGACCATTCTGCATTGAGGTATCTGGTGGCTAAAAAGGATGTAAAACCGAGATTGATCAGATGGGTATTGGTTCTGCAAGAGTTTGATTTTGAGGTGAAAGAAAAAAAGGGGACAGAAAATCAAGTTACCGATCATTTGTCCAAATTAGAGGAGGAAGCTATGCTCAAGCTAGGAGATGGGGCTAAAATTAATGATGCATTCCCAGATGAATACGTATTGGCTGATTCTCATGATTTTATTCTTGGTTCGCAGATTTTACTAACTACTTGGCAAGTGATTTGGTGCCATCGAATTTGTCATTCCATCAAATGAAAAAGTTTACGCATGATGTGAAGAATTTCTTTTGGGATGAGCCTTACTTGTTTCATAATTGTGCTGATGGGATTATACGTCGTTGTGTGCCTGAGGTTGAGATGATGAGTATACTAGAGGTGTGTCATTCATCACCTGTTGGTGGGCATCATAGTGGTATTCGGATTGCGCATAAATCTTGCAGTGTGGGTACTACTGTTCTACCATCCACCAAGATGCTCATGATTTTGCCAAGTGTTGTGACCGTTGCCAAAGAGAAGAGGGAATTTCAAAGAAGTAAGAGCTACCTATGAATCCGATTTTTGGTTATTGAGTTATTTGATGTAGGGGGGCTTGACTTCATGGTCCATTGTGAGTTCACATGGGATGAAATATATTCTTGTTACGGTTGATTATGTGTCGAAATGGGTGGAAGCAATTGCGCTTTCAAATAATGAGGGTAAGAGTGTCACTGCATTCCTGAAAAAGAGTATCCTCTCCAGATTTGGTACACCTAGGGCGATCATCAGCGATGGAGGTTCCTACTTTTGTAATAAGTTGTACAAGGCGTTTCTAGAGAAATATGGAGTTCCTCACTATGTAGATACTCCTTACCATCTGCAGTCTAGTGGGCAAGTTGAAGTGTCAAATAGAGAGAGAGAGAGATAAAGTAGATCCTTGCAAAGACTGTGAACGCCAACAGAACGAATTGGTCAAGAAGGCTTAATGATACCCTATGGGCCTATCGCACCGCATTCAAGACTCCCATAGGTATGTCCCCCTACCAACTTGTATATGGGAAGTCATGTCATTTGCCGGTAGAGCTAGAGCATAAGGCCATGTGGGCACTAAAGAAGTTGAATTTGGATTGGGGCGCCGCATCGAGTCAAAGAGTGAATGACATGAATGATCTTGATGAGTTTCACCTAAAAGCATGTGAAAGTTCAGCCTTGTACAAGGAGAATATGAAGAAGTATCATGATCAAAAGAGTGAAAAGCGTGAATTTGTTGTGGGTGACTCAAGTATTCCCACATGGAGCAGTTGAGCTTGAGAACAAGGAGGGAACGTGGTTCAAAGTGAATGGGCAAAGAATCAAGGTCTACATAGGGAAATCGGAGAGTGTGCAAGAAGTGATTGAGGCCTACTATCTTGATGAAGTCTGAGTAATCACAGTGTCTGCATCATGCAGTGAAGTTAAATCAAGCTCTGCTTGGGAGGCAACCCAAGATGTACTATCTAGCCAACTATAGGTGTTTTATTTTTATATTAGTGTTGGCTAGATATAGAATAAGGTCCGTGTCTAAAAAGTATCCAGAAAATGTAAAAAGAAAGTCCTAATGGTTGCTATATGTGCAAGAGAGAAAGGCAAAAATCTACAGAAAAAAGTTATGTAGTGGTCTGCGGACCCCATCGATGGTCCGTTGGTCCATCCCCAGACCATGAATGGTGTCTGTAGACCCCAGGTAAGTTTTCTTAATTTTCTAAGTGTCAGAGTGACCTACGGTCCATAGGTCGACCCACGAACCATCTATGTGGTCTCGTGGGTCCAAAACTAGGGTTTGCCTGACCCGACCTGGACCCCTTATTAAATAAAACCCCTTTCATTTCAAACACTTCCCACATCCAAATAACTCCCCCCCCAACCATTTTTCATCCCTCTATCTCTCCAAAGAACTCTCATTTAAACCCAATATCCCCATAACTTCACCAAATTCATTCCACCAAATCTCATAGCCATCATTTTCTCTCCCAAATCAATCCCCACTTCTCCACTTCCTCCCCAACGATTCCAAAGTCCTGGTTCGGCATTGAAAGGCTAGCAAATGGTCACAAATATCGTTACAACACACACTCATCATCGGTGATTACTCGTAAGGTATACAGATTTCTCTCAAACTTTGAATTACTTCATTGTTTCATTTGAAATCACATCGATGAACTTGACCTTGGGTTGTTAGTTTTGTGTTTGAATGTTGAATTGTTATTTAGAATAACCCTTGGTATGATGGCATGTGAGTTTGTAGTTAATTAAAACTGACTAAATCAGTGTAAGTGGTCTAATTGGAAGTTTTAACTTAGGGTTCCTAGATTTGGTATGTTAAAAAGTCGAGTTATGTGTAATCGGAACCCTAAGAATGAAGAACTACCATATATTGTGTTGAAATGCATGATTCAACCCCGGTTGAATGATTGATTGATGAAATAAGGAGTAAAGTATGAGTCATGTCTGAAACCTAATATAGAACTGACCCACGAGACCCCGTCTATGGACTGTAGGTCAGGTCCGTGAGTTAGTAGCACACAGAGTTTTCACTAAGTGTTGAACCACGGTGGACTATGGTTCGTTGTTCCATCGACGGACCATTCTGCACATTTGTGGTTCCCACATCAGAGACCCAGGTGTAAGTGGATGGCACGTAGACCAAGGTTCTATAGCGATGAGATTGTACGGGAGTTCTACGTTTCTTATGCTGCATTCATTAGAGGCTCTATCTCTACGCGAGCCAAGCCCGTAGCTCAACCTCCACTTGAGGCCACACTCATTCGGGGGTTCACTGTTAACATCTTCGAAACCACCCTCCGCAGGTTTATCTACGGCCCAGACCACACTCTGCCCATCAATACGGCAGAGTTCGACTATCGGATGGGTATCATTTAGAGTGGGGCAGTTTAGAGGAATGTCGATTAGAGGGAGTCACTGTTGAGGTGGCTAGCACGTCATATTACATCACATGGAGAGAGCGCAGAGTGGGTCTGGACTCTGAGATTGGGTATCAAGAAGGCGACGCTGAGTTTTGCTACTAAATTCTTTTGGTTGCTGGTGTGAAATCGGGTGTCCCCTACTCAAGCGGACAATGTGGTAACATGGGACCGAGCATTGATGTTTGCAGCTATGGTTGTAGGCTTGGCTATAGACTTTGCCCGCATCATGATTGCGGTGATTCATGAGAGGGCCTTCAAGGCCACCACCACTCTACCCTTCCCGTTCCTCATATTCTAGCTTTGCAAAGATGTTGTTGTACCAGTATGGCATTGTGACCGGTTGCTTCAGGCAACTAAGACTCTGGATATCGACCTTATTCGAGATGAGGCCAATGTAGCTACACCTCTCATGGAGCCATAGGTAGAGGTACCACTGTTGGGAAATGACCTTGTAGCAGATATAGAGCAGATACATGGTGATGACATTGCCCCTCCAGCCACTACAGCAGATGCCCAGGCTCCGCCGTCTCCGGTCGCCAGTTAGGCCCCTAGCTCTTCTAGAGCCACCCACTCTTCAGGTTCCACCACCATCCCTTTAGCCCGAGTCCAAAAGCTATAGACGTAGATGACCACTTTGCTTCAGCATATGAAGCCATGGATGCAGCATTCCATAGTAGAGTCTGAGGCGAGGATGGAGCGGATGATGGAGCAGAAGGCTTAGGTTGTTCAGCAACGCCTGGATACCTTTGAGTTGTACGTGTTGGAGAGGCCAGCCTCGACCGTTGATGTGTCCACCTTCAACAGGAGTTGGCTAGACTCTGTGCTGATGTTGATGCACTCCAACCCCCCAGAGACTGAGCCAGAGTCTGCCCCTGCGGCACCGGTTGATGAGGTGGTGTTCACTACCCTATTCGGCAATGATATGCCACCGCCAAATTCTTCATGTGCTGCTGGGAAGCGCCCCTGCTCCGATCGTACTTCTGATGATATTGATACCCATAGATTAAAGAAGAAAGAGTGCCAACAGTTGGAGGAGGCCACGAGGGCATCGTTACTAGACAAGGAGATGAGACAGCAACGGGCCAGGGAGATAGGTGTTGGCCCATCCAGTGGTCTGAACACTTCTGAGGGTGTGGTGAGATTTGATGGTGCGAGCACTGCTGAGAGTGATTGTCACGACCAAAGCCTAGGGCCTAGACGTGACATGGCGAATGAGGAACCCGAAGGAACCCCAAACAAGCCTCTCAAACTTGTCATCACACTTCATCGGTCGCGGAAGCACATTCAACATTAATTAACGGGAAATAGGGACTAAGGGCAAACCATTTCAAAATGACATCATAGAATAAGAGTCAAGCTCATTTACAAAATTCCTGTCCAATGTACACCTCTACATACATAGATAGGACGGGGGCCATGACATACTACCGGCTCCCCTCATAGTCAAAATACAATTGCAAGCTAAAGTCTCAAAACATAGGAGTAGGAAACATAACATAGCCCTCGAATCATTGAGGACTCACCAACAAACTCGGATAAGCACCGTACTAGCCACGTGAATGGAGAGAAGGATCAAGAGTAGCTCCGGTCCCTACATGGTGACATCATGTAGGCAAAATATGCGTTAGTACTTGGAATGTACTAAGTATGCGGGGTGCAACACAACAATAGACAAGGACACAATCGAAATACAAGAAATAGTTTCATAGGCATTATGAATAACAATATGAGGATGCATGATCAAAGTGAAGTCAAAACATGTTTAAGTAAATCTATACTAATAGTAGATATCATATGTGTATGCATGATCCAACCAATCTATAACCCCAACTTAGGATGGGGGATGCCGTTCACACCCGGACACCCTGGTGGCAAGGTATAAACCCCTCACATGGTTGATGTTGGTCACACCCCAAGCATCCTAGGTGGTGAGATATAAACCTCTCACATGGTTGATGTTGGTCACACCCCAAGCATCCTAGGTGGTGAGATATAAACCTCTCACATGGTTGATGTTGGTCACACCCCAAGCATCCTAGGTGGTGAGATATAAACCTCTCACATGGTTGTTGTTGGTCACACCCCAAGCATCCTAGGTGGTGAGATATAAACCTCTCACATGGTTGTCCGGTTCTTTTCCCCCGGACCGGGCATGGTCATGCAACACTTTATATAGGAAATTCCCATTAGGCTCTAATGCAATCTCACGTATGGAATGAACATATACACAAGCTTAGTTTGTCATCAACACATCTCTGGATTGCCATACATCTCATAACTCAAGCTTTAAAGCATCGATTCATCAATTCTCCATAGTTGGACATTTTGTCAAACACCTTGAAGGCATGTAATGGAATCAAAGAGCATGGAAAATAGGGTAGTAATTATGCAGCCAAACCAGTGAACAACCTACAACAACACCTTTTAACACCCACAATACCACATGAAAATCTCCACATCCATTCCAAATTTAGATTCAAGTTCTAGAGTCACAACATGCTCAAAACAATCACTTTTCATGTTTAAAATTCAATGTGCAGGAAATTATTACAAAGAACAAGACTAATTTATGAATCTTAACTTAAACCATGAATTAGTGAGTAGAATAGAGTCTAGGCACTATGGGTGGAAGGACCCATGAGTTCAACACCACATACCTTGAGTTCTTATGAAGGTCTTGAGAGTGTCTTCAATGGAAGCTTGGAACTTGGAGCAAGAGTCTCTTCAATCTTGAGGAAGGTTTTGGATTAGGGTTCTTGAGAGAACTTGAGAGAAAATGTGTCTAAGTATGGGAGAGGTGTTTTGGGAAATGTTTTACAGATGGAAATTGAACTAATGGTATATAGGAAATACATATGCCCTTTGGAAAAAAATGGTCCAACACTTAATACAAAAAAATGAGGCGGGTGAACAGTAAAAACGCTCACTGGAAAATGCATTTCCTGTCGGACAGATTTTACGAAAATGGGCATAACTTCTTCGTCCGAACGAAACGAAGTGCGTTAGGTAGCTAACTCAAAGGGATTTTCATGGATATGTTATGGACCACTCAATTATTTGTTTGCTAGGATATATGACCCTCCAAAGTAGACCCTCGAAAAAGGCTTCACTTGGAAATTTCGGATTTTCATACGGTTGCTCTAAAATTCTGGTTAGACCCATTTCCCACTCAATTTGACCCCCTAAACAAGAATATGAAGTCGAACTTTCGAAAAATGAAACGGATTTTTTTTTATATAGCTAAACAAGTTTCCGGTAACTTCCGAAGCACATTTTTAAGAACTTTTTGGGTCATTTCAATATCTCCCCCTTGGGAACATTCGTCCCCGAATGTGGAAGAGACGTACAAGGCAAGACTTAGTACGAATATATCAGCCCCAACATGAATGCAAAAATTTTATTTAAACATCACTTCAAGGTTTCAAAACTTAGTGTAAAGCATCCATAACTCATTAATTTAAACATATATGCACATTAATGATTCAGGGGCTGAAATGTAAGACTCAATGGAGTACAAAGGACTTGATTTAACACCTTAGGCTTGAGTGGAGTTGAATAGATAAGGATAACGTCTTTGCATGTCCGCTTCGGCCTCCCAAGTAGCACTCTCCACTTGTTGATTTCTCCAAAGCACCTTAACGGACGCCACTTCTTTGTTCCTCAACCTATTAACTTGTCTATCTAAGATCTGAACTGGGACTTCTTCATATGTCAAATTATCTTCTACAACACCCACAACCTCAAGAGGTACAATAGCGTTAGGATCACCAACACATTTCCTCAACATCGACACATGGAATACCGGATGAACTAATTCCATCTTCTTGGGCAACCCCAACTCATAGGCTACTTTACCAACCCTTCTTATTATCTCATAAGGACCGACATACCTAGGACTTAATTTCCCCTTCTTACCAAAACGAACCACACCTTTCATTGGAGAAACTTTCAAATAAACCCAATCACCCACTTTGAATTCAAGATCCCGTCTCCTCACATCGGCATAAGACTTTTGACGACTTTGGGCTGTTTTCAACCTCTCCCTAATCATCCTTACCTTCTCAAGAGCATCCATGACCAGATCCGGACCCAACAAGGCCACCTCTCCAACTTCAAACCACCCAACCGGTGACCTACACCGTCTACCATAAAGTGCCTCAAAAGGAGCCATACCGATACTAGAATGATAACTATTGTTGTATGCAAATTCAATCAAAGGAAGATGATCATCCCAACTACCTTTCAACTCCAATACACAAGCTCTAAGCATATCCTCCAAGGTTTGAATTGTTCTTTCGGCTTGGCCATCCGTTTGAGGGTGGAAGGCCGTGCTAAGCTTTACCTTTGTACCAAGACCCCTTTGGAATGACTTCCAAAAGTGAGAAGTGAATTGGGCACCACGATCCGAGATGATAGACAAAGGAATCCCATGCAACCTTACCAATTCATGAATGTACAACTTGGCATACTCTTCAGCCCCGTAAGTAGTTTTAACCGGTAGGAAATGAGCCGACTTTGTCATCCGATCAACCACCACCCAAACCGAATCAAAGCCTCTTCTAGCCTTGGGTAAGCCCACTACAAAATCCATGTTGATTTCTTCCCACTTCCAAGTAGGTATCTCAATGTCTTGAGTTAGGCCACCCGGCCTTTGATGTTCGGCCTTGACTTGTTGACAACTATGGCAACCCGAAACAAATTTTGCAATGTCCTTCTTCATACCGCCCCACCAATACACATCCCTCAAGTCTCTATACATCTTTGTTGACCCCGGATGAATAGAATAAAAAGAATTATGAGCCTCATCAAGGATTCTTTCCCTCACACCATCCACACAAGGAACACATAATCTACCTTGGTACCTAAGGGCACCATCTCCCCCTTGGGAGAAAACCTCCACCTTACCACTACTCACCGAAGCCTTTAATTCTACCAAAGAAGGATCAAGATCTTGCTTGACTATCACCTCATCAACCAAGGAAGACCTTGAACCATCAACAACAACTACTCCTCCACTATCCACCCCTTCTAACCTAACTCCCAATTTGGCCAACCGATGGACCTCCTTAGCCAACTCTTTACTACCTTCCTCCACATGAGCCAAGCTACCCATGGACACTCTACTCAATGCATCCGCCACCACATTAGCTTTCCCCGGATGATAGTGAACACTCATATCATAATCCTTAAGGAATTCTAACCACCTCCTTTGTCTCAAGTTAAGATCTTTTTGCGTGAACACATATTGGAGATTCTTATGGTCGGTGAAGATATCAACATGCACCCCATACAAATAATGACGCCAAATCTTTAAAGCAAAAACCACGGCGGCCAATTCAAGATCATGGGTTGGGTAATTTTTTTCATGAACCTTAAGTTGCCTAGAAGCATAGGCTATAACCTTACCACTTTGCATCAACACACAACCCAAACCAATACGGGAAGCATCACAATAAACAACAAAACCTTCTAACCCATCCGGAAGTGACAAAATAGGAGCGGACACAAGCCTTTCTTTCAAAGTTTGGAAGCTTTCCTCACACTCATCCGACCACACAAATTTAGCCTTCTTTTGAGTCAACTTAGTCATAGGAGAAGCAAGAGAAGAAAACCCTTCCACAAATCTCCTATAATAACCCGCTAAACCCAAGAAACTCCTTATATCCGACGGGGTCAAAGGTCTAGGCCAATTCCTAATAACATCGGTCTTCTTAGGATCCACCTTAATACCATCCCCCGACACCACATGGCCTAGGAAAGCAACTTCCTTCAACCAAAACTCACACTTTTCATATTTAGCGTACAACTTCTCTTCCCTCAATCTTTGGAGTACAACCCTCAAGTGACCCTTGTGCTCTTCCTCACCCCGAGAATAGATCAAGATGTCATCTATAAACACCACCACAAAAGAATCAAGGTAGGGTTTGAAAACCCTATTCATCAAATCCATAAAGAGAGCCGGAGCATTAGTCAACCCGAAAGACATCACCACAAACTCATAGTGCCCATACCTAGTACGAAAGGCCGTCTTGAGAATATCACACTCCCTCACCTTCACTTGATGATACCCTGACCGAAGATCAATCTTAGAGAAGTGACTAGCCCCATGCAATTGGTCAAATAAATCGTCAATCCTTGGAAGAGGATACCTATTCTTGACGGTGACCCTATTAAGTTGTCGATAATCAATACACATTCTAAGAGACCCATCTTTCTTCTTCACAAACAAAACCGGAGCACCCCAGGGAGAATGACTAGGTCTAATAAACCCCTTCTCTAACAAATCTTTTAATTGCTCTTTCAACTCTTTCAACTCCGCCGGGGCCATACGGTAAGGGGGGATAGAAATAGGTTGAGTATCGGGAAGGAGGTCTATACCAAGATCTATCTCCCTTTCGGGAGGGACACCGGGAAGGTCTTCTGGGAAGACATCTAGAAACTCATTAACAACCGGAATAGACTCAATAGGAGGGACTTTAGACTCCACATCATTGACTCTCACAATATGGTACAAGCACCCTTTGGAAATCAACCTATGGGCTTTAATGCAAGAAATGAATTTCCCCTTCACCACAACATCCCGGCTCTCCCACTCAAGGACGGGTTCATTAGGAAATCGGAACTTGACTTTACGAGTCCTACAATCAATAGAAGCATAATATGCATGCAACCAATCCATCCCAAGAATAACATCAAAATCCACCATGTTCAACTCAACAAGATCACAAGGCAACAACTTATTTAATATGCAAACCGGACAATTTCTATACACTTTTCTAGCAACAATAGAGACACCAATGGGAGTGGATACTTCATATGACTCATGCAACAATTCCGACTCGACATGAAATTTTCTAGCAACTAAGGGGGTAACAAAGGAAAGGGTGGCACCCGGATCAATCAAAGTATAAACATCAAGATCAAAGATTTGCAACATACCGGTCACCACATCCGGAGTCTCATTAACACCTTGTCTACCATGCAAAGCATAAAATCGATTGTCCCTTGGGGCACCACTTTGAGAAGCACCTCTACCCAAAGGAGTAGTGTTAGCACTTCGGACCTTGTTGCGGATCTTGGGACATTCAAACCTCTTATGACCCACTTCTCCACATTCAAAGCAAGCACCCGAACCCTTCATGCAAGGACCACCATGCTTCCTCCCACACTTAGGGCATACATCCATAGAACCCACTTCACCTCCCCCTTGAGGTCTAGGAACATTGATAGCAAATCCCCGGTTGACATGAGGGTTTCCTCGGCCTTGATGAAATCTAGCACCCTTAGGGAACCTATTCTCCAATCGGGCCCTCTTGGCCTCGTGCCCCCTTCTCTTCCTCAATTTCTCCTCCTCCATTTGCTCGGCATAAGTCATCAACCGAGACAAATCCATATCTCCAATGAGCATAGCGGACCGACACTCCTCACTAACCAAGTCGGATACACCCATCACAAATTTGTTCATCCTCGACCTAGAGTCGGCCACCAAGTGAGGTGCATACTTGGAGAGTTGGACAAATTTGAGGGCATACTCCCTCACACTCATAGCTCCTTGCTTCAAGTTCATGAACTCCACCAACTTTGCCTCCCTAAGCTCAAGAGGGAAGAACCTATTAAGGAAAGCAAGTTTAAACTCCTCCCACAACACCACATAGCCATTACCTTTCTCACCCTTCCATTGATCAAACCAAATTTGAGCAACCCCCTTGAGTTGGTAGGCCGCCAATTCCGCCTTCTCACAAGCACCAACATCCATAATGGTCAAGATTTTGCATACCTCATCGATGAACTCTTGCGGGTCCTCATCCACCTTTGAACCATGGAAGACCGGAGGGTTCATCCTCATGAAATCTCTCACCCTTTCCCCCGGGGTGGTAGTTCGAGGAGCTTGGGCTCCTTGTTGCACTTGGTTAGCTACCACTTGTGCAAGCATGGTGAGTGCATCACGGAGCTCACCATTGGTGGGTGGCTCTTCCGGTGATCGGGCCCGTCTTCCCCTCATGTTTGGCATGATGATCTAGCAATCCAAAGAACAAGCGTTAGGGAGGAATCACCTTATCGCACTCTAAGCACGACATAGAACATGAAGAAGGGAAACCTTTCCTAAAACGTTTTGTAGCCTCCCATTCATAGTCGTGGCGCGCTTCACAACCATGATTAGGACTCTACTCAACGCGGTGTGTTGGACTCCGAGGATTTAACAACCTAGTGCTCTGATACCAAGCTTGTCACGACCCAAGCCTAGGGCCTAGACGTGACATGGCGAATGAGGAACCCGAAGGAACCCCAAACAAGCCTCTCAAACTTGTCATCACACTTCATCGGTCGCGGAAGTACAATCAACATTAATTAACGGGAAATAGGGACTAAGGGCAAACCATTTCAAAATGACATCATAGAACAAGAGTCAAGCTCATTTACAAAATACTTGTCCAACGCACACCTCTACATACATAGATAGGACGGGGGCCATGACATACTACCGGCTCCCCTCATAGTCAAAATACAATTGCAAGCTAAAGTCTCAAAACATAGGAGTAGGAAACATAACATAGCCCTCGAATCATTGAGGACTCACCAACAAACTCGGATAAGCACCGTACTAGCCACGTGAATGGAGAGAAGGATCAAGAGTAGCTCCGGTCCCTACATGGTGACATCATGTAGGCAAAATATGCGTTAGTACTTGGAATGTACTAAGTATGCGGGGTGCAACACAACAATAGACAAGGACACAATCGAAATACAAGAAATAGTTTCATAGGCATTATGAATAACAATATGAGGATGCATGATCAAAGTGAAGTCA
Source organism: Solanum stenotomum (assembly GCF_019186545.1). Taxonomy (NCBI): domain Eukaryota; kingdom Viridiplantae; phylum Streptophyta; class Magnoliopsida; order Solanales; family Solanaceae; genus Solanum; species Solanum stenotomum. Next base: position 17,899,724 of record NC_064290.1, read on the forward strand.
AAACATGTTTAAGTAAATCTATACTAATAGTAGATATCACATGTGTATGCATGATCCAACCAATCTATAACCCCAACTTAGGATGGGGGATGCCGTTCACACCCGGACACCCTGGTGGCAAGATATAAACCCCTCACATGGTTGATGTTGGTCACACCCCAAGCATCCTAGGTGGTGAGATATAAACCTCTCACATGGTTAATGTTGTTCACACCCCAAGCATCCTAGGTGGTGAGATATAAACCTCTCACATGGTTGTCCGGTTCTTTTCCCCCGGACCGGGCATGGTCATGCAACACTTTATATAGGAAACTCCCATTAGGCTCTAATGCAATTTCACGTATGGAATGAACATATACACAACCTTAGTTTGTCATCAACACATCTCTGGATTGCCATACATCTCATAACTCAAGCTTTAAAGCATCGATTCATCAATTCTCCATAGTTGGACATTTTGTCAAACACCTTGAAGGCATGTAATGGAATCAAAGAGCATGGTAAATATGGTAGTAATTATACAGCCAAACCAGTGAACAACCTACAACAACACCTTTTAACACCCACAATACCACATGAAAATCTGCACATCCATTCCAAATTTAGATTCAAGTTCTAGAGTCACAACATGCTCAAAACAATCACTTTTCATGTTTAAAATTCAATGTGCAGGAAATTATTACAAAGAACAAGACAAATTTATGAATCTTAACTTAAACCATGAATTAGTGAGTAGAATAGAGTCCAGGCACTATGGGTGGAAGGACCCATGAGTTCAACACCACATACCTTGAGTTCTTATGAAGGTCTTGAGAGTGTCTTCAATGGAAGTTTGGAACTTGGAGCAAGAGTCTCTTCAATCTTGAGGAAGGTTTTGGATTAGGGTTCTTGAGAGAATCTTGAGAGAAAATGTGTCTAAGTATGGGAGAGGTGTTTTGGGAAATGTTTTAGAGATGGGAATTGAACTAAAGGTATATAGGAAATAACATATGCCCTTTGGAAAAAAATGGTCCAACACTTAAGACAAAAAGAATGAGGCGGGTGAACAGTAAAAACGCTCACTGGAAATTGCATTTCCTGTCGGACAGATTTTACGAAAATGGGCATAACTTCTTCGTCCGAACTCCGAATGAGGTGAAACGAAGTGCGTTAGGTAGCTAACTCAAAGGGATTTCCATGGATATGTTATGGGCCACCCAATATTATTTGTGTGCTAGGAGATATGACCCTCCAAAGTAGACCCTCGAAAAAGGCTTCACTTGGAAATTTCGGATTTTGATACGGTTGCTCTAAAATTTGGGTTAGACCCATTTCCCACTCAATTTGACCCCCTAAACAAGAATATTAAGTCGGATTTTTAAAAAACAAAACGGATTTTTTTTTATATAGCTAAACAAGTTTCTGGTAACTTCCGAAGCACATTTTTAAGAACTTTTTGGGTCATTTCAGTGATGGGATAGTAGATGGGAGCGCTACTGATAGCATTCAAAATATTGATCCAGCATGATCCGAGAAACCAGACCCACCTGCTTCTTGAGTGGTCTTCGGCGGATGTGCGCCATGGATTTGCTTCACCCGATCCTTTACTTTTTATTTTCTGTGCAATGAGGACAATTGCACTTTATTTTGTTTGGGGTGGGGTAAATGAATTGTGAGTGATAGTGTGAAGTCTGAGTAACCCAACTCATAATCCTCTCTTGGGGTTTTCTTGCCTGTGTTATTTTCCCCCAAGAGACTGTTTTAATTTCTGTTGAACCGACATGTTTAGGAATGTATGTGTAGGAGTAAGTAGATAAAATGAAAGCATGATGGCATGAAAAGCATGAAAAAATTATCCCTGTCCAAAAATGATGAAATGTGCTAAATATTTAGGCTTGATAAGTGAAATGTGCTGGATCTCAATCTGACATGATAAGAATCGATTTGACTTCATGACTTAAGTTAAAACTCGAACTGGGTAGTCGAATAATTTGATAATGAAACAATGTGCCAAGTGTGTGTGAGGAAAGCTTGAATGTTCATACAATATGTGCCAATCTAGAACTTGCCCCATTGGTCCTGCTAAGATAATCTAGGCTAGAAGTTGGGAAGTGATCATAGGCCCTTGTTCAAATTAGTCCACTAAAGCCTAAAATTATCCAACAAAATGAAATCAATATTCCCTTTAATCCAAATGTTTGAGCCTAAGATAGACAATTTCTTCCAATTCATGTAACTCACCTTCCCCAAAATAATTATTTTGGCCCCGATCTCTCCTTGGACATGTGCACCTTGACTTAGGCCAAAAGCCTAAGTTGAGGGTGGCTAATTCAAAAGTTACCTTGATCTTGGCCCTGGTCCGACATCGGATATTGTGCACCTCAACTCATGCTAAACACATAAGTTGAGGGTGACTGTGAAAAAAGGAAACTGAAAGAAAAAAAAAAGGTATGAAAAGAGTTGTGTGTTGAAGGGAGAAATAGGAAAGAAAAAGATGTGACTTTGTACAAAAGAAGCAAAAATATGATAAACAAAACTGCTGAAGAAAATAAAGAAAAATAAAGTGAACGAAAAAAGGAGAAAGTGAAAAATAAGAGCCACAAAATCAAAAGTCACATCTGTGTTGAAAACAGTCAAGGGAAAGAAAGTAGAATGAAAGGATGTCAAAAATAGGTTGAGAAAAGAGGTGAAAAGCCAATGTAATTTCAAAGAGGGCAGAAAGTCACTAAAAAGTACCCAAATGTACCAAACGTGACCCTGAGCCTACATTACAAGCTAAGAAAGTCCTATAGTGATCCTAGCAACTAGTTTGGAGAATCTAAGCAGTGAAAATAAGGGCAAGCCTATGGTATTGAGCACTAACTGTATTTGAAGTCACTTCTGAGCGTGAGTGTTAAACGAATCCTAAAACTTGAAAGTCATATCTCTTGTGAGTGAAAAAAGGATTTCTTTTGAAGTGAGGGCACTAGTTACATTGTTGGAAAATTAATACCTTGGTGATTATGAACGATGTATGTTGTGGTGTTTGTTGGTCGATCGATGTCATGTTTTGATCCATATGAGTTGGTTTGTTGAGTCTAATAGAAAAGATTTGCACTAAGAAAATGGAATGGATTGAGATGGACATGTGATTGCTTGAGTTCGAATGTCTTCTTCTACACAAGTGTTGCTTAGAGTGTTAGTGTGTTGCTTGAGGACAAACAATAAGTTTAAGTTGAGGGTGTTGATATACCATGATTTTACGGTATTTTTGATACATTTCACTTAAGAGGTGTGTGTGTCTAAGGCTATTTTGTATTGGAAATAATGTTTCATGTGTTATGTTTGCAGGAAGTAGGCTTGGACGTGGTTGAGTCAGATGACAACTGAAAATATGTAGAAGTAGCCACCCATGGAGTGACCTACGGACCGTAGGTCCTTTGATGGTTTATCGATGGGTAGGAGTAGATAGAGCATCAGGGAATTTTGACCAAGTGTGGAACTACGAAATGATCCATAGACAGTCAGTTGTTCCACGAGCCGTCTTGTACATCCGTCGAATGTGTTCAGAGAGTTGAAGTTCCAGTACCTGATGAAAATCCTAAGTATGGAGCCACGAAAGAGGACCCACGGACCGTAAGTCGACCTACGGTCCTTCCTACATGTCCGTTGTTGATGATCTGGGAGTGAAGGTTCCAGCCTCTACTGAAAAGTGCTAAGTGTTGACCAACGAAATGGGACCTACAGACCATAGGTCGACCCATGGTCCGTAGGTCGAGTCGTCGATTGATGCCACGTTCCAGAAGTTTATTTCCTTATTTTGTTTCCTTTTTGTTTAGGACATGTTTTTTCTATAAATATTGTATGTAAACCTCGTTTTAGGGGGTTAGACATTATTGTTTACTTTTAGTTCTTGGTATTTTCTTTGGGAATTAATTTGCAAACTTTGGCAATTTGATTTCTGGATTACGGTTTATCAGATTTTCGCTTTGAAATTCAATTGGAGATTTCGGGTTTCTTCTACTCTAAACGTAAGTTCATGAATTCTCTTTATCAAAATATGGATTGTGTTCTTTCAAGCATAAGTAACTAAATCCACAACTAGGGTTGTGGGAACCATGAGCAATTAACAACGTATGAATAATAATTAAGTAGTTCTTGAATAGTGTTTATGCAAGTATTGATAATTCTTTCGCTTAGAAGTCTTTTTAATGCGTGCACGCGTTAGAACACACCTTGTTGCTATTTGCCGGACCAAGGAGGTAGTTAATGAGAAAAGAATTATCAACAGAGATTTAGTAGGATGATATCTAATAGTCTAATGTCAATTGGTGTGAGGGTGAAAACTAAGCCATACATTGATGTGATGTCTAATCTGAGGTAAAGGTAAGGGTTAGTAAAGTATACACACGTAGTCGGACCAAGGTGCGGGGTGAAATTTCTTATTTGGAGGACCAATCACTTAGGGATGCTTATCTTACCAACTTTGCATGTAAAACACTAGGAAAGGATTACTATTATTAGGATTACCGCGTTAAGAGCCTATGGAGAAACACATACACCCTAGTTTCTCTCTCATATTGATAACTCGAACTTTGAATCTTGCTCACTTGTTACTTAAACAACAATCGATTATTTGATTACAAACCCCCCCCCCCNCGGAAATAGTTTGACTAAACAAATATAATTGTGAGTTAAGTTTGAGTTTGAACCATATTTCTTGTAGGATCGACCCCAACCTACAAGTTGGGTTCTTTATTTGATGACGACCGCTTATACTTCTTTAATAGAGGTTTAATTTGAGCATATCAGGATGCAACCCTGATAACTTTGAAAAACATAATATAATAGTCTAATGTATGTGTCTGAAAGGATGAAAAAGAAATGATAGAAGAACTCATGGCAACCTAGCTCACCCTTGGATTTTATGTCAAGCATCCCTTAACTCATCTCTTGGATCAGACACAAACAATAGTGTACTAGTAGGATCACACGATCAGTCTAAGATATGAACGTAAACAATTAACCACAATAAAGTAACACATAACAACATGCATAACAACAATCACCAATTCATAGACTCTAGTCACAATATCATGAATCAAACATTACCTGGATGCATGTCCCACATGATCTCAAATGTAAATGTTCGATCCACTGGAACCATAAACACATATTCAGTGCTCTCATAGAACCCACAATTAATCTGTTTGTGTACCGGTGTGGTACCCAAACAAACTAGAATTAGTAATCCTACCTGTCGTGGTACTCAAGCCAATCATTAGTATTCATACCATATGTGGTATCCGAGCCAACCAATAATATTCTTATACCAATGTCATACTCGAGCCAACCAACAATCACAAACAATCATGCACAATCACAAACATAATCAACAATAACACTTGAAAGCCAAGGGTCACATAAACACATTCATTGCATGAGATTATCAATCATGATGTCATTTCATGTGTTTTCCCCTACCTTCATTGCACAAATGATACTATAAAGCAGTAGACATGCATATATATATAAACCAAAAAATATGCAACCATCACCTACATTGAATCAAGCTCCTTGGAAACTCCAAAAGAACTTGAGATTTCCCCTTTTGAAGTGTCTTGGTTTGTTCTTGGTCTAAAATAATAAATAAATGCAACAATCAATCAAAATGGTCTAATAATATCCGGATTATAACCAAATCATATCCCCAAGCCAATTCATGATCATCCTCCTCAACTTCAGGATTTTCCCACCATGAAATAATGTAAAAACCTTCCCCCTAAGAGTAATATCTTAGATTTTAGGACTTAAGAATCAATTTACAAGATTGGGGAGTAACAAACTTACCTTTCGCGATAAATTTTATGGAAAATAGAGTGCAAACAGCCCTAAATCACCCCCACCTAATTCCAAGAAAAAATTGTAGAAAATTGGAGGTTTAGGGATTGTTTCTGCATAAAATCCCGACTTACTCCGCAATAGCAGTCCAACCTGCTATAGCGGCACTAACCGCACTATAGAGGATTATATGAAGTATTGCAGCTCAAAAATTCCTAAAAAGTGTCTCTTTCACAACATACCTTCTTTCCTTGACCTCTCAAATTATCCCCTTCATGCCAAGATCGATTCTAGGAGCTCTACTCACCCGAATTCAATTTCATAAAGTCTTATGAATTTCTTAATATCTTTGCTACATGAAAATATCAACCAAGTATAGAAATTACAATCTGTCACACCCCAAATCCGGATGTGATGGCACGTGTCCATTTCCCACCGGACACGTCAGTCTAACCCAACCACAACGATAGAGAAGTAGAAATACGAAAATAAAATATAATAAATAAGCGGAAGACTTTAATTATGACTCAACACTACCCAGAATTTGGTTGTCACATGTACAAACCTCTAAATACAGAATTCGAATAAAAATATACAAGTCTCAGAGTATAGTTCTCGAATAGAACAAAATTGAAAATAAAGATAACTCAAGGGCACGTCTGGAATGAACCGCTACCTCTCGAGTATGTCCCGAAGCTCAATCTACTAAAGAAAATACTAAGTCGAATCTGAGAGAGCTGTCAACCTACACAATTGTGTAGAAGCAAGGGTGAGTACCAAAAACCACAGGTACTCGCAAGTAACTCTAAACTAAGCAAAACTAGCAGCTACAAACAACTCCTTTCAATCCCAACCGAACCACCGAAACTTCAATCTAGCAGCAAACCAACCAACCTATACTAAACAGATCATATTCAACAGCCAGAACCAACAGTATATCCTCATCAACCTCAGATCAACAAATAAGAGCAAGTAGATCAAATTCCACATAAGAAGGGTAAACCGATACAATCCACACATCACAGACAAAGATAAGGCAAATGCGATGCAAAATGCAATAATGATGTCATGTAGTCGTGATGCATGTCTGTCCTACGATACACATCTGTTGACGTAATCAGTCCGCGCTGAATACTCAAATCAGAACCCATGGGGGCCACACATGGACCATGTATCACCGCCGGAACCAGATCCCATCGGCATCCAAATCGCTAGCCGGAGCTAGTCCATCTCATATATCTCTAGCCGGAGCTAGTCTCAACTGTGTCTCATATCCATCCATCCTCATATCAGTGTCTCAGAACTCATGCAACAGATAGTTCACACATGGGATGAATAATGAATATGCACATGTCATCAATCACAATCATATCACGATCACATCATAGTATTACACATCATCTGTCTCAATCACAACCATATCACGACCACATCATAGTATTACACATCACCTGTCTCAATCACAACCATATCACGACCACATCATAGTATTACACATCACCTGTCTCAATCACAACCATATCACGACCACATCATAGTATTACACATCACCTGTCTCAATCACAACCATATCACGACCACATCATAGTATTACACATCACCTGTCTCAATCACAACCATATCACGACCACATCATAGTATTACACATCACCTGTCTCAATCACAACCATATCACGACCACATCATAGTATTACACATCACCTGTCTCAATCACAACCATATCACGACCACATCATAGTATTACACATCACCTGTCTCAATCACAACCATATCACGACCACATCATAGTATTACACATCACCTGTCTCAATCACAACCATATCACGACCACATCATAGTATTACACATCACCTGTCTCAATCACAACCATATCACGACCACATCATAGTATTACACATCACCTGTCTCAATCACAACCATATCACGACCACATCATAGTATTACACATCACCTGTCTCAATCACAACCATATCACGACCACATCATAGTATTACACATCACCTGTCTCAATCACAACCATATCACGACCACATCATAGTATTACACATCACCTGTCTCAATCACAACCATATCACGACCACATCATAGTATTACACATCATCTGTCTCAATCACAACCATATCACGACCACATCATAGTATTACACATCATCTGTCTCAATCACAACCATATCACGACCACATCATAGTATTACACATCATCTGTCTCAATATCAATGTCTGTATCAATCATAGCCTACTCATGCTCTTCTATCCCCTCAATATCAGTTATCACATGACTTATTCAACAAATTCAAGTCACATATAACACATTTAGCTCGTTTTATTCCCCATCTTTCATTTACAACAATTTCAATCAACAAATAAAACCCATCCTCAATCCCCATTACTCCCCAACACAATTAGGAAAGTAGTCATGCGTAGTCTAAGAGTTTTACAAAGTTTGGAAGCCACTTGCCTTAAAACGAACTCCAAAAGTTACTTGACTTGAGCCTTTCCTTTCCGAGTATAATCCGGATCACGATAATCTATTCAAACAATTATTCACAATCACAATTCGAGTCCAATGACACCAAAATCAAGAAATTTAGGGAAAAAGGGCAAAACGGTCCAAAAGTCTCATACCGGAAAACGATACCCAAATCTGGAAATTTTTGATGTAAAATGATCCTTAAAGTATTTGGAAGCTAATGGTGAAAACCAATTTGAAAACGGAGTTGAAATCAATTCACAAACTCAATTTGAAGGAAAATCCACGTTCTTGAAGAAGCCTAAAATATTCGGATCCGAAACCCCGACTCGAAAATGAAATATCTCTTGAAAAACATCTTACCCATGCTTAGATAAGTTCAAATATGAAATTTCATCAAAAACGGAGTTAAGATCGACCTTGAAATTCTCAATTTATCAAACTTTAACTTTACCGGGAAAGTCCAAATTGTACGCGGTTAATATGATGAAAATAATCGATGAATCAATAATTTTATGTTAAAATCAGTTTACCCATAACATAAGGATCGTAAATATACCTTTTTCATCAAAAAGGGAGTCCAAATCGATAAAACCCCAATTTTTCCCAAGAGATTTACGGATAGGAAAAAAAACCAGATAAAGAAATTATGAGAAAATGTCGAATTGAAGATTGAATACTAACCCTCATATTAATTCAAGAAGAAACCCGTAAGAATCACTCCATTCCGATCTCTAGAACTCCCGATATGCTCAAAATACCAAATGAACACAGTCTGAGATTTTTATAACAGTACATGGCTGTTATGCACCAGAAAAACAGCAGTTAATCTTTCACTAAAAAGGCCGTAATTTCCTCATACGATAGTGAAATGACCCGATTCTTTTTTGTAAATGTCTTAAATAATGATACGGACCTGCTCGTTCAATCGGAGCTCAATTTCATGCTCGTTTGCCCAGTCAAATATCATTTCTACTCGGTAAACAATTATTTCTTATTTGCGATAAAAGTCCAATCTCGGGTTAGCGAAAATGCACCAAAATTTGCAGATAAGTCCTATAATTCATGCTCAAAATTTCAGAACCTTCGGAATAATTTTTCGACCTTTAAAACTAATAATGAACCCTTTAGTTGCCACAATTTGCTGAAATAGTGTCAAAGCATCCAAGAAGCTTAAAAGCTCACCCAAAACTCATTTGGCACTTCCCGAACACAAACCAAATATGCTACTAGCTTGAAAATGACATTTCGGACTCAATGAAATCGTCGGAATTTGAATTCGAGGTCTCCTTGACCCGGTATCCGATAAGGCGTCAAGAAACTAACTTTAGGCTCAAAAACTCGAAACGCACTCGGGGCCTCTAAAAATTCAACCAAGACTCATTCTAGACTTAGAATCACCCCCTGAATCCAACGGTGCCCTCGGAATTCCATTTCGAGCACCGGAACCTCGTTTGTTGACCAAAGTCAACTCTTGATCAAAATTTCACAATTTTAGCAACTTAGGACCTCAAATCTTCGTTTTAACTCCAAATTCGACTCCGTAAATTCTCATAGACCCGTTTCGACATTCTAAAACTGCTGGAATCGACGGAAATCCGATTCGAGTCTCGAAACTCCAAATGACTCGAAATAGCACTTTTAACCAAACTTTAACTCTTAAAAACTCAACTTTCCAAAAACTCAACTTTTCATCAATTTTCCTTCAAACCAACTTCGAAAATACAACAATTAGGACTCGGGGCAACTATCGGGAGGGGTAAAACGGTCATTTTATGAAAATTTCCAAAAATGACCTTTAGGGTCATTACACAATCCACCCATTTCTAGATGACCTTAGACGTCACCTAGCCTATATTTCGTCTGAGGTTGACCTAGCCTAAAATATTTAAATCTCTACCTAGAAAGTTTTTTGGCCCATATTATTTCAGCATTGGTCGTTACAAATCCGTGATAAAATACTAAAATGATTGTATATTTAAATTTCAAATCTATGATCCTCATTGTAAATTTATTATATACAAGTTATAAGTTGTTTCATCTATAACAATAAAAGAGACTTTCCATCAACAATGATTATTTTCACATTATTTTTAAAAAAATTATCCTTTTAATTTATTTATAAAATTAGATGTAACGACTTTATATCAACAAGATGGTAAAGCGAGGTTAGATATTTGAATTTTGAAGTTATACTACTTGATTTTTTTGGAGTTTTTGCAATTTGGACCCTAGTGTGTGCATTCTTTTGTGATCTGCACATAATTTTCTTAATAATTTACACCATAATTTCCTTAGTTTTTTGTAAAATGATAAAACATCATATTTATTAAAATATCTACAAGGAAAGACAAAAAATATTTTAAAATAGTAAAAAATTTAGAAGTATTAATTAAAATAATGTATTGCCCTTACTTAGAGTCAATCCTCTAGAAGACCACCGACATCCCATGCATTTACTTATATGATCATAGACTGATATTCATTGTTCTATCATTGTCTTTCTCATCATAATTAAAATTATTTGAGTAATTAAAATTATAAGAAAATTTGAATTAATCATATGATCATTGATCAACTTCCAAACTTGATGGACAATTAAGAATTGGTCAAATGAAAGAATAACATTAAATATCGTAAAAGGTTTATTACTTCCAAACTTGATGTACAATTAAGAATTTTTCAAATGAAAGAATATCATTAAATATCATAAAAGATTTTATTAACTCTTTTTGTAACTTTCAGGTGTGAGTTTTGCTAAATCTGGAGAACAAGAACTTTACTCAGGACAGCGTTGAAAACTTTAAATACGTCACGTATGATCAAGATTTAGTATCAAGTAAATGATGTAGGACAATATAAAAAGAAATGATGACTTATTAAATAAAACAATCTAAGTTTTCACTTAAACAATTTGAAATATTTTATTCTACTAAATCCATGTAGCAACATTGTAAATTTGACCCAAAGAGCATGATAGATATTTCAGTTCATCGATGTTTTATCCTCGTCCACATTGAACAATGGTTTGGCGGTGGATGAAACTGACAAGAATTTAGCAAACTCGTCTAGCAGATCTGGATGGTCATTGAGAAGTACGACAACCTAGATTTAAAAGAAAATAAGACTTAGTAACAAATAAGAACATGAAAGTTGTCTATAATATCTATGTATCCAAATTTAAAATGTTTTATGACCTTACGATACAACTCTTTTACATCCTCGCGCTCCTTCTCGCACATGAATAGAATATCTAGGAAGTATTGTACTCATGGCCATTTCCTAAACATGTCTGCAAGAAGTTGTAAGTTAGTACTAAAGGTTTGTAAAGAAAACAAAAAGCAAATCTTCTGTAATTAAAATCATAAGATAACAAAAATGTAACCTTTATCTGGGTTATCAAGCTGACTGCTCCTTCAAAATTTATCTTGTCTTCATCACTGAGGATTATTTCATAGCCCTGGACAAGAAAGGATTTAATCCCAGGAGCAAACTAGGATATCCTTTAAACAATCCTTTCGTTTTTGCTATGAAACCAACCATATCAATTCTATGAGGAATATCAAAAATTTAGTCCCACATAAATCAGAATAAAAATTAATGAGGATTATGTCAATAGGAAAATTATAATAACAAACCTTTTTTTCCTAAAGTCATTCATAAGAACAAGGAACATGTGATACTTCTCCCTTCTGTCTGGAAACATGTCCTTAATTTTCTTCAAATAACAAAACACATCATTCATTGTCATTTCTGGCTTACCACCTTTGCTGCTACCACCTCCTCTCCTACCCAAACAACTTTTACGGACTTGTAATCGACCATATCTAATTTTAAAAAATACAAATACATTAGAACTATATCCATAAGAGTCATTCAAAATCATTATTTTAAATATATTATTTCGGTCCAACAATGAATGAAGTGGGTGAAATCATGGGAGATCAAACCTCAAACTCTAATAAAGATAGATGATAAATTTACATTTAACTAAAACTTGGTAGGCAAAGTTACTACAAATATAGTGGTTGGAGATAATAGGTGGAATATTTGAGATGCGCACAAACTTGTAAATTTAATTTAGTTACGCTATCTACCATCTGTTTAAATTGAGCACCTAAACACATGATAATATAATTAAAATTATCAAAACTTGTGTGTGCACTCTCAAATATTATGTTAACCACATAAAATGAATTATTTCATTTAGTTATACACATCGATCTCAATTAGAATATGTTTGAGGTTGTAAGGCTTATTTATTCTAATGTATATAATTTAAATGATAATCTATGTTAGGGTTTCTTACACAAATATACCAAACAATAATTTTTTTCCCAGATAATGACCGCATGTATATGTAATGTATTTATATTGTATAAATCATGTATAATTATGCATATATGATGTATAACTATATGTAAGAAATGTATAACTATATATAAAAGATGTACAAACATCCATATACATTATTATATAATATATATATATATATATATATATATATATATATATATATATATATATATATATNTAGTATGTATATGATTAATAAACAATGTATCCACACTATTATACACAAAATCAAATGAAGACAGAAAAATGATTATTTATTCTATATTAATTTGATGAGATGATAAATTTAACAAAATAACTATAAAAAAAAATTCAAAATTTTAAGTGTGGGATAAGAAATATAAGAGTGGGTACCAAAGTTTGGTCCATTGTCAGCTATTAGTTGAAAACTGGGCTATTGTCAGTTAAAACAATAATTGGTTGACCATTTCTTTTCATTTTCTTTTTTATTTTGTATTGTTATTTAAACTATCGAATAGATGTTTCAGAGGAATTGGTGAGGGTTCAATTCCCCATCATGTAATCTTCAATTTCCTTTCCTTTACTCTTAAATTTCTTTTCATAAAAATAATAGATATTCGAGAGCACGCATAATTTTTTTTCAATTGGGTAAAGATCCACCCAAACAAACACAACATGGGTAAAGATCTAATCTTTATCTTTCATTCTGCCTAACAACTCTTACTGGTAGAATAAAAGAAGATAAATACCTATTCTAAGTCATTAAATCTGACATAAAATGGTATTTAACATATTGTAATCACAAAGTAATGCATACCACACACTATATAGCAACTAAAAGTCATTGATTTACCTTGAATTACCAAGATGTGAGACCCTATGGTTCTTCCGCATAGTATGCGTATCATTGCATGAGTGTATGAGGTTTATATGACTTGGTGTATCACGTTAGAAGAATAAATTTGCATAAGGGAGGTAAAAATGAAAGAATTAGACTAACGTTATGGGTCAAGGATGCCCTTAAACAAGTTCGAGTTAAAGAATGTCTATTTTAACACCTCGCCTGTTCAGAACGCTTAAGTTAATCGGTACCTTTGGGGATAAGACAAAGAGTGTCTTATACACTAATAAGGATGTTTTATTAGGTGATATAGTTGCCCAATGATCATAAGTTAAGTTTTTAAGTCAAGCAAGTTGAGAAATAAAATGTTGGAAAAAGTTAGAGTAAGTTTCTTTGATAAATTTTCTGAAACTTGGGTAAAATGTCTCGGAGCATTTCTCCCAATCTATAAAGCTTTAGAAGAACCCCACTATTTTAAATCTAAGGTCTACGAGTCTACTTTTCAATGCACTAAATCATTTATCCATACGACTTCAGAATTGAGAGATATTCAGATTTTAGTGAGACTGCACAAGCAAGCATGTGAAGGTGGGTCCCTAGCCCATATGTCGGTTTAGCTTTATAAGATCAGATTTTCCTTCATTTTATCTCATTAATTTCGACCAAAATAAGAATAAAACAGTCCTAAAACCTCTCTAAAGGTTCACCTATTATCCAAGCAAAGATCTACAATATTTCAACTTGGTTTCACCCTCGAAACATTCATAGAGATTGTGTTATTTCTTTCCTCCTCGTTGGTTGTGATTTGAAGGATACTTCATGGTGAAGGAGTCTCATTTTTTATGTTGTGTTGCTACTGTTTGGAGGTAATAATTCTCACCCTTCATCTTATTGAGTGAGTCCAATTATAGCTATGCTATATAAGCAAGAACACGAATAGACAACTGGAAAAATTGTATTTGGATAATTACGTGATGTTGGGCTGTTTTGAAGTATTTTTTGATATTGTTGTTGCTGGAATATTTTTGGAAATACTTTATATATATGTGGTTCTTGTTGATATGAGTCTGGAAGAGAAGAAGAAGTATATATGAATATTTAATTGTAACATAAATTAGTGTAACGTTGGTTCTATTATTGCATTGCAATTTTAAAATTGTTTCTTCTTGGTTCAACGTCTTGCGTTTAAGGAGATTGTTTGTTATTGACAAGACATGTTAATGTACTGCAAGCTCCATCAAGTTTAATTTAGGTTTTGTCCTTTTAAGCTCTTATTGCATATGAAGAGAAAGACATGACTCCAAATGTAATTATTGGACGAATGTATAAGATGATGATTGGAAGCGGCGAGTTCAAGTTATTATGGTTATATTGAACAATTATAGGACTGTATTATACATATTTTTTATGGATTTAATGGTTTGAATACTCGTGGTTAGGATTTGGTTATGGTTATTTTGGGTTGGAAAAGAGAGGTGTGGCGATATGCCGAGTTTTAATTGTTGTGCAGGCATACTCTATTTGGTTCTTGTTGACTATCGTGTAAGCCTCCACTTGTTAATAGCTGCTACAAAAATGTATGTTATCTCATTAAATTGCGGTTGTAATTTGGAGAAGAGAAGGTAATGAAGCATACATTTAAAAAGGGTCTAGCAAGCTAATTACTCTGCTAGTAAGATCTAAATTGCTACTTTGACCCTGCCGTGTTAATACTCTTCCTGTAATAGTTGTGTGACATGATTTTCTGTAGATTACATACTGTAAGGAAGTGGTACTATCCATATTGATACAACAAGACCCAGAATTGAGGTATGTTAACGCTAAGCATTGTACTTCCTTTGAGTACGAATTTTGGAATCCTAAATCGTCAAATACTGTTTTACTACTCTATTACTAGAAAGACCTTTGGTGAAATGCATTGATATTGCAGCTGGTGTATTTTTGTGCCTCCATTATGTTTCTATTCCACTCGTTCGGTTAGATAGGGTATTTGGCGTCTTTATGTCATTTTGTTGATTTTCTTGACTATAGGTCCATGTGTACAAATTATTATTATTCTTTAGGTGTAGTAACTGAAGAAGATTAGCGATGAACAATATCAATATGAAATCAGTCCTCCTTCCTTGCTAAATTATATTTTTTTTGTAAACATTTAAAATAAAATATTGATCTCCAAAACTGTTAAAGGCAAATCGTATGTTTAAACTACTATAGTACGGATTTTTCTGAAATACTTTCTTTTACAAACTACTAAGGAAACATTTATAGATACTAAGTGAAGAATTTTAAGCTCTTTATGAACATCCTCAAATTTAAGTTGCTTTTCTAAATCCAAGTTAAGTGTTCCAGTTTAATCTACAAGTATATGATGTTCTACGAGATATTTACATGTGATATGAAAGTGATTACGAGATTATTAGGACAAGAGTACCAACGAGCCAAGATTGGAAACATGATTCAAGTAACAAATGCATTACGAATCCATGACATTGCATCTATGCATTCTACTTCCGAGCTATAATCGGAAGGTATGGGGCCTATTGCCTATATTTATACGTATGAGACATAGATGGCCACAAGTAGGCGAATATGATGTCGGTTCGCTACCGGAAGGCACCACCATTGCTAGCACTTGGTTGGGTATGACATGCATTTGCATCTCTATTTATGTATTCACGATATACGATTATGCGAGCATACCATGTATATTTAATTTATATAAGATAGGATGTCAGCCATGGAGGCTATCAGAGTTTCTATTTCAAGTGGTATGTTTATTACCCTTTTACAACAACTATTTATTATTCTATTTTCTGCCTTACATACCAGTAAACTTTTATTCGTACTGATGTCCAGTTGCTTGGGGACGCTTTTTTGTTTCGTGCGTGCAGGTCCAGGTAGGGATTCTGATTGACCCCTTTACTAGGATTCGGGGTTCATCTGTGAGTTGGTAAGCTCCACTTCTTCTTGGAGCTTTCATAAGGTGTTACTTTTGTTGTACAGTTTGGGTATAATCGGGGCCTTATCTCGACCAGTGCTTATGTCACTCATAGAGGCTATTATGGACACAATATTCTGGGTTTCTTTCTGCAGTTTCCAGTCTCCAACCACATTTTCTTGGCATGTATAGATATTTATGTAGGTGTGTATATCTTCATTGTAGCCTTGTCGGCTAGCTAGTACCTTATTATCTTTGGCTTGTCTACCTTCGTCTATATGAGTTACCGATATTCAGGTTATGACCTTAAGGGTCCAGTCATAGTAGTTTAGATGTTATGCTACCCGACCTTATAAGCCCTCGGTTGAGTCAGTTGGTATGTTTATGTGGCAAACTCGATTGCTTAAGGTGTCGAATGCCAGTCACGCCTTCTCTAGTTTGGGGCGTGACAAACTTGGTATCAAAGCAGGTCGTGTCCCAGGGAGCCCACAAGTCGTGTCTTGTAGATTCTTGTTTATGGGTGTATTGTGCACCACACTTAGAATCAAGAGGCTATAGGGCATTTAGGACTGGGTACATTTCTTTCAATTTATAGATCGTGCTATAAAGCTGAGTTGCAAGTACGTACGAAATCTGAATCGTGCTTTGTGTTTCACACACACTCAAGAGGATTTATCGAGGTTCTACAGTAGAGGTTGTTTGTCATCAAAAATTTTTAGACGTGATAGGGCTAGAGATGCTCGAATTTGTTTTTGATATGGGCATGGATTGATGGAAACCTTATTATGTCGATGTCGACTATCAAGAGAAGACTGTTAGATTTCAGTCCCCAGGGGAAGTAGTATGAGAATGAAAGGCTAATGGTGCAATGCCAAAAGGCAAGTTTATTTGCAATCTTTAGGCAAGGAAATGTTTGCCAATGGTTGTACTTATCATATTTTCTGAGTGAGTTTAAGATATTGATGTTAAGACCTAGACTTTTCAGTTATTATAGTGGGCAATGAGTTTCTAGGTGTATTTCCAGGTGAGCTTCTTGCTATTTCCATGGAACAAGCGACAAATTTTTCTACTGATACATTACGAGATGCTCTACCGATATCAATGTCCCCATTTAGAATTGCACTAGCAAAATTGAAGTATATATTAGATAAGAGCTTTAACTGGACTAGTGCATCACTAAGCGGTGCACTAATGTTATTTGTTCGGAAGAATTATGAATCATTGTAGAAGTGTATAGACTACAAAAAAACTGAATAAGGTGACTATAAAGAACAAATATCCACTACAAAGGATTGATGGGTTTTTTCCATCAACTATATGATGTTGGATGCTTCCAAAGATTGATTTACGTTTAGGGTACCACTAGGTACTTGTTCGAGAGAGTAATGTTTCAAAGACAACTTTCAGGATTAGATATGGCCATTTTGAGTTTCCTGTAATGTCTTTCAGATTGGCGAATAGCCCAACAATATTTATGAACCTGATGAATAGTATATCAATGTCATTCTATACTTGTTCGTAATTGTATTAGTTAATGATATTCTGGTACATTTCATTCAGAGGCAAATCATAGAGATCATCACTAAGTAGTGCTTCAGTTACCCCAAGGTTAGAGGTTGTAAGCTAAATTCTCAAAGTATGAGTTCTGATTGTATTTAATGGTTTTTTTGTCGGGGCCATATTGTATTAGATGTTGGTATTCAGGTATACTTACAGAAGACTGAGGTCGTGAAGACTTTGCCTAGGCCTATGAACATGGTGGAAGTTCAAATCTTTCTGAGGGTTAGTGGAGTATTATATAAGTTTAGTGGAAGGATTTTCTTTTTCTCCACTTTCAGCACCCCTAACAAAGTTGACTTAAAAAGAAGTTAAGTTTCAGTGGACAATAGCCTATGAAAGGAGATTCCAAGAGCTGAGATATCAAATGACTTCAACACTAGTTCCGACCCTACATAACGGTCAAGAGGGCAATGTAATGTATTATTATGCTTCAAGAATTAGGCTGGTTTATGTTTTGAAACATTAAAGAAATGTAATTGCTTATGCTTCATGATAGTTAATGAAGAATGTAAAGAACTACTCGACTTACGATTTAGAGTTGACTGGAATTATTCATTCCTTGAGGATTTTGAGGCATTACTTGAATGTCTTTAATGTTGATATTTATACAGATCCTAAGAGCCCCCAATATATTTTTAGACTGAAAAAGGTAATTCTACAGTAGCGCAGATGGAATGAATCACTGAAAGTTATTGAAGTGGATATCTTATATCATCCAAGGAAAGTAAAATATAGTAGTGGATGCCCTCAGCCATAATTCTATGGGTAGTTTATCACCTTTGGGAACTGAGAACCAGGAGATGGCCTAAGAGCTCCATCAGCTAGCTGGTTTAGGGCTATATTTTAAAACTCCAATGATACTAGAGTCACAGTTCAGGACTGGGTAATATCATCTATATTTGTAGAGGTTAAGGCTTGACAAAGTGAAGATCCTAGCTTAGATCAGCTCAGAGGCAAGGCTTAGCAGCAAAAAAAAATAAAAAATTCACCTTTGATAGAGCAGGAGAGACATTCTTCAGATTCAGAGATCAGTTATATGTTCTGAATGCCACATGGCTTCTATTGAAAAATATGGGACATGCGAACCATTCTCGTTTCTCTGTTCACATAGGAACCATGAAAATGTGTCATGGTATTAAGGAGATATGTTGTCAATAGGGAGAGGTAGAGCATCAGAAGCTTAGTTTGCTAACTCAGGAGATAGTTATTCCATTGTGGAAGTGGAAGGAGATAAATGTGAATTTTGTCACATGTTTTCCGCATTCGCGAGGGAAGATCAAATTCCATTTGGGTGATTATTCACAGGTTGACGAAATCAGTCCATTTCTATCTAGTCGGGACTACCTTCTGGTGGAATATGTTGGGATGTACATTAGAGAGTTATTCATACTCAATTATGTCTCAGTATAGATTACTTCAAATAGATGGACACATTTTATAGCACAATACAGAGATCCTTGTTGAAGGGTTTAGGGACTCAATTTAATCCTAGTACGGATTTTCATCTTCAGATTGATGGCCAAGCCAAACGTATAATCTAAATGCTCAAGGACATGTTATGGGTATGTGTGCTAGATTTTCGTGGAAACTGGTATGATCATGTGTTGCTGGTTGAGCTTCCTTATAATAACAACTTCCAAGTAAGTATTCAAATAGCTCCTTAAGAAGCACTATATAGAAGAAGTGCAGGTCACCAATTTATTGGTTCAAGATTAGGGAAGTAGAGTTGCTAGGCCATGATCTAATCTAACAAGTTATGGATAAGGTAAAGCTTAGTAGAGATCGGTTGTAGCTATCATAGAGTAGTCAGAAGTCTTATGCAGATGTTTGACTACGAGACTTAGAGTTTTATGTAGAAGATTGGTTTTTCTTTAAAGTATGGCCTATAAAGGGTTTCATGCAATTAGTCAAGAAAGAAAAGTTGAGTCCAAGGAATGTAGGGCCATATAATATTATTCGGAGGATTGGTAGGGTGGCTTACGAGATTGATTTCCCTTCATAATTTAAAGCAGTTCATCCGGTGTTCCATGTATCTAGTTTATAGAAGTGCATCGAAAATGCTTTGAATTATGCCCGTTGAGGATATTCTTGTCTTTACAGACTTGTTTTATGCTAAGGTGTTAGTGGCTATTTTGGTTTGGCAGGTAAGAAAGATTTGGACTAAAGAAGTGGTTTCTATGAAAGTGTTATGGTGGAATAACAACGTTGAGGAAATAACTTGAGAAGCTGAGTAGGAAATAAGGAAGAATTACCCACAACTATTGACGACTTAAGCTGAGTTGTTTTTCAATAATTGACAATTATTCGTGTACACAAACTTAATTGGATTTTAAATACCAAAAAATGTAGTTTATATGGCTTGTCACGAGCTAGATATATGAAGCCTTATAAGTGGATTTTCATAACTGGATTTAAGAATTGCGAACATAGCAAATATAGCCTTGCAAATAGCACAATAGCAGCAAGGAATACAACCAAGAGATTGTTTGAATCCATTCGCGGACGAATGTTCTTAAGGAGGGGAGATTGTAAGACCTTATGGTTCTTCCGCATAGTATGCGTATCATTGCATGAGTGTAAGAGGTTTATATGACTTGTTGTATCATGTTAGAAGAATAAGTGTGCATAGGGGTGGTAAAAATGAAAGAATTGGACTAATGTTATGGGACAAGGATGCCCTTAAACAAGTTCTAGTTAAAGAATGTCTATTTTAACACCTTGCCCGTTCTGAACGCTTAAGTTAATCAGTACCTTTGGGGATAAGACAAAGAGTGTCTTATATGCTAATAAGGATGTTTTATAAGGTGATATAGTTGCCCAATGATCGTAAGTTAAGTTTTGAAGTCAAGCAAATTGAGAAATAAAAAGTTGGAAAAAGTTAGAGTAAGTTTCTTTGATAAATTTTCTGAAAATTGGGTAAAATGTCTCGGAGCTTTTGTCCATATCTATAAAGCTTTAGAAGAACCCCAGTATATTAAATCGAAGGTCTACGAGTTTACTTTCTAATGCACTAAATCATTTGTCCATACGACTTCAGAATTGAGAGATATTCAGATTTTAGTGAGACTGCACAAGAAGGCACGTGAAGGTGGGTCCCTAGCCCATATGTCGGTTAAGCTTTATAAGATCAGATTTCCCTTCGTTTTATCTCATTAATTTCGACCAAAATAAGAATAAAACAGTCCTAAATCCTCTCTAAAGGTTCACCTATTATCCAAGAAAAGATCTACAATATTTCAACGTGGTTTCACCCTCGGAACGTTCATAGAGATTGTGTTATTTTTTTCCTCCTCGTTGGTTGTGATTTGAAGCATTCTTCATGGTGAAAGAGTCTCGTTTTTTATGTTGTGTTGCTGTTGTTTGGAGGTAATAATTCTCACCCTTCATCTTATTGAGTGAGTCCAAGTTATAGCTATGCTATATAAGCAAGAACACAAATAGACGGCTGGAAAAATCGTATTTGGATAGTTACGTGATGTTGGGCTGTTTTGAAGTATTTTCTGATATTGTTGCTACTGGAATTTTTTTGGAAATGCTTTATATGTGTGTGATTCTTGATGATATGAGCCTGGAAGAGAACAAGAAATATAGATGGATATTTAATTGTAACATAAATTAGTGTAACGTTGGTTCTATTATTGCATTGCAATTTTTAAATTGTTTCTTCTTGGTTCAACGTCTTGCGTTTAAGGAGACTGTTTGTTATTGACAAGACATGTTAATGTACTGCAAGCTCCATCAATTTTAAGTTTAGGTTTTGTCCTTATAAGCTCTTATTGCATATGAAGAGAAAGACAAGACTCCAAATATAATTATTGGACAAACATATAGGATGATGATTGGAAGCGGTGAATTCAAGTTATTATGGTTATATTGAACAATTATAGGACTGTATTATACATATTTTTTTATGTCTTTAATGGTTTGAATACTTGTGGTTAGGATTTGGTTATGGTCATTTTGGGTTGGAAAAGAGGAGTATGGCGATACGCCGAGTTTTAATTGTTGTGCAGGCATACACTATTTGGTTGTTGTTGACTATCGCGTAGGCCTCCACTTGTTAATAGCTGCTGCAAAAATGTATGTTATGTCATTAATTTGCGGTTGTAATTTGGAGAAGAGAAGGTAATGAAGCATACATTTAAAAAGGGTCTGGCGAGCTAATTACTCTGCTAGTAAGATCCTAATTGCTACTTTGACCCTGCCGTGTTAATATTTTTCTTGTAATGGTTGTGTGATATGATTTTCTGTAGATTACATAGTGTAAGAAAGGGGTGCTATCCATATTGATACAACAAGACCCAGAATTGAGGTATGTTAAGGCTAAGCATTGTACTTCCTTTGAGCACGAATTTTGGAATCCTAAATCGTCAAATACTGTTTTACTACTCTATTACTAGAAAGACCTTTGGTGAAATGCATTGATATTACAACTGGTGTATTTTTGTGCCTCCATTATGTTGCTATTCCACTCCTTCGGTTAGATAGGGTATTTGGCGTCTTTATGTCATTTTGTTGATTTTCTTGACTATAGGTCCATGTGTACAAATTATTATTCTTCTTTAGGTGTAGTAACTTAAGAAGATTAGCGATGAACAATATCAATATGAAATCAGTTCTCCTTCTTTGCTAAATTATATTTTTTTTGAAAATTTAAAATAAAACGTTGATCTCCAAAACTGTTAAACGCAAATCGTATGTTTAAACTACTATAGTATGGATTTTTCTGAAATACTTTCTTTTACAAACTACTAAGGAAACATTTATAGATACTAAGTGAAGAATTTTAAGCTCTTTATGAACATCCTCAAATTTAAGTTGCTTTTCTAAATCCAAGTTAAGTGTTCCAGTTTAATCTACAAGTATATGATGTTCTACGAGATATTTACATGTGATATGAAAGTGATTACGAGATTATTAGGACAAGAGTACCAACGAGCCAAGATTGGAAACATGATTCAAGTAACAAATGCATTACGAATCCATGACATTGCATCTATGCATTCTACTTCTAAGCTATAATCGGAAGGTATGGGGCCTATTGCCTATATTTATACGTATGAGACATAGATGGCCACAAGTAGGCGAATATGATGTCGGTTCGCTACCGGAAGGCACCACCATTGCTAGCACTTGGTTGGGTATGACATGCATTTGCATCTCTATATATGTATTCACGACAAACGATTATGCGAGCATACCATGCATATTTAATTTATATAAGGTAGGATGTCAGCCATGGAGGCTATCAGAGTTTCTATTTCAAGTGGTATATTTATTACCCTTTTACAACAACTATTTATTATTCTATTTTCTGCCTTACATACCAGTACACTTTTATTCGTACTGACGTCCCGTTGCCTGGGGACGCATTTTTGTTTCGTGCATGTAGGTCCAGGTAGGGATTCTGATTGACTCCTCTACTAGGATTCGGGGTTCAGCTGTGAGTTGGTAAGCTCCACTTCTTCCTGGAGCCTTCATAGGGTGTTACTTTTATTGTACAGTTTGTGTATAATCAGGGCCTTGTCCCAACTAGTGCTTGTGTCACTCATAGAGACTATTGTGGACACAATATTCTGGGTTTCTTTCTGCAGCTTCCAGTTTCCAACCACATAGGTATGGCATGTATAGATATGTATGTAGGTGTGTATATCTTCATTGTAGCCTTGTCGGCTAGATATTACCTTATTATCTTTGACTTGTCTACCTTCGTCTATATGAGTTACCGATATTTAGGTTATGACCTTAAGGGTCCAGTCATAGTATTTTAGATGTTATGTTGCCCGACCTTCTAAGGTACATCTTTAGAATAGTTCATTGAATCCTCATGAAAGGAATACCATTGGTCTACTGATTCAAGGTTCATCAATATAATAGTTCATTGACTCATCATGGAAGGGATACCATTGGTCTACCGATTCAAGACAAAGCCTTGGAATAATTCATTAGTCATTCATGAAAGGGATTCCATTGTCCTACTGATTCAAGGTTCATTAAGTCAAGGTAAATTTTAATTACACAAGAAAGGGATGCCCTTAGCCTACCGATTCAAGGTATATCAATCAAGAACACTTTTATTCACACATGAAAGGGATGCCATTGGCCTACTGATTCATTTAGGTGAGGAAAACCTTCCACGCCATCACAATTACATTAGTCATAATCACATTACTTTCAAAGTATTCACAAAGCATGTACATAAGTATCATGATTATACAAAATTCTCATAATTTACCCTTCAAGGACCATGGATCACATTCGATCAACACACCAAGAATTACTACATTAGGCATGGAAAATAACATGATTTAAATAATCAATTCATTACATTGATAATTCTATAGCATTCTACAATCATCAATCAATACTCACACTTTAAGATCCAATTTGGGAAAATAGGGTAATTCATGTATTCTTGAGAAAATCACCTTAAAAATCATATAAAATCATCAATATATCCATAAACAAACATAATTTAATGAATTAAAATGAATTTGAAAGGAATCCATGAGATTGAAGTCAAACCCTAACTTTTAGATTTTCTAGTTTTGAAATTGGGGGTTTTGGAAGGGCTCTATAGGTGAAGGCTACCCATAGATGAAAATCTACCATATCTTGATGAAGAATCCTCGCAAAATTGAGTGTAAAAGTCCTCTACTTCAAACCCTAGCTTGATCTTCTTCTTCTTCAAATTCTAAAACTCTCATGTAAGGATCTAGTTTCACCTACTAGTTTTTTGAGTGTTATAATATCTCCCCCTTGGGAACATTTGTCCTCGAATGACGATCTAGACACCTTACGGAATTAAAGACTCAAGACTAGCAGCCTATCATGCATGAAACATCAAATAATGCTCAATTCAAGGGAGGAAACATCAGCTCCGTCTCAACATACTCAATGCAACACAAGGAAGTAGGAACTACATCTAACAAACCATTATGCATGAAAACTTCAACATTTCTCAAATTCATAGGAGAAACTACCTTCTCCAACTCAAAGCATGATCAACATAATATGAAGTAAATTAGGCAAATACTCTCAAAATCATATTAAAGCATGTTCGACAATTCATCTCATGAAGTCAAATAGGCAACTCATACTTAATGCACAACAACATGAGATACACATAAAGCATGAAAACTCATTTTCTTTCTAAACATGAATTCCATCAAGAACATGCATAACATAAGGAGGTCATGGAAACACATAAATCACACATGACTCCAAATCATGAAACAAGTCACAAGGAACTCTTTGTCTCAAGCTAGAATAAGAATAGAAGAAATAGATAAGGATATCGANTCCATAATTCATTATTAATTCAAAAATCCATCCATAATTCATCATATATAAACCTTTGAAAACGTTTTGGAATTGAACCCATGCATAGATTGAAAACCCTAGGTTTTTGGAGGATTTTGAAAACATTGAAATCATCTTTGAAGGGGCTCCTTGAATGAAACCTAATCAAGGATGAAGAATACCATACCTTAATGGAGTTCTCCTAAAAATTTGAGAAGAAACACTTTGAATCTTCACCCCTAGCCTCCACTCCTTCTTCTTCTTCAATAGAGGTTTCTAAAGAGAGAAATATTGAGAGGGAAGAACTTTGGGGTTTTGATTTGGGTATTTAAGAATAGAGGAGTAAATGAAGTGTTTTATGACTTAAAACTATTTATACAAGTGATATAAAACAATTAAAATCGACCCCATACAATAACTAATTAATTAGGAAATTACAAAAAGGACCTTCAACTAGGCTGCCCTGTTCAGGGATTACGGCCACCTATACGGCCCGTATAGGGCACCAGGGCTCGTGGTGGTGCCCATGGTCCCATGGGCAGTAGCCTCCTCCAACTTGCCAACCTCCCATGAGGCCAAGGCATAACCACGAGACCTGCCACGATCCGTGGTCAAGACCATGAGTCGTGGTGAAGGTCGTGGTCTTGAGGCAGTGTCAAGGCTTCAAGGCCTTGCCTCCATGCACCTAAGTGATCTTCACAACCACACTTCACGCCTCGTCAAGGTCACCACGGCCCATGGTGGCACCCGTAGTCCTTTGACCAGTAGCTCCTTCAACATGACACATCACCCCTAAATCCAAGGCAATCCCACGAGCCTTCCCATAGCCTGTGGTCATGACCACGAGTTGTGAAATGGATCGTGAAGGAGAGCCTTGGCTTGGCACCTTAATAGGGCACACTGCCTTGCCAACCACGAGTGGCACCATGATTTATGGTGGCCACCACGGGTCGTGAAGACCCTCGTGGTCATGGTGGGCAGTTTCTAGGCCTAGTTTTTAGGTAGCCTTGGCCCCCTAGTTATGGCCTTAACCCAAAACTCTTAGCCCTTTCCCTTAACCCTTGACGTTAACCCTCACGTTTAGGCTCTAGTTCAACCTACCATTTTCCAGGTCGTTACAACTTGTCTAAGGTAGAACCGGTAACATTTTAGCTTAGATGGATCCACTAGCTAATAACCTATGTGGGCACATAGTTATAGGATAAGGAGGTTGTTACTAGAAACCCGGCCTTACATAGGGAGAGCTTCCACCTCACAATATCCACTCAGTGCTAAGCATTAAATTCCCATGCAGTAGTTAATTCTCTTTTAACATTATTACACATGAAAGGGATGTCACTGGCCTACCGATTCATTTAGCATTTTTACACACATGAAAAGGATGCCATTAGCCTACCGATTCAAGGTACATCATTAGAATAGCTTATTGAATACTCATGAAAAGGATACCATTGGTCTGCCGATTCAAGGTTCATCATTATAATAGTTCTTGACTCATTATGAAAGGGATACCATTAGTCTACTGATTCAAGACAAAGCCTTAGAATACTTTATTAGTCATTCATGAAAGGGATGCCATTGGCCTACCGATTCAAGGTTCATTAAGTCAAGATCACTTTTAATTACACAAGAAAGGGATGCCCTTAGCCTACCGATTCAAGGTATATCAATCAAGATCACTTTTATTCACACATGAAAGGGATGTCATTAGCCTACCGATTCATTTAGGTGAGGAAAACCTTCCACGCCATCACAATTACATTAGTCATAATCACATTACTTTCAAAGTATTCACAAAGCATGTACATAAGTATCATGATTATACAAAATTCTCATAATTTACCCTTCAAGGACCATGGATCACATTCGATCAACACACCAAGAATTACTACATTAGGCATGGAAAATAACATGATTTAAATAATCAATTCATTACATTGATAATTCTATAGCATTCTACAATCATCAATCAATACTCACACTTTAAGATCCAATTTGGGAAAATAGGGTAATTCATGTATTCTTGAGAAAATCACCTTAAAAATCATATAAAATCATCAATATATCCATAAACAAACATAATTTAATGAATTAAAATGAATTTGAAAGGAATCCATGAGATTGAAGTCAAACCCTAACTTTTAGATTTTCTAGTTTTGAAATTGGGGGTTTTGGAAGGGCTCTATAGGTGAAGGCTACCCATAGATGAAAATCTACCATATCTTGATGAAGAATCCTCGCAAAATTGAGTGTAAAAGTCCTCTACTTCAAACCCTAGCTTGATCTTCTTCTTCTTCAAATTCTAAAACTCTCATGTAAGGATCTAGTTTCACCTACTAGTTTTTTGAGTGTTATAATATCTCCCCCTTGGGAACATTTGTCCTCGAATGACGATCTAGACACCTTACGGAATTAAAGACTCAAGACTAGCAGCCTATCATGCATGAAACATCAAATAATGCTCAATTCAAGGGAGGAAACATCAGCTCCGTCTCAACATACTCAATGCAACACAAGGAAGTAGGAACTACATCTAACAAACCATTATGCATGAAAACTTCAACATTTCTCAAATTCATAGGAGAAACTACCTTCTCCAACTCAAAGCATGATCAACATAATATGAAGTAAATTAGGCAAATACTCTCAAAATCATATTAAAGCATGTTCGACAATTCATCTCATGAAGTCAAATAGGCAACTCATACTTAATGCACAACAACATGAGATACACATAAAGCATGAAAACTCATTTTCTTTCTAAACATGAATTCCATCAAGAACATGCATAACATAAGGAGGTCATGGAAACACATAAATCACACATGACTCCAAATCATGAAACAAGTCACAAGGAACTCTTTGTCTCAAGCTAGAATAAGAATAGAAGAAATAGATAAGGATATCGAAACTTTCAACAATCTTGCTTTCTAAGCATACCATCTCCCCTTTGGGAGCAAGACCCTACTAAGGCTAACATCAAAATCTAACAAATAGCATAGGGATCTTATTAAAACATTTATATCTATAAAGAATTATCAACATACCGGTGCCTTCATCTGGAAGGGCTCCTTTTTCCTCTCTAGACCGGAGTGCATAGAAGCGACCATAATTTGGAGGAATGGGAACCGTGCCATTAAGAGAAGCTTGCTTAGCCTCTCTTCCTTTGCCCGCGAGTGTAGGGCAATTTTTCACTTGATGGTCACTCTTTCCACAACCATAGCACCCGTCGATACCGGCTAGGCACTTCCCATGGTGCTTCTTTCCACATTTGGTGCAAGTAGACTTAGGAAATGGAGACCCACTACCTTTCTCTTGGTTAAACCTAGGAGTGTTTGAGGAATCTTAACTGGAATACCCTTATTTAAACTTTTGTTGACCTTACCCATCGAACCTAACATTAGAGAAATTTCCATCACCGGTTCTAGCCATTTTCACCTCCATATTCTTTCTTTTGAGTTTGGACTCCTCAATTTGTTGTACATACACTATAAGCCTAGAGATATTCATGTTATCATGGAGCATTGACGTACGACATTCTTCTCCAACTAAATCAGACACACCCATCACAAATCTACTCATCTCATCCCTCAGATCCGCCACCATAGATGGAGCATACTTGGATAGTTAGTGTAAATTTCAAGGCATACTCTTGAACACTCATGCTACCTTGCCTAAGGTTAATGAATTTTTCCACCTTATCTTCCCTCAACTCTCGGGAAAAGAACTTATCAATAAATGCTTTCTTAAACACCTCCCAATCTATGGGACCCGCTCCTACCGACCTATTTTTTTCCATTAAGTATAACAAACTTGAGCAACATCCTTCAATTGGTAAGCGGCTAGCTTCGCTTTTTCTACCTAAGTCACCCCCATGGCATCAAGTATCTTGTAAACCTCATCCACAAATTCTTGAGGATCTTCTCCCACTTTGGAACCAAGAAACTCGGGAGGATTCATTCTAACAAAATCCCTCAATCTAGAAGTCGTGGAGTTCACATTAGGGTTCACATGAGTCCTAACATCTCTATCGGCCTAGGCTGTNGTATTCACAAAGAATGTACATAATCATCATGATTATACAAAATTCTCATAATTTACCCTTCAAGGACCATGGATCACATTCAATCAACACACCAAGAATTACTACATTAGGCATGGAAAATAACATGATTTAAATAATCAATTCATAACATTGATAATTCTATAGCATTCTACAATCATCAATCAATACCCACACTTTAAGATCCAATTTGGGAAAATAGGGTAATTCATGTATTCTTGAGTAAATCATCTTAAAAATCATATAAAATCATCAATATATCCATAAACAAACATAATTTAATGATTTAAAATGAATTTGAAAGGAATCCATGAGATTGAAGTCAAATCCTAACTTGTAGGTTTTCTAGTTTTGAAATTAGAGGTTTTCGAGAGGCTCTATGGGTAAAGGCTACGCATAGATGAAAATCTACCATACCTTGATGAAAAATCCTCACGAAATTGAGTGGAAAAGGCCTCTACTTAAACCCTATCTTGATCTTCTTCTTCTTCCTTGAAGTTCTAGAGAGAAGATTTTGGGGGAAAGTTGGTTATGGACTTGGGGTCTTAGGATTTATGAGGTGTATGAGTTAGTTAATGACTTAAAAAGTCTTATATAAGTTTATTAAAACAATATAAAATGACCTCACAACAAACTAATTTAATTAGGAATTACCTAAACTACCCTTACCTTGGCTGAACCTTAGGCAGATTGCACGCACGACCCACGACCGAGGACCCACGGTCCGTGAGTGGGTCTACGGGGCATCCTGCAGGTCCGTAGGTGGTGGTTTGCAGCTCCCCACTTTGGGTCTTGACCCACGATCCTATCCCACAAGGCGTGGATGGACCTACGCCCCGTAGGTCCCATCCGTGGTTTCCTTGATTTGGGCAGTTTTGGGGTTAGACCTTAGGGTCCTCCTCAAGGACCCTTGGTTTGTCCTTGGGGATTCGTACCTTGACGTTTAACCCCTAAAACCCTTATCCTACGTATGGGAAGCCATTTTACGATTCTAACCCACACATCAAACTCTAAAACTCTCATGTAAGGCTCTAGTTTCACCTACTAGTTTTTCGAGTGTTACAATATCTCCTCTTTGAAAACACTCATCCTCGAATCATGATCTAGACACCTTAAGGAATTAAAGACTCAAGACTAACAGCCCATAATGCATGAAACATCAAATAATGCTCAATTCAAGGGAGTCAACATCAACTACATCTCAGCATACTCAATGCAACACAAGGAAATAGGAATTACATCTAACAACTCATTATGCATGAAAACTTCAACATTTCTCAAATTCATAGGAAGAACTTCCTTCTCCAATTCAAAGCTAGCTCAACATAATACCATGAAGCAAATTAGGCAAAAACTCTCAAAAGTATATTAAAGCATGTACGATAATTCATCTCACGAAGTCAAATAGGCAACTCATACATAATACACAACAACACGAGGAACACATAAAGCATGAAAACTCATTTTCTTTCTAAACATGAATTCCATCAAGAACATGCATAACATAAGGAGGTCATGGAAACACATAAATCACACATGACTCCAAATCATAATACAAGTCACAAGGAGTTTTTTGTCTCAAGCAAGAATTGGAATAGAAGAAAGAGATAAGGATATCGGAACTTTCGACAATCTTGCTTTCTAAGCATACCATCTCCCCCTTGGGAGTAAGCCCCTACTAAGGGTAACATCAAAATCTAACAAATAGCATAGGGATCTTAATAAAACATTTGTATCTATAGGTAATTATCAACATACCGGTGCCTTCATCCGGAATGGCTCTTTTTTCCTCTCTAGACTAGAGTGTATAGAAGCGATCATAATTTGGAGGAATGGGAACCGTGCCATTAAGAGAATCTTTCTTAGCCTCTCATCCTTTTGCCGCGAGTGTAGGGTAATTTTTCACTTGATGATCACTCTTTCCACAACCATAGCACTACCTTTCTCTTGGTTAAACCTAGGAGTGTTTGAAGAATCTTGATCAGAATACCCTTGTTTAAACTTTTGTTGACCTTACCCATCGGACCTAGCATTAGAAAAATTCCCATCATCGGTTCTANCCTTTCTCTTGGTTAAACCTAGGAGTGTTTGAAGAATCTTGATCGGAATAGCCTTGTTTAAACTTTTGTTGACCTTACCCATCGGACCTAGCATTAGAAAAATTCCCATCATCGGTTCTAGCCTTTTTCACCTCCCTATTCTTTCTCTTGAGTTTGGACTCCTCAATTTGTTGTGCATACACTATAAGCCTAGAGATATTCATGTTATTATGGAGCATTGTCGTACGACATTTTTCTCCAACTAAGTCGGACACACCCATCACAAATCTACTCATTTCTTCCCTCGGATCCGCCACCATAGATGGAGCATACTTGGATAGTTGGGTAAATTTCATGTCATACTCTTGAACACTCATGCTACCTTGCCTAAGGTTAATGAATTCTTCCACATTAGCTTCCCTCAACTCTCGGGGAAAGAACCTATCAATAAATGTTTTCTTAAACACGTCCCAATCTATGGGACCCACTCCTACCGGCCAATTTTTCTTCCATTGAGTATACCAAACTTGAGCAACATCCTTCAATCGGTAAGCGGCTAGCTCTGCTTTTTCTACTGAAGTCACCCCCATGGCATCAAGTCTCTTATAAACCTCATCCATAAATTCTTGAGGATCCTCACGCACTTTGGAAACAAGAAACTTGGGAGGGTTCATTCTAACAAAATCCCTCAATCTAAAAGTTGTGGAGTTCACATGAGTCCCAATATCTCTATTGTCTTGGCCCGTCATAGCTTGGGCTTAAGTTATCACGGCTTGGGCCAAAATTAGAAGAGCCGACCTAACCTCCATATCCATCATAGCCGGAGGATTAATCGGAGCTTTATTAGTTTGAGGAGCTTGATTCTCTTGAGGAGCTTCTTCATTAACATCGTTACCCTTTATTTTATTTATGTTAGCCCGTCATGTATTCATATCCTGAAGACACAAGATAAAGGTTAAGAGAGGGACTTTATATTGTTAAACTCTATGGCACGACTTAATAATAATGAAAGAAGTGTAGTTTCCTAACATCTTATAGCCTCTCATTCACAAATATGGCGCGCTTCACACTATGAACAAGACTCTACTAGACGTGGCTTATGAGACATCATCCTAGACTCATTCTAAACCTTGTGCTCTGATACCAAGTTTGTCACGACTTAGGGTAACACCCTAGATGTGACACGACGTACTTGACACCGAAGGGGTCTCAGGCAAGCCCTTAGCATATCAGAACATAAGACATAAGAAATGATGCAGAATTTAAAACTTTTATCCATACAATCGAAGTCTTTTATAAAAGCAAGTGGAAGTCTAACTTGTCTCAATTTATCCATCTAATACAATCTTTGAATCAAAAATAGGGTCACAGCCCTTCAACATAATCCAAAACATAAAATGACTAGAAATAAACTACTAGTGACTCATACGTCCTTGAATCTTAAGGACTCACCACAAGCTGGAAGAATAGTCGATCCAAGCTTGAACCAATAGAGAATCACCTTAAGAACCGGAACCTAAACTTTATGAAAAATGTAGAAAATATGCGTTAGTACAAAAATGCACTAAGTATGATAACCATGCATAAAAATCCTTGAAACATGCTAAAAGGGACATTTTAGTTCAAAAGCATGCATTTACCAAGTTTGAGAATCAT
This sequence comes from Solanum stenotomum, assembly GCF_019186545.1. Taxonomy (NCBI): domain Eukaryota; kingdom Viridiplantae; phylum Streptophyta; class Magnoliopsida; order Solanales; family Solanaceae; genus Solanum; species Solanum stenotomum. The sequence continues at coordinate 17,932,708 of NC_064290.1, forward strand.
CATGCACTTTTAGTGTAAAAAGCATCAGTCACAAGAATATTCAACATATAGATCATTATAGCATAATAAAACCATCTCATAAGTAACCCTAAGTTATACTTGTGCAATGCAGAGATAATGATCCCATAATTCCATCTATACTAAGTACCACTTTTAGGTCACCATTATCATACTTACCATTCTTTGATGTCATCCTTAGTTCACACTTATAAACAAGGAACATTCACATTTAACAATCCATACCAAGGAAAGGAACATATAGCAACAATCCAAGTTAAGCATTTATCTCAACATTTAGCCTTCATATCAACATTCTCAATAGCATCATTATAAGTGATGAGTCCACAAATTGGACTCATTTAGGGCTTTATTTTGATAAGCACATTCACTTTATAAATCATTATAACATTTAAGGAACACACCATAACCACTCTCAAAGCCTACTTGTGCAATGCACGGATGAAGTCCCATACCCCCACCCACACTTCATAGAGCTTCTTGAGTAACCATAGTACATAACTCACATTCTTGTTCATGGTGATAATAAGCCTTAACCGACATAGACCATGTGAGCAAATCATAGAATCTGTTGTCATGTCCCACACGGAAAAGAGTTGGTCAACTTGCCTAAGGTAGAACCGGTAACATTTTTGCTTTGGTTGATCCACTAGATAATAACCTATGTGGACACATAGTTATGGGATAAGGAGGTTGTAACTAGAAACCTGGCCTTACATAGGGAGATCTTCCACCTCACAATTGGAGTAGTTAATTCTCTTTAAACCTTATTACACATGAAAGGGATACCATTAGCCTACAGATTCATTTACCATTATTACACACATGAAAGGGATGCCATTAGCCTACCAATTCAAAGTACATCATTAGAATAACTCATGGAATCCTCATGAAAGGGATACCATTGATCTTCCCATTCAAGGTTCATCATTATAATTGTTCATTGACTCATCATGAGAGGGATACCATTGGTCTACTGATTCAAGACAAAGCCTTAAAATACTTCATTAGTCATTCATGAAAGGGATTCCATTGGCCTACCGATTCAAGGTTAATTAAGTCAAGATAACTTTTAATTACACAAGAAAGGGATGCCCTTAGCCTACCGATTCAAGGTATATCAATCAAGATCACTTTTATTCACACATGAAAGCGATGCCATTGGCCTACCGATTCATATAGGTGAGTAAAACCTTCCACATCATCACAATTACATTATAGTCATAATCACATCACTTTCAAAGTATTCACAAAGCATGTACATAAGCATCATGATTATACAAAACTCTCATAATTTACCCATCAAAGACTATGGATCACATTCAATCAACACATCTAGAATTACTACATTAGGCATGGACAATAAAATGATTCAAGTAATCAATTCATAACATTGATAATTCTATAGCATTCTACAATCATCAATCAATACCCACACTTTAAGATCCAATTTGGGAAAATAGGGTAATTCATGGATTCTTGAGTAATTCACCTTAAAAATCATATAAAATCATCAATATATCCATAAACAAACATAATTCAATCATTTAAAATGAATTTGAAAGGAATCCATGAGATTGAAGTCAAACCCTAACTTTTAGGTTTTTTAGTTTTGAAATTTGGGGTTTTGGAGGGGCTCTATGGGTGAAGGCTACCCATAGATGATGAAAAGATACCATACCTTGATGAAGAATCATCACGAAATTTAGTGGAAAAGGTCTCTACTTCAAACCCTAGCTTGATCTTCTTTTTCTTCTTCCTTGGAGTTTTAGAGAGAAGATTTTGGTGGTAAGTTGGTTATGGACTTGGGGTCTTGGGATTTATGAGGTGTATGAGTTAGTTAATGACTTAAAAAGTCTTATATAAGTTTATTAAAATAATATAAAATGACCTCACAACAAACTAAATTAATAATGAATTACCTAAACTACCCTTACCTTTACCGAACCTTGGGCAGATTGCAGGCACGACCCACGACCTAGGACCCACGGTCCGTGAGTGGGTCTACAGGGCGCCCTGCAGGTCTGTAGGTAGTGGTCTGCAGATCCCCACTTGGGGTCTTAACTCACGAGCCTCTTCCACGAGGCGTGGATGGACCTACGCCCCATAGGTCTTATTCGTGGTTCACTTGATTTGGGCAGTTTTAGGGTTAGGCTTTAAGGTCCTCCTCAAGGACCCTTGGTTGGTCCTTGGGGAGTCATACCTTGACGTTTAACCCCTAAACCCCTCATCCTACATACAGGAATCCATTTTACGATTCTAACCTACACATCAAACTCTAAAACTCTCACGTAAGGCTCTAGTTTCACCTACTAGTTTTCCGGGTGTTACAGTCTTGACTTAAGTACATACTCATGGAAGAATATCTTGACACTCAATCCAACATAACTCCTACTAAAGCTCATAGATTCAATAGGTGAGAATAGCCTTTCAACCTTAGAATCATCATGTTGTGAGAATACCTTTCACATCATATCATATTCATACATAGGTGTGTATATGAGGATAACCTTTCAACGACACAACAACTAGATCATAATCATAATCACTTTCCTCTCAAAGTGCTCTTAAAGAATGTACATAAATCTCATAATCATGCATAGTTCTCATACTTTACCCCTCAAGGGCCAATGATCACATTCAATCAACAAATATAGAATTACTACATTAGACATGGATAATAACATAATTCAAGTAACCCAACTATCACAAGCATAATTTCATAACATTCTTCTATAATCAACAAACCACATTCACAAGATCATAATTGAGTAATATGGGGATTTCATGGGTTCTTGGGGATTTCAACATAAAACCATAATAAATCATCAATTCAATCATAATATAAGGTAATTCAAGCATTAGATATGTTTTTGAAAGGAACCCATGACTTGGATACAAACCCTAGCTTTTGGGGGATTTCTATCTTTGAAATTGGGGTTTTGAAGGGACTCCGTGGATAAAGGTTATCCATGGATGAAGGACTATCATACCTTAACAACAAATCCTAATGAATTTGATGAGAAGAACTTGTTTCTTGAAACCTAGCTCCAATTTGTTCCTTCTTCTTCTTCCTTGAAGTTCTAGAGAGAATTTTTGGTTAGGAGATGAACTTTGGGAATCATTTGAGTGTTTGGGAAAAATGACTTAGTTTGGGTGAATTTGACTTAAAAATGACTTATATAGTGACCCAAAACTTACCCAAACTGACTTCACTTTGATTGGACATAAATCGGAATTTCCCAAAATAACTCTCACTTAAAGTGAGCTGCCAGGGACCACATGGGGCTCCACGAGCCATGGTTATGACCACGAGTTGTGGTCCCCTTCGTGGACTTGAGGTAGTGGCTAGGCAACAAGTGCCTTTTGCTCACAAGCCCAAGACATCTTCACGAGGGGGTCCACGAGCCGTGGTGCAAGCCACGAGCCGTGGTCCCTCTCGTGGGCCTTGAGGCAGTGGCTTGCCACTTCCTCATCACGCTCACCACCACCAAGGCATGACCAAGGCCACTCCCACGAGTCGTCTAAGGCTTCACTATCTGTGAAGTGGCTCGTGTGGAGGAGCCAATTTGGGGCAGCCTTGAGGAGGCTACTGCCTCCACTTCCACGAGTGACACCACGACTCGTGGTGACCACCACTGATCGTGAAGTCCCTCGTGGTCTTGGGGTAGTGCCTTGGCAAGGCTTGGGCAGACCTGACCCTTGCCTTGGCCCTTGCTCCTTTGCCCTTGGCCCTACGCCACCTCCATGACTCTAACCCTCAAATGTAGCTCTAGTTTAGCCTATTAGTTTCCGGGGTGTTGCAATATCTCTCCCTTGGAAAGATTCGTCCTTGAATGACGATCTAGACACCTTATGTAAGTAAAGACTCAAGACTAGCAGCCCATCATGCATGAAACATCAAAATAATTCACAATTCAAAGGAGGAAACATCAACTCCATCTCAAACATTTTCAATGCAACACAAGGAAGTAGGAACTGCATGTAACAACCCATTATGCATGAAACTCAACATTTCTCATACTCATAGGAGGAACTACTTTCTCACAATAAAATCATGCTCAACACAATATCATGGAGCCAATATGCATTTACTCTCAAAAGCATACTAAAGCATGTTCATCAACTCATCTCATGAAGTCAAATAGGCAACTCATATTAAGTGCACAACAACATGAGAAACATAAATCATGAAAACTCATTTTCTTACTAAACATGAATTTCTCAAGAACATGTATAACATAAGGAAATCATGGAAAATACATATAACACACATGANCACCACCAAGGCATGACCAAGGCCACTCCCACGAGTCGTCTAAGGCTTCACTATCTGTGAAGTGGCTCGTGTGGAGGAGCCAATTTGGGGCAGCCTTGAGGAGGCTACTGCCTCCACTTCCACGAGTGGCACCACGACTCGTGGTGACCACCACTGGTCATGAAGTCCCTCGTGGTCTTGGGGCAGTGCCTTGGCAAGGCTTGGGCAGACTTGACCCTTGCCTTGGCCCTTGCTCCTCTGCCCTTGGCCCTAGGCCACCTCCATGACTCTAACCCTCAAACGTAGCTCTAGTTTAGCCTATTAGTTTCTGGGGTGTTACAATATATCTCCCTTGGAAAGATTCGTCCTTGAATGACGATCTAGACACCTTATGTAAGTAAAGACTCAAGACTAGCAGTCCATCATGCATGAAACATCAAAATAATTCACAATTCAAAGGAGGAAACATCAACTCCATCTCAAACATTTTCAATGCAACAGAAGGAAGTAGGAACTACATGTAACAACCCATTATGCATGAAACTCAACATTTCTCATATTCATAGGAGGAACTACTTTCTCACAATAAAAGCATGCTCAACACAATATCATGGAGCCAATATGCATTTACTCTCAAAAGCATACTAAAGCATGTTCATCAGCTTATCTCATGAAGTCAAATAGGCAACTCATACTAAGTGCACAACAACATGAGGAACATAAATCATGAAAACTCATTTTCTTACTAAACATGAATTTCTCAAGAACATGTATAACATAAGGAAATCATGGAAAATACATATAACACACATGACTCCCAGCATACTAAAACTCAAGAGGAACTATTACCTCAAGCTTGAATAGGAGTAGAAGGAAAGATATTAGGATATCGGGACTTCATATCGACCTCGGCATCCCATCAACTAAGTGATTTCTCCATAAGACCTTCACGGAAGCTATTTCCTTGTTTCTCAATCTCTTGGCTTGTCGGTCTAGAATCTCTACCGGAACCTCTTCATATGAAAGACTTTCATCAACTCCCAACCCTTCTAGGGGAATAATGGAAGCCGGATCTCCAATATACTTATTAAGCATAGAAATATGAAATACCGGATGAACTGGGCCCAACTCATTTGGCAAATCCAACTCATAAGCAACCTTCCCAATACGCTTCAAAATTTGATATGGGCCTACATACCGGGGACTAAGTTTCCCTTTCTTGCCAAATCTCATCACACCCTTAATGGGTGAGATTTTAAAATAGACCCAATCATTAACTTCAAAATCTAGATCCCTTTGTCTCATATTGGCATAAGACTTTTGTCTACTTTGAGTCGTTCTCATCCTCTCTAATAAGCCGAACTTTCTCAATGGCTTCATAAACTAGCTCAGGACCTATCAAAGCAATTTCACCTACCTCAAACCAACCAACCGGAGACCTACATCTCCTACCATACAAATCTTCAAAAGGAGCCATATTGATGCTTGAGTGATAGCTATTATTATAGGCAAACTCTATTAATGGCAAATGGTCATCCCAATTACCCTTGAAGTCTATAACACATGTCATCAACATATCTTCTAATGTTTGGGTGGTACGCTCCGCTTGCCCATCAGTTTGGGGATGAAATGTCGCGCTAAGCTTAACCTTAGTACCAAGCCCTTTTTGGAATGACTTCCAAAAGTGAAGTAAATTGAGTACCCCGATCTGAAATAATAGATAAAGGAACTCCATGTAACTTCACTATCTCTCTTATGTACAACTTAGCATAGTCTTCCGCCGAATAAGAAACTTTGACGAGAATAAAGTGGGTTGATTTTGTCATCCGATCTATAATGACCCAAATAGAATCATGTTGCCTTCGGGCGAGGCAAACCCACTATAAAGTCCATATTTACATCTTTCCACTTCCAAGTGGGAATACTTATATCTTGGGACAAGCCTCCCGACCTTTGATGTTCAACCTTAACTTGTAGACAATTAGGACATTTGGCTACAAATCCCACATCTGTCTTCATACCATTCCACCAATAGACTTCCCATATATCACGGTAGATCTTGGTTGCTCCCGGATGAATAGAATACCGAGAACTATGAGCTTCCTCTAAAATTTGCTCCCTCAAACCATCAACATCCGGAACACATAATCTACCTTGGTACCTAAGCACCCCATCTCCCCCTTAGGAGAAAGCCTCAACGGATTTCTTAAGTACCGAATTTAACTCAACTAATAAAGGATCAAGATCTTGCTTAGACTTCACATCCATCACAAAGGATGATTTAGAACCATTATGGACCATGACACCACCCTTGGTAGAATCCATTAGTTGGACACCTCGTCGGGCAAATCTATGCACCTCACGAACCAATTCTTTCTTTTCATCCTCTACATGAGCCACACTACCCATGGACAATCTACTAAGTGAATCCTCTACAACATTAGCTTTGCTAAGGTGATAAAGGACACTCATGTCATAATTCTTTAATAATTCTAACCACCGTCATTGACGAAGATTCAAGTCCTTTTGACTAAACACATATTGAAAACTCTTGTGATCGGTTAAGACATCCACATGGACCCCATACAAATAATGCCTACATATTTTTAAGGCAAACACAACCACCACTAATTCAAGATCACGGATCGGATAATTCTTCTCATAGACTTTAAGCTAACTTGAAGCATAGGCAATCACTTTATCGTTTTGCACAAGGACACATCGCAACCCCACTCTAGAGCATCACAATACACCACGAAACCATCTTTAGCTTTCGGTAAGGTCAATATCGGCGTGGATGTAAGTCTATCTTTCAACTCTTGGAAGCTTTTCTCACAAGCCTCCGACCACTCAAACTTAGCCTCTTTTGAGTCAAAGCCATCAATGGAGAAGCAATGGAGGAAAACCCCTCAACAAACCTCATATAGTAACTGGCCAAACCCAACACCCTTGCTTGACACAATATGACCACATCCGTCTTCTTAGAATCTACCTCAATACCCTTACTTGACACAATATGACCAAGGAAAGCTACGGACCTTAACCAAAATTCACACTTTCTAAACTTTGCAAAAAGTTGTTGGTCCTTAAGAACTTGCACTACAATTCTCAAATAGTGCATATGTTCATTCTCACTCCTTTGAGTAGATCAAGATGTCATTGATAAACACAATCACAAACATGTCTAGGTATTACCTAAACACTTTATTCATCAACTCCATAAACGTCGCCGGAGCATTTGTCAACCCAAATGAAATAACCACAAATTCATAGTGACCATACCGGGTTCTAGAGGCCGTCTTGGGAATATCAACCCCTCTCATCCTCAATTGGTGATAACCCGAATGAAGAGCAATCTTAGAGAAATAGCTAGCCCCTTGAAGTTGGTCAAACAAATCATCTATCCTTAGGAGAGGATACTTATTCTTGATGGTCACTTTATTCAATTGATGATAATCGATGTACATTCTAAGAGACCCATCCTTCTTTCTAAAAACAACACCGGAGCACCCCATGGAGAGATACTCGGTCGGATGAAGCCCTTATCTAATAAATCTTTTAGTTGATCTTTCAACTCGGCCAGAGCCATTCTATAAGGAGGAATGGAGATAGGTTGAGTATTCGGAAGAAGGTCAATACCAAAATCTATTTCCCACTTAGAAGGAATACCATGCAAATTATCGGGGAAAACTTTCGGGAACTTATTAACTATCGGAACCGACTCTAGAGAAGGGGTTTCAAATTCAACATCCCTCACCCTAACAAGATGGTAAATACACCCTAACAAGATGGTAAATACACCCTTTGGAGATCATCTTCCTAGTTTTAAGGCAAGATACAAATTGACCTCTAGGCATAGAATTTTGCCCCTTCCACTCTAAGATAGGCTCATTTGGAATTTGGAACCTAACCACTCGAGTCCTACAAACTATTGAGGCATAATATGCATGCAACCAATCCATACCCAAAATCACATCAAAGTCTAACATGTCTAACTCCACCAAATCCACCAAAGTAACTCTATGGGACAAGGAAATGGGAAAACTTCTATAAACCCTCCTAGCCACCACAGAATCACCAATCGGGGTAGAGACTGACAAAGGTTCTATTAACACTTCAGGGAGTATTTCAAACATCATGGCCACAAGAGGAGTCACAAAGGACAAATTAGCACAGGGATATAACAAGGAATATACATCAATAGAAAATACTTTTAGCATACCAATCACAACATCTGGGGAGCTCTTTTGGTCACCTCGGGATTAAAGAGCATAAAAGCGATTTTGCTTTGGGGCATTGTAGTTTGAACCGCTTAGAGAAGCTTGCTTGCCTTCTCTCCCTTGGCCATGAGCATTGGGAAATCTCTCATCTTGTGGCCACTCTTTCCACAACCATAGAAACCGTTCGAGCCAACTAGGCACTTACCATCATGTTTTCTTCCACATTTTGCACAATTAGGCCTAGCCACATAAGAACCACCACTATTACCTCTTTGAGGTTTAGGGTTAAACACCCTATCCTTGTTGACCCTTAGGAGAGCACTAGAGGAGCCTTGGTTGGAGAACCTTTTCTTGAACCTTGATCGACCTTGTCCATCGAACTTAGCATTGGAGAAGTTCCCATCACCGGTCCTAGCTCTTTTCACCTCCCTATTCTTTTTCTTAAGTTTCTCTTCCTCTATTTGTTGGGCATACACCATGAGACGTGAGATATCCATATCATGATGGATCATTGCCGAACGGCATTCTTTTACTACTAAGTCGGACACACCCGTCAAAAACCTACCCATTTCATCCCTCAAATCTGCCACCATAGTTGGAGTATACTTGGACAATTGAGTGAACTTTAGTGCATACTCTTTAACGTTCATGCTTCCTTGACGAAGGTTAATGAACTCTTCCAGCTTAGCTTCCCTCAACTCTTAGGGAAAGAACCTATCAAGAAATGCATATTTAAACATTTCCCACTCTATGGGACCTACTCTTACCAGCCTATTGTTCTTCCATTGATTATACCATACTTGTCCAACACTTTTCAATTGGTAAGCGGCCAACTCCGCTTTCTCTACCAAGTCACCCCATAATTGCAAGTATTTTATAAACCTCTTCCATAAATTCTTGAGGGTCCTCTTCCACTTTGGAGCCGTCAAATTTGGAAGGGTTCATTCTAGCAAAATCCCTAACCCTTGAAGCAGCCGAATTCACATTAGGTTTCACATGAGTCACAACATCTCTATTGGCCTGAGCCGTCATAGCTTGAGCTTGAGTATTCAAAGCTTGGGGCAACATTTGAAAAGCCTACCTAACCTCCACATCCGACATAGCCGAAGAATTAATTGAAGCTTGATTAGCTTGACGAGCTTCTTCAATCACATTGTCACCATCCATTCTTCTTGCGTTAGCCCTTCGTGTATTCATATCCTGAAGACACAACAGAGGGATTAGGAAAGAGACTTTATAGAGTTAAACTCTAAGGCACGACTTAAGAGTAATAAAAGAAGTGTAGTTCCCTAATCATCTTGTAGCCTCTCATTCATAAATGTGGTGCTCTTCACACTTATGAACAAGACTCTACTAGACGTGGCTTATGCGACATCATCCTAGCATCATTCTAAACCTTGTGCTCTGATTACCAAGTTTGTCACGACCCATGGGTACCCCCTGCATGTAATAAGGCACACAATACCCCAAAAGGCACCATGTAAGCCACTTAGCATATCATAACGTAAGGCATTAGAACAATAAGAGTAAAAAACATTTAAAATCTTAAAAAGTTTTTCATAAAAGTAAAGCAGAAGTCTAGACTTGTCTCAATATAGTCATCTATTACAATACTTGAAACAAATAGGGACACAACCCATACAGTTTAGTCCAAAAATGGAATACAAGGAAAGAAACTACTAAATGAAAACATCTGTCATTGAATCATGAGAACTCACCAACAAGCTAGGAGAAATTATCAAATCCAAGATTTAGCCACAATGAGAACCACCTTGAGAACCGAACCCTACACTTGGGGAAAATGTAGGAAAATATGTGTTAGTACAAGAATGCACTAAGTATGAAAACCATGCATAAAAATCATGAAAATATGCTAAAAGGGACATTTTAGGTGAATGCATGCAATTTACTAAGTTAAAGCATCATTTTGAAGACAATGGGAAAGCATAAGTCATAGCATATTTATTACATAGATCAGCATAGCATAAGAGAACCATACCATATGTACCTTCAAAGCCTACTTGTGCAATACATGAATAAGATCTCATAATCCCACCCATACTAAGTAAAGCTTTTTAAGTAACTATAGATCATAACACATATTATTGTTCATACTATCATGGTGGGATAAGCCTTAACCGACACAGATCATGTGAGCTTAACATGAAATCCGGTGTCTACCCCACACCGAAAAGGGGTTGTCCTACTTGCCTAAGGTAGAACCATACTCTTAGCTTAGGTGGATCCACTAGATAAAGACCTATGAGGGCACATAGTTTATGGGATA
>NC_064290.1:17943544-18019932 GCF_019186545.1 Solanum stenotomum
AGGAGAAATTATCAAATCCAAGATTTAGCCACAATGAGAACCACCTTGAGAACCGAACCCTACACTTGGGGAAAATGTAGGAAAATATGTGTTAGTACAAGAATGCACTAAGTATGAAAACCATGCATAAAAATCATGAAAATATGCTAAAAGGGACATTTTAGGTGAATGCATGCAATTTACTAAGTTAAAGCATCATTTTGAAGACAATGGAAAGCATAAGTCATAGCATATTTATTACATATATCATCATAGCATAAGAGAACCATACCATAGGTACCTTTAAAGCCTACTTGTTCAATGCATGAATAAGATCTCATAATCCCACTCATACTAAGTAAAGCTTCTTAAGTAACTATAGATCATAACTCATATTATTGTTCATACTATCATAGTGGGATAAGCCTTAACCGACATAGATCATGTGAGCTTAACATGGAATCCGGTGTCTACCCCACACCGAAAAGGGGTTGTCCTACTTGCCTAAGGTAGAACCATACTCTTAGCTTAGGTGGATCCACTAGATAAAGATCTATGAGGGCACATAGTTTATGGGTTAAGGGGATTGCTACTAGAAAACCCGGCCTCTACTATCGTGAGGGCTTCCATCCCAAGAGATTACTCCTAGAAACCCGGCCTCTACTATCGTGAGGACTTCCATCCCAAGAGATTACTCCTAGAAACCCGGCCTCTACTATCGTGAGGGCTTCCATCTCATATCACTATCCACTCGGTGCTAAGCATTAATTCCTATGGAGTTCGTATTAAGTATTGACTTAAGTTCATACTCATGGAAGAATATCTTGACACTCAATCCAACATAACTCCTACTAAATCTCATAGATTCAATAGGTGAGAATAGCCTTTCAACCTTAGAATCATCATATTGTGAAAAAACCTTTCACATCATATCATATTCATACATAGGTGTGTGTATGAGGATAACCTTTCAACAACACAACAACTAGATCATAATCATAATCACTTTCCTCTCCAAGTGTTCTTATAGCATGTACATAAATCCCATAATCATGCATAATTCTCATACTTTACCCTTCAAGGGCCAAGGGTCACAATCAATCACCACATCTAGAATTACTCATTAGACATGGATAATAACACAATTCAAGTAACCGAACAATCACAAGCACAATCTCATAACATTCGTCTATAATCAATAAACCCACATTCACAAGATCATAATTCAGTTGCCACGACCCAGGAGTACTCCCTAGACGTAACACGGCGTACTTGACCCCAAAGGGGTCTCATACAAGCCTCTAGCATCATCATTACATAAGACAAAGAAATAATAAGAAAAAATTTAAAACTTTTACAATAGAAGTCAAACTTCATTTTCATAACCGAAAATCATAAGAATCTAGACTTTGTCTCATTTACCATCTAAAACATAGGAATACTAAGTTTGGGACTTAGCCCATTACATCAATAAAAGTCTCACTATGAGAAGTACAATAGAAACTAAGAAATGGATAATCCGTCCTCGAACTTGAGGACTCACCACAACTTGGAGATAAGCAATCCAAGTCTTTTTCAAGAAAAAAGAGTGTATGTCACCTAGCCGAAACGTACACTTATAAAAATGTAGAGGAAGAAAGGGTTAGCAAAAATATGTACGGAGTATGGAAACATGCATAAAATCCTTTAAATATGATAAAAAGGACATTTTAGTAGCAAAGTATGCATTTATCAAGTTTAGAAACCAACATGCATTTTCAATGTCAAAGACAAGCTATAATCACATTTATACTCACAACATAGTAATATCAATACCTTAGCAACCCCTAAGGAACACTTGTGCAATGTATGGCTGGCATCCCATAATACCAACCTTACTAAGTACTCTTTTGAAGCTATCTTAGTCATACATATCATCTTTAGACCTCATCAAAATCAATAGCCATAAATAAGGAACTAGTCATGTACATTACTTGAATTATAAGGAAAGTCATTCATAACAACTATATATTCAACATACATGCATACATTCAAATAACATAATAATATAAAGGATCCATCCCATGACATCCTATTAAGTCTACTTGTGCAATGTGGAAGTGAAGTCCCATACCGCCACTCCTACTAAGTAAAGGTCACCAAGAAGTCATAGTATAGTTCATGCCTCATTCATTATCTTTATTATATAGGGAAAAGTAGCCATAAACGACATAGACCATGTGAGCTACATGGAATCCGGTGTCGTGTAACCCCACACCAAAAGAAGGTGTCCTACTAGCCTAAGGTAGAACTAAATGTATAGCTATAAGGTGGATCCACTAGTTAAAGACCTATGTGGGCACATAGTTACGGGATAGGGAGATTGCTTCTAGAAAACCAACCCATTGCATTGGCGGAGGAGCTTTTATCTCATGAGTTTACTTTAGATGACCCAACCTATTGCATTGGTGGAGGAGCTTCTATCTCATGAATTTACTTTAGATGACCCAACCAATTGCATTGGCGGAGGGTCCTTTTCCTCATTTTCCATATCCACTCGGTACTAAGCATTATTTCCCAAATTATACATAATTAGTCTTCAATTGTATTTACATGTGTGAAGGAGTGCTATACCCTTCATTCAATACAACTCATAAAATAGCTTATAGATTCAATAAAGTGAGAACTAACTTTCAGCCTTAGAATCATCACTAATATGTGAGTAAGCCTTTCATATTATTGTTCATAGTGTTTTCATGAGAATAGACTTTCAATCAACACAACAACACTATCATCATCCTAGACAATTCATACATAATCAAGTGTAAGGGTAAGGGAAGAATGGCCTTTCAACAATACCTCAATTTACACAATAGTCATAGGATCTTCACTTTCTAACTGAATCATGAGTCCATGCACAACATTCATCAACATGTGTAAACCCTAGCAATTTACCCCCTCTCAAGGATTATGAATCATGTCTCACAATTACACCTAAAGATACTACAATAGGCATGAATAAAACAAGATTCAATAACTAGATTAACATAGATAGAATTATAGTAATCATCTTGCATCAATACACTCATCACAATTCATGAAATTGGAGTCATGGGTGTGTTCATGGGTTCATGGGGAATTTTACTATAAAAATCACCATTAAACATCAAATCATCCATAATATAATGCAATTAACATAGTAAAATCATTTTTAGGAAGAACCCATGGAAAGAATGAAAACCCTAGTTTTTGAACAAGTTACCAATTTTGAAATTAGAGTTTGGAGGGATTCATGGAGAAAAGTGTTCCATGAATCAAGGTTCCCATACCTTAGTTGATGTTTTCCCACGAAATTAGAGTGAAAAGCTTGGAGCTTGAACCCTAATCTTGACTTTCTTCTTTGTTCTTCAATGGAGTTTAGAGAGAGAATATTTTTGGGAGGAGAGTTGGTTGAGTTTTGAGTTTGTGAGTTGTGAGGTGTTAAAAGAGTTTGTTATTAGTTAATATATACTTATATATGTCTAAATAACTAATTTAAACTGCCCTTAACCTTCAATAATTAATTTAGGAATTAATGAAATGTTTGCACCTTTGGCCGACTTAAGGCAGCTTCACGGGCCCCCATCCACGAGACCCCATCCACGGGGAATGGATGGAACAACGGATGATACTGGTCGCTTGTGGTTTGGGGCTGGGACTTGTCATCTTGGCCAGCCTTCAGGCCTCACCTATGAGACCCTTCCACAGGGCGTGAGTTGGTCCACGGACTGTACTGCACGCTCGTGGAATGGGACTGGAACATGGAAGTTTTTGGGGTGGTTTGGGGAGACTAAGTCTCGCACCATGCCTCCTAACCACGGAGCGTGGTTCCACCCACGGCTCGTGGGTGCCCAAACGTGATTCATGCTATATTTTACAACTTTTTGGACCTTCCTTTGGGTCTTCCTCAAGGACCCTTGGGGGGTCCTAGGGGGTCGTGCCTTAACGTTTAGGCACTAAAACCCTAGTACTAAGTTAGGGAAGTTATTTTAGGACTCTAACCTTACGTTTTAACTTCATTAGGCTACTAGACTATATGTTAGGCTCTATCTTAGGTCATTAGATTTCTGGTGTTTTACATTATCTCCCCCTTGGGAACATTCATCCCCGAATGATGACCAAAACACCAAACTGAGTTAGAAACTCTAGATTAACATCCCATCATGCATGAAGCATCAAAATATACAAAACTCACAAATATAACAATCACTTTATGTACTTTTCAAAAGGAGGAAACTTCAACTCCATTTCTCAACATGGTTAATGCAATACAAGGATGTAGGAACTACATCGACCATCCCAATATGCATGAAACTCATCAATTTACATCAACATGGGAGGAACTAACTTCTCCATCTCAAGTAAGCTCAACACAACAATATGGACCCAATAAGCCATTCATCAAAACAACCAAGCATGTCTATCAATTTACCTCATGAAGTCAAAAATGCAATTATCATACTAAAGTGCAAATCAACATGAGGAATATATATAAATCATGAAAACTCAATATATGCTAAACATCAATTCCCACAGGGACATGCACAATATAAGGAAATCATGGATAATTCATACAATACACATGACTCCCAAACACTTAAAACTCAAGAGGAATTATTTACCTCAAGTTTGGATAGGAGTAAAAGGAAAAAGATGAGGGTAACGGGACTTTATATCAGCCTTGGCCTCCCAAGTAGAACCCTCAACTAAGTGATTCCTCCATAAAACCTTAACGGAGGCTACTTCCTTATTTATCAACCTCTTCACTTGCCGGTCCAAGATCTCAACTGGGACCTCTTCATAAGAAAGGTTTTTATCAACTCCTAAACCATCTAAAGGAAGGATAGATACCGGATCACCAATACACTTACTGAGCATGGAAACATGAAACACCAGGTGAACCGGGGCCAACTCATTTGGCAAGTCTAATTCATATACAACTTTCCTAACAAGTTTTAAGATTTGGTATGGGCCCACATACTGGGGACTAAGCTTCCCCTTCTTACCACACACCTTTCATAGGTGAGATTTTCAAGTAGACCCAATCACCAACCTCAAATTCAAGATCCCTCCTTCTAACATCGGCATAAATGATTTTTGCTGACTTTGGGTCGTTTTCAACCTCTCTCTTATGAGTCAAACTTTTTCAATGGCATCATAAACTAGTTCAGGACCAATTAGAGAAAACTCACCTACTTCAAACCAACCAACCGGAGATCTATACCTCCTACCATATAGTGCTTCAAACGGAGCAATGGCAATGCTTGAGTGGTAAATATTGTTGTAGGCAAATTCTATCAATGGGAGATGATCATCCCAATTACCCTTGAAATCAATCACACACGCCCTCAACATGTCCTCTAAGGTTTGAATGGTGCGTTCTGCTTGACCATCTGTTTGAGGGTGGAAAGCGGTACTAAGTTTAACATTGGTACCAATCCCTTGTTGGAACGCCTTCCAAAAATGTGAAGTAAATTGAGCACCCCGATCCGAAATGATAGACAAAGAAACCCCATGCAACTTCACTACCTCCTTGATGTACAATTTGGCATAGTCTTCCGCTGAAAAAGTAACCTTTACGGGAATGAAGTGGGCTAATTTAGTCATCCTATCAACAATGACCCAAATAGAATCATGTTGCTTTTGAGTACGAGGCAAACCCACCACAAAGTCCATATTCACCTCCTCCCACTTATAAGTGGGAATATTTATATCTTGTAAGAAACCTCCCGATTTTAGGTGTTCGGCCTTAACTTGTTGACAATTCGGACATTTGGCCACAAAACCCGCTATATCCTTTTTCATGTCATTCCACCAATAGACCTCCCGTAGATCACAGTACATCTATGTGGCTCCAGGATGAATAGAATACCGCGAACCATGAGCCTCTTCTAAAATTTTCTCTCTCAAGCCATCAACATCTGGAACACATAATCTGACTCGGTACCTAAGCCATATCCCCCTTGGGAGAAAGCCTCAACGGACTTGTTAAGACCAATTCTTTCAACTCCATCAATATAGGGTCAAGGTAGATTTTAGACTTTACATACCACAAAGGACGATTCGGAACTATGATGGACCATGAATCAACCCTTGGTGGAATCCACTAGTTGGACACCTAACCGGGCCAACCTATGCACATCATGAACCAATTCCTTCTTCTCATCTTCTACATGAACCACACTACCCATGGACAATCTACTTAGGGCATCCGCAACTACATTGGCTTTGTTGGGGTGGTAAAGGACACTCATAACATAATCCTTTAGAAGTTCTAACCACCTTCTTTGTCGGATATTCAATTCTTTTTTACTAAACATATATTGAAAACTCTTGTAGTCAGTGAAAACATCTACATGAACCCATAAAGGTAATGTGTCCAAATTTTCAAGGCAAATACCACCGCCGCTAATTCGAGATCATGAGTTGGATAATTCTTTTCATGTACCTTGAGTTGCCTCGAAGCATAGGCAATCACTTTACCATGTTGCATAAGGGCACATCCCAAACCCACTCAAGAAACGTCACAATATACCACAAACCCATCAGTACCCTCTGGTAAGGTCTACACCAGAGCGGACGTAAGCCTATCTTTCAATTCTTGGAAGTTTTTCTCACAAGCCTCCGACCACACAAACTTTGCTTTCTTTTGAGTTAAAGTCGTTAATAAAGAAGCAATAGAGGAGAAACCCTCAACAAATCTCCTATATTAACCGGCCAAACCCAAAAAGCTTATAATATCGGTAGGAGCTAGAGGTCTAGGCTAAATCTTGACCGCATCCATCTTTTTAGGATCACATCAATACCCATGTTCGACACAATATGACCAAGGAAGGCAACTGACCTTAGCCAAAACTTGCACTTACTATACTTAGCATATAATTGGTGGTCCTTAAGGACTTGCAATACTATCCTCAAATGATCCTTATGTTCACCCTCACTCCTCGAATAAATCAAAATATCATCGATAAAGACGATTACAAATGAATCAGGATATTGTCTAAACACCTTATTCATTAGGTCCATGAATGCCGCCGGGGTATTTCTCAACCCAAAAGACATAACCACAAATTCATAGTGACCGTACCGGGTTCTAAAGGCCATCTTAGGAATGTCACAACCTATTACCCTTAGTTGATGGTAACTCGAACAAAGATCTATTTTGGAGAAAAAGGTAGCCCCTTCGAGTTGATCAAACAAAATCATCAATCCTAGGAAGTGGATAATTATTCTTTATAGTGACCTTGTTCAATTGGCGGTAATCAATACACATTCTAAGGGACCCATCTTTATTTTTCACAAACAATGTCGTGCACCCCATGGAGATATGCTTGGTCGTATAAAACCCTTGTCTAGCAAATCCTTGAGTTGTGCCTTTAATTCTTTCAATTCGGTCGGAGTCATCCGGTAAGGGGGAATGGGTATGGCTTGTGTATCCGGCAAAAGATCAATGCCGAAGTCTATTTTCCGTTTGGGAGGAATACCGAGTAAGTCATTGGGGAAGACTTTCGGATACTCACTCACTACGGGGACCGACTCCAAAGAAGGAGTCTCGGACTCAACGTCCATAACCCTAACAATGTAATACATGCATCCCTTTGAGATCATTTTTCTAACTTTTAGACATGAAACAAATAGCCCTCTAGGAATAGAATTCCCCCCTTTCCACTCAAAAATTGGCTCTTTTGGAAATTGAAATTTGACCACCCGGGTCCTACAATCTATTGAAGCATAGCATGTTTGCAGCCAATCCATGCCCAAAATTACATCAAATCAAGCATGTCTAATTCTACCAAATCAACCAAAGTGACTTTATAAGACAAAGAAATAGGGCAACTCCTATATACTCCTTTAGCTACAACCGAGTCACCAACCGGGGTAGAAACTGAAAAAGGCTTTGTTAGGGTTCCGGGGAGTACATCAAATTTCATAGCCACAAAGGGTGTAACAAAAGATAAAGTGGCACTGGGGTCTAATAATGCATAAACATCAATGGAAAAGACTTTCAACATACCCGTTACAACATTCGGGGAGCTCTCTTGGTCACCTCTTGATTGAAGAGCATAGAAGTGATTCTTCTTAGAAGCATCGGAATTGGAACCAATAGGAAGAGTCTGATTGCCCTCTCTTCCCTTGGCCATATGGGTTGGACAATCTATCAATTGATGCCCACTTTTTCCACATCCATAGCACACACCCATACCGGCAAGACATTTTCCCTCATGCTTCTTACCACACTTGGCACATGTAGGCCTTTCCATGGAAGGTCCACTCTTATTGCCTCCTTGAGGCTTAGGGTTAGACACCCTATCTTTGTTGGTCTTAGGAGCATTAGAGGATCTTTGGTTGGAAAACCTCTTCTTGAACCTTGGTCCACTTTGACCTTCAAACTTACCCTTATAAGAATTACTATCATTGGTCTTTGCCGTTTTACCTCTCTATTCTTCTTTCTAAGACTTGTCTCCTCAACTTGTTGAGCATACACCATTAGACGTGAAATGTCCATATTGTCATGAAGCATTATCGCACGGCATTTTTCCTCAATGGAGTCGGGCACCCCATCACAAAACGGTTCATTTCATCTCTAGCATTAGACACTAAAGATGGGGCATATTTGGACAACTTAGTAAATTTTAAAGAGTATTCTTGGACACTCATACCTCCTTGATGAAGGTTGATGAATTCCTCCACTTCTGCTTCTCTCTTTTCCGTGGAAAGAACCTACCGAGAAATGCATTCTTGAACACATCCCAACCAATGGGACCCGCTCTTATAGCCCTATTATCCTTCCATTGAGTGTACCATACTTGGGACACATCTTTCAATTGACACCTAGCTAGGTCGACTTTCTCAATAGAAGTCACTCCCATAGCATCCACTATCTTGTAGACCTCTTCCAAAAACTCTTGTGGGTCTTCATTCACTTTAGAACCAAAGAACATAGGAGGGTTCATTTGAGTGAAGTCTCTCAACCTTGAAGTCATGGTGCTCACATTAGGATTCACTCGGGGCCTAACTTCCCTATTTGTTTATGCGTTATAGCTTAGGCTTGAGTGGTGACGGCTTGAGTTTGAACCATCATAAGTTGAGTCAAGGTTTGGAGAGCCGCCATTATCTCCACATTAGTCATTGCCCCTTCATCATTAGGAGCTTGAGGATCTTGAAGAGCTTGGGGAGGAACTCCCTCATTCACATTCTCCTCTTGCATCCTCATTGCATTCATTCTTCTTGTATTCATTGCCTATAATCACAAAGAAGGGTTAGGAGAAAGGACTTCATAGAGTTAGGACTCCAAAGCACGACTAAAGAGTAATGGAAGAAGTGAAAGTTCCTAAACATCGTATAACCTCTCATTCATAAGTGTAGTGCGCTTCACACTCATGAACAACACTCTACTAGATGTGGTTCATGAGACATCAACCTAAATACCATTCCCAAAACCTTATGCTCTGATACCAAGTTTGTCACGACCCAGGAGTACCCCGTAGATGTAACACGGCGTACTTGACCCCAAAGGGGTCTCATAAAAGCATCTAGCATCATCATTACATAAGCCATAAAAATAATATGGAAAAATTTAAAACTTTTACAATAGAAGTCAAACATCATTTTCATAACCGAAAATTATAAGAATCTAGACTTTGTCTCATTTACCATCTAAAACATAGGAATACAAAGTTTGGGACTTAGCCCATTACATCAATAAAAGTCTCACTATGAGAAGTACTATAGAAATTAAGTAATGGATAATATTTCCTTGAACTTGAGGACTCACCACAACTTGGAGATAAGCAATCCAAGTCTTCTTTAAGAAAAGAAAGTGTATGTCACCTAGCCGAAACCTACACTTACAAAACTGTAGAGGAAGAAAAGGTTAGCACAAATATGTACTGAGTATGGAAACATGCATAAAATCCTTTAAAAATGATAAAAAAAAAAAAGGCATTTTAGTTATAAAGTATGCATTTATCAAGTTTGGAAACCAACATGCATTTTCAATGTAAAAGACAAGTTATAATCACATTTATACTCACAACATAGTAACATCAATACCTTAGCAACCCCTAAGGAACACTTGTGCAATGTATGGCTGGCATCCCATAATACCAACCTTACTAAGTACTCTTTTGAAGCTATCTTAGTCATACATATCATCTTTAGACCTCATCAAAATCAATAGCCATAAATAAGGAAATAGTCATGTACATTACTTGAATCATAAGGAAAGTCATTCATAACAACTATCTATTCAACATACATGCATACATTCAAATCACATCATAATATAAAAGAACCATCCCATGACATCCTACTAAGTCTACTTGTGTAATGTGGAAGTGAAGTCCCATACCCCCACTCCTACTAAGTAAAGGTCACCAAGAAGTCATAGTATAGTTCATGTCTCATTCAATATCTTTATTATATAGGGAAAAGTAGCCATATACAACATAGAACATGTGAGCTACATGAAATCCGGTGTCGTGTAACCCCACACTAAAAGAAGGTGTCCTACTAGCCTAAGGTAGAACTAAATGTATATCTATGAGGTGGATCCACTAGCTAAAGACCTATGTGGGCACATAGTTATGGGATAGGGAGATTGCATCTAGAAACCCAACCTATTGCATTGGCGGAGGAGCTTCCATCTCATGAGTTTACTTTAGATGACCCAACCTATTGCATTGGCAGATGGTTCTTTTCCTCATTTTCCATATCCACTCGATACTAAGCATTATTTCCCAAATTATACATAATTACTCTTGAATTGTATTTACATGTGTGAAAGAGTGCTCTACCCTTTATTCAATACAACTCATAAAATTGCTCATAGATTCAATAAAGTGAGAACTAAATTTCAACCTTAGAATCATCATTAATATGTGAGTAAGCCTTTCATATTATTGTTCACAGTGTTTTCATGAGAATAGACTTTCAATCAACACAACAACATTATCATCATCCTAGACAATTCATACATAATCAAGTGTAAGGGTAAGGGAACAATGGTCTTTCAACAATACCTCAATTTACACAATAGTCATAGGATCTTCACTTTCTAACTGAATAATGAGTCGATACACAACATTTATCAACATGTATAAACCCTAGCAATTTACCCCCTCTCAAGGGTTATGAATCATGTCTCACAATTACACCTAAAGATACTACAATAGGCATGAATAAAACAAGATTCAATAACTAGATTAACATAGATAGAATTCATAGTAATCATCTTGCATCAATACACCCATCACAATTCATGAAATTGGAGTCATGGGGGTGTTCATGGGTTCATGGGGAATTTTACAATAAAAATCACCATTAATTATCAAATCATCCATAATATAATGCAATTAACATAATAAAATCATTTTTAGGAAGAACCCACGGCTAGAATGAAAACCCTAGTTTTTTAACAAGTTACCAATTTTGAAATTAGAGTTTGAAGGGATTCATGGAGAAAAGTGTTCCATGAATCAAGGTTCCAATACCTTGGTTGATGTTTTCCCACGAAATTAGAGTGAAAATCTTGGAGCTTGAACCCTAATATTAACCTGCTTCTTTGTTCTTCAATGGAATTTAGAGAGAGAATATTTTTGGGAGGAGAGTTGGTTGAGTATTGAGTTTGTGAGTTAAGATGTGTTAAAAGAGGTTGTTAATAGTTAATATATACTTATATATGTCTAAATAACTAATTTAAACCACCCTTAACCTTTAATAATTAATTGAGGAATTAATGAAATGTTTGCATCTTTGACCGACTTAAGGTAGCTTCACAGTCCCCCATCCACGAGACCCTATCCACGGGGCGTAGATGGGACCACAGACTGTACTGGTCACTCGTGGTTTGTGGTTGGGGCTTGTTATCTTGGCCAGCCTTCAAGCCTCACCTACGAGACCCTTTCACGGGGCGTGAATTGGTCCACAGACCGTATTGCACGCTCGTGGAATGGGACTGGAACATGGAAGTTTTTGGGGTGGTTTGGGTAGACTAAGTCTCAAACCACGCCTCCTAACCATGGAGCGTGGNATAAAATATCTCATAGATTCAATAAAGTGAGAACTAGATTTCAACCTTAGAATCATCATTAACATGTGAGTATGCCTTTCACATTATTGTTCATAGTGTTTTCATGAGAATAGACTTTCAATCAACACAACAACATTATCATCATCCTAGACAATTCATAGGGAAGAATGGCCTTTCAACAATACCTCAATTTACACAATAGTCATAGGATCTTCACTTTCTAACTGAATAATGAGTTGATTCACAACATTCATTAACATGTATAAACCCTAGCAATTTGCCCCCTCTCAAGGGTTATGAATCATGTCTCACAATTACGCCTAAAGATACTACAATAGGCATGAATAAAACAAGATTCAATAACTAGATTAACATAGATAGAATTCATAGTAATCATCTTGCATCAATACACCCATCACAATTCATGAAATTGGAGTCATGGGGGTATTCATGGGCTCATGGGGAATTTTACAATAAAAATCACCATTAAATATCAAATCATCCATAATATAATGCAATTAACATAATAAAATCATTTTTAGGAAGAACCCATGGCTAGAATGAAACCTCTAGTTTTTTAACAAGTTACCAATTTTGAAATTAGAGTTTGAAGGGATTCATGGAGAAAAGTGTTCCATGAATCAAGGTTTCGATACCTTGGTTGATGTTTTCCCATGAAATTGGAGTGAAAATCTTGGATCTTGAACCCTAATATTAACCTTCTTCTTTGTTCTTCAATGGAATTTAGAGAGAGAATATTTTTGGGAGGAGAGTTGGTTGAGTATTGAGTTTGTGAGTTAAGATGTGTTAAAAGAGGTTGTTAATAGTTAATATATACTTATATATGTCTAAATAACTAATTTAAACCACCCTTAACCTTTAATAATTAATTGAGGAATTAATGAAATGTTTGCATCTTTGACCGACTTAAGGTAGCTTCACAGTCCCCCATCCACGAGACCCTATCCACGGGGCGTAGATGGGACCACAGACTGTACTGGTCACTCGTGGTTTGTGGTTGGGGCTTGTTATCTTGGCCAGCCTTCAAGCCTCACCTACGAGACCCTTTCACGGGGCGTGAATTGGTCCACAGACCGTATTGCACGCTCGTGGAATGGGACTGGAACATGGAAGTTTTTGGGGTGGTTTGGGTAGACTAAGTCTCAAACCACGCCTCCTAACCATGGAGCGTGGTTCCACCCACGGCTCGTAAGTGCCTAAACGTGGTTCATGTTGTATTTTACAGCTTTTTGGACCTTCTCTTAGGTCCTCCTCAAGGACCCTTGGAGGGTCGTGCCTTGACGTATATGCACTAAAATCCTAGTACTAAGTTAGGGAAGTTATTTTAGGACTCTAACCTTACGTTTTAACTTCATTAGGCTACTAGACTACATGTTAGGCTCTAACTTAGGTCATTAGATTTTTGGGGTGTTACATGAGTAATATGGTGGTTTCATGGGTTCTTGGGGATTTCAACATAAAACCATAATAAATCATCAATTCAATCATAATATAAGGCAATTCAAGCATTAGAATCATTTTTTAATGGAACCAATGACTTGGAGACAAACCCTAGCTTTTAGGGGATTTTTATCTTTGAAATTGGGGTTTTGAAGGGACTACATGTATGAAGGTTATCCATGGATGAAGGACTACCATACCTTAACAATGAAGCACAATGAATTTGATGAGTAGAACTTGTTTCTTGAACCCTAGCTCTATCTTCTTCCTTCTTCTTCTTCCTTGAAGTTCTAGAGAGAGAATTTTTGGTGAGGAGATGAACTTTGGGAATTATTTGAGTGTTTGGGAAAAATGACTTAGTTTGGGTGAATTTGACTTAAAAATGACTTATATAGTGACCCAAAATGACTTCATTTTGATTGGACTTAAACCAGAATTTCCCAAAATAACCCTCACTTAAGTGAGCTGCCATGGATCACGTGGGGATCCATGAGCCGTGGTCCCCTTCGTGGACTTGAGGCAGTGGCTAGGCAACAAGTTCCTTTAGCTCACAAGCCCAAGGCATCTTCACGAGGGGGTCCACGAGCCGTGGTCCAAGCAACGAATTGTGGTCTAAGCCACGAGTCGTGGTCCCTCTTGTGTGCCTTGAGGCAGTGGCTTTCCACTTTCTCATCATGCTCACCACCACCAAGGCATGACCAAGGCCACTCCCACGAGCCGTCTAAGGCTCACGAGCTGTGAAGTGGCTCGTGTGGAGGAGCCAATTTGGGGTAGCCTTGAATAGGCTACTGCCTCCACCTCCACAAGTGGCACCACGACTCGTGGCGACCACCAATGGTCGTGAAGGACCTTGTGGTCTTGGGGCAGTGTCTTGGCAAGGTTTCGGCAGCCTTGGCCCTTGCCTTGCCCTTGCCCCTTGCCTTGCCCTAGCCCCTAGCCCCTAGCCCCTTGCCCCTTTGCCCTTGGCCCTAGGCCACCTCCATGACTCTAACCCTCAAACATAGCTCTAGTTTAGCCTACTAGTTTCCTGGGTGTTACAAACCCACCACCTACGTATCCCCTCTATGAACCGTAAGTGAACTGATGGTCCATCGGTAGGGTCCATAGACACAGACATCAGCTCTAAAAATCTGTATTTCTCATTCTTGTCAAATCTGAGGTGTTACAATATCTCCCCTTTGGTAACATTGGTCCACGAATGGAACTCAAGACATCATAAGCAGGGTAGAAACAAGATCTAATAGCCCAACAAGAATGCAATCACATAAATGCACATATCCAAGGAGGAGGAATCAACTCCAAGCTAAAGTATGTCCAAAACCTCATTCCAAAAGTCATATACGTAACTCATACTCAAATGGACATAAACATGAAGAAATCAATCAAGTTAACTCATTTTTCTCAAAAAGAAAGTTTTCATAGGTATGTATGCATGAGAAAACATGAGAATGACTAAAACACACGAATCCTAAAGAGTGAACATGAGGGGCTTATGCCTCAAGCTAGAACCAAAGAAAAAAAGAAAGAGTTAGGGATACTAAGACATCACATCACCTCCGACCTTCCACATGCCAAACCATAGAAAAGAATCCTTCCAACAATCTAAATAGTTCCTCACACACTAACAATGAAGCACACTATCTCCCCCTTGGGAGCAAACCTGCCTAGTCTTTTCGAATTCTTTCCCTCAACCTAAACAAAGTACCAAAGCCTTAACAACCACGGAATCATTGAAACAAGTAAACACTTAAGAAGTTTCCACAAGGATTTCAAGGCCGACCTTAAACACACTAACCATACCTTAAGCCATGCCATAGCGAAAGAAACACCCAACATCAAGCAATGTATAAGGACAAGCTAAAAGACCATAACTTACCAATTACCGCATCTTAGAAACCCTTATTATCTTGTCAAGCCCGAAGTGCATAAGACATATCCTGATTCTGACCACCAGAACCTAAGAAAGGGTAAGGTTGAGCATGTCGATGATTAGCTCCCTCATTCCTAAAGACCGTAAGGCAATCCCTTATCTTATGATCCATTTTTCCACAACCAAAACATGAATTTGTACCGGCTAGACACTCACCTCTATGGCTTTTTCCACACTTTTGACACTCGGATACCATTTGATCACTAGAACTATTACCTTGGGAATGACTACCCCAACGGACCTTGAATATGAGAAATCACGATTATCCTATCTTGCTCTCTTTGAATACCTAGTTTTCTCCTTAATCTTCTCATCTTCTATGTGTTATGAATGAACCATCAAACGGATACATCCATCTCCTTAACAAGCATGGTGGTAAGACATTTTTTTACCACCAAGTTAGAAGCACCCGACACAAACTTACTCATCCTTGCCCTTGGATCGAAAACCATATTTGGATCATGTTTAGACAATTGTGTGAATTTCATAGCATACTCTTTCACACTCATATTTCCTTGATGAAGGCTAATGAACTCAAGTACCTTTGCCTCCCTCATCTCAAGGGGAAAGAACATATCAAAAAAGCAACCTTAAATTTCTCTCAATCAATAGAATCTACATTTATTGCCCTCTCTTCCTTCCATTGATTAAACCAAACTTGAGCAACACCCTTGAGTTGGTAATCGGCCAATTCCGCCCTTTCTACCGAAGTGATACCCATAATTCCCACTATCTTATAAACCTCATCAATGAACTCTTGAGGATCTTCCTCAACCTTAGAACCATGAAACTCCATAGGTTTCATCCTATTAAAGTCCCTTACTCTAGTTTCAACCGTACCCATATTTGGGTTCACGGGATCCACAACCTCCATATTTCCTTGAGCCGTCATAGCTTGGGCCAATGCGTGAAATGCGGCTTGAAACTCATCATTTTTCACTTGCTCGGCCAAAGGGTCGACCGACACTTGGGGAACCTCTTGTCTCACATTTTCACAAACATTCCTTTTCACGGGATTCCTTCGTGCAGGTATATTCTTAAAAGTATCGGATAAGGATCAAGAGAGAGACATACAGAGTTACACTCTATCACATGACTTCAGAATGATGAAAGAAGTGGAATTTCCTAAACATCTTATATCGTCTTATTCATAAATGTGGCGCACTTCACACTCATAAACAAGAATCTACTCGACGTGGCTTATGAGACATCCTATGACTTTTCTAAACCTCGTGCTCTTAATACCAAGTTTGTCACGACCCAAAGTACACCCTAGACGTAACATGGCGTATAGGACCCCGAGATACCTTATACAAGACACTTAGTATATGTCATACAAGATAATAGAATTTAAAGATTTCAAAAGACAATTTTATATCGTAAAGAGATTGACGAAAAATGGAAGTCTGAGATAAGTCACAAAGCAATCTAGTACAATATAAGGAAAGTAATTGGGATGTAACCCATCCATCACATACAAGTCTGAAACATAAAGGACATAAAGTAGTCAAAGTGACATCGTCCTCAAATGTATGAGGACTCACCAAGTCTTCAAAAGCTCTAAGGACCAATCTAGCCACAAATGTGCGGAATGAAAACATTGGAAAACACTACATTAGTGAAACAATGTAGGCACAAGTATGCATTAGTACATTGAATGTACTAAGTATGAGGGGAATGCAATAAAACATGAGACGTAACCATAAGGGGACATAATCGAAACATGAAATGCATGACCAAGTTAAAACATAGTAAAATCATTTAAGAAGATTAATAAATCATGAACATGGTCAATGCATCTTTAAATCATAAAGAAAGCTTCATAAAACATTAGTAATTGACTTAGTTCATTTTGTGGGAAGTTTACCATTAACCGACATAGATCATGTGAGCTATAACATGGAATCCAGTATATGTCCCACACTGAAAAAGAGGTGTCCTACTTGCCAAGATAAGGACCATAAATCTGAGCTAAAGTGGATCTACTAGCTACTGTCTATCTAAGAAAATCAACGTCTATCTAAGACAATCATCTTATGGTGGAACATAGTTATAAGATAAGGAGATTTCTACTAAAAATCTGGACTCAAGCAATAGGAGAGCTTACATCTCAATATCCTCTCGGTGTTAAGCATAAATCCCACTGAATAGTCATTAATCTTAACTTGTCTTATCATTATGGGACATGTGTATTCACCGTTTGTCTTATCATCCATGGAAAATTACAATTAAGATATTAATCCAAGCTAGAAACATCATAGGATAGCTCATTAGACCATGCGAGAGAAAACCTTTCACCATCCATAATCTTTTCAAAATAGCTTTTAAGGCTCATAGTCATTCACTTCATGCTAAAAATGCCCTTCTACTAATGGAAATCATTTTGAAAGCGTGATTTATAATCATTGATGACATATACAGATACCGTACTAATCAAGACCTAATTTAGGTAAATAGTCTGAAAAGCATTGAGGGCGAATCTAGATGTCATTCATGTCATGTTGCCAAACTTCATAGAACATATAGATATCTTCATTTATATCTTACTTGAGTCATAAACATTGATTTCATAAAAATAGGTATGATTTCATAAAAATACATTCATAGGTTCAAGCTTCTTTGTAGATTCATGTAAGTTAAGGTTCATAGTCAAAATTCATAGATCAATGCATGGGTTAACATGGTATTGGTTGAAAAGCAAGTAATCAAGTCTAAATCATCAAAATAAGATCATAATAAAACAATTGAATCCATAAAAATAGAACCCATGAGGAATTGAGTGAAAACCTAATCAAACCTTGGACAATTGAATTGGATAATTAAAGAAACTTTAGGGACTCAGTGGGTAAATTGAATCCATTGATGAACTTACTACATACCTTGATTAAATCCCTAAACAATGATGAAAGAATAGAGACTTGAACTTGAAGAACCCTAGCTTCTTCTTCGTCCTTGATATAGAGAGAAGATTTTTGAAAAGGATGAATTTGGTCAAGTTTAGGGAATTTAGGAGAATGAATTGAACTGAGTAAATTGGGGGTTTAAAAACTTTATGTAGGGCTTAGGGTAGAAGGCGAAACGACATAATATTGGGTTAAAACAATTAGGGAAAGACCCAAAGCCCTTTTAAAAATAACTGTCGACCACAATCGACGGTAGGAACTACAGTCTATAAGTCCATTTACGGGACCGTCCCGGTCAACCATCGATGGGGTTCATGAACTTGTTTCTAGAACCTCGAATTACCTGACCCGTGTGCAGACGATTGGTCAACCTACAGTCCGTATATGGCCACCGTAAGTCCAACTTTGGCCCTCAAAATTTCACTAAGCCTAGGACTTACCTACGAGACCTACCTATGACTCGTACATTGAACAATGGACCGTACTAGTGAACCGTAAAAAAGGTACTGGAACTTGACTTTGAAAAATATTTAACCCACCACCTACGATCCCCACCTACGGACCGTAAGTGAACCGATGGTCCGTCGGTAGGGTTCGTAGACACAGACAGCTCTAGAAAATCTGCACTTTCCCATTCTTGTCTAATTCGTGGTGTTACAATATCTCTCCCTTTGGAATATTCATCCTCAAATGGAACTCAAGACATCATAAGGAGGGTAGGAACTAGATCTAACAGCCCAATGTGAATTTAATCACATAAATGCACATATCTTAGGAGGACGAATCAATCCAAGCAAAAGCATGTCCCCAACCTCATTTCGTAAGGCCTATATGCAATTCATACTCAAATGCACGTAAACATGAATAAGTCAATCAAGTTGACTCATTTTCTTAAAACCCAAGTCTTCATAGGCATGTATGCATGAAAAAACATAATAATGACTAAAACACACGAATCCTAAAAAGTGAACATGAGGGGCTAATGCCTCAAGCTAGACCTAAAGAAAAAAGGAAAAAGTTAGGGATACTAAGACATCACATTACATCTGACCTTCCACATGCCAAACCATAAAACAGAATCCTTCCAACAATTTAAATAGTTCCTCACACACCAACCAAGAAGCACATTATCTCCCCCTTGTGAGCAAACCTCCCTAGTCTTTTCAAATCCATCTCTCCCAAACATAGTACCAAAGCCTAAACAACCACAAAACCATTGATGAAAATAAACACTTAAGAAGTTTCCACAAGGATTTCAAGGCTGACCTTAAACACACTATTCATACTTTAAGCCATACCATAGCCAAAGAAGCACCCAACATCAAGCAATGCATAACAAAAAGCTAAAAGACCATAACTTACCAATAACTGCATCTGGGAACCTTCATGATCTTGTCGAGCCCCAAGTGCATAAGACATATTCTACTTTCGACCACTACTGGAACCTGAATAAGGGTAAGGTTGAGCATGTCGATGATTATCTCTCTCATTTATAGCGACCATAGGACAATCCCTTATCTTATGATCCATTTTTCCACAACCAAAACATGTATTTGTACCGGCTAGACACTCACCTCTATGGATTTTTCCACACTTTTAACACTCGGATACCATTTGCTCACTAGAACCATTACTTTGGGAACGACTACCCCCACCAGACCTTGAATATGAGAAATCACCATTATCCTTTCTTGCCCTCTTTGAATCCCTATTTTTCTCCTTAATCTTCTCCTCTTCTATTTGTTGTGCATGAACCATCAAGCGGGATACATACATCTTCTTAACAAGCATGACGGTTAGACATTCTTTGCTCACCAAGTAGGAAGCACCCGGCACAAACATACTCATCCTTGCCCTTGGATCGACAACCATAGTTGGAGCATATTTAGAAAATTGTATGAATTTCATAGCATACTCGTTTACACTCATATTTCCTTGACGAAGGTTAATGAACTCAAGTACATTTTCGTCCCTCATCTCAAAGGGAACGAACCTATTAAGAAAAGCAACCTTAAATTTCTCCCAATCAATAAGACCCATATTTATTGCCTTCTCTTCCTTTCATTGGTAAACCAAACTTGAGCAACACCCTTGAGTTGGTAAGTGACCAATTCCACCCTTTCTACCGATGTGATACCTATAATTCCCACTATCTTATAAACCTCATCAATGAACTCTTGAGGATATTCCTCAAACTTGGAACCATGAAACTCAAGAGGATTCAGCCTAGTAAAGTCCCTTACTCTAGTTGTCGTCGTATCCACATTTGGGTTCACGGAAGCCATAATCTCCCTATTTGCTTGAGTTGTCATAGCTTGGTCCAATGCGTGAAATGTGCTCGAAACTCATCATTAGTCACTTGTTCAGCCAAAGAGTCGATCTACAATGTTGGATAATGAGTAGGAAAGGTTGTAATGATAAACCTCTTGATAATTGAACTGCTAGTAAGCGGTGAAAGGAATGGTGCAAGTTATGTGTGTATGTATTATTGTCTATATAGCTTTCTTTCACTACCAAACTATGCATACATGATTTATTAACCATTTTAGTTTTAGTTGTGCTTAGGAAATGCTTCAACATAATTTTCAATGTATATTAATTTATTTTTTTAGCAGTAGCAGCAATTTATCTAATGAGATCATGTATTGATAAATATTTATCTTCATTACACTTCCTTATATGTGTTCTATTCTCTGTAAAATTTCTTTATAGGCTAAGATTTCTCATCTTATTGATTAAAATTTTTATATTTTTGCTTCATTGCTAGTTTTTGCTCAACATTTGCTAAATTTTAATGATTCATGCTATGTCATCTATATATCGAGAAGATTGGTACATACAACAGATTTCTTTCTATGATTTTATGCACTCAAACTTTAAATTCATATAAACAAATCGTGCTCCCATTTTATTTCAATTTCTTTTATGATGTATAATTTTCATAGATTAAGGAGGTGTTTGGTATGAAGAGAAATGTTTTCCATGGAAAATGTTTTCGTAGAAAATGTTTTCTTAGAAAACAAGTGGATTTCTAACTTATTTTCTCATATTTGGTTGGTGAGTAGAAAATATTTTCTGCAAAATATCGTTTAATGCTTAGTTGGTGAATGAAAATAATATTTCAGGAAATATCTTTTATTTTTGGCTTGAGACTGGAAAATACTCTTTAGGAAAAATAATTTCTGACCCGATAGTGTAAAAAATGAAAATTTAAAATTTTGAATTATTTTTCAAAAATATTTTTTAAAAAATAAAATTGATGGGGGTAGTGGTTGAGGGATGGATGGGGTTAGGGCTAGGGAGTAAGGATGACGTAAAAATTGAAATTTCAATTATTTTTCAAAAATATTTGTTTTTTTAAAAAAAAAAGTTGACTGGTGGAGGGAGAGGGGTAGCGGCTGGGGGGTAGGGGTGGCATAAAAAATAAAAAAAATAATTATATTTGAAATATTTTTCAAAAATAATTTTTTAAAAAAATATTGACTGGATGGCTTGGGTGGTGGGTGGGGGGAGGGTAGAGATGGGAGGATGGCATAGAAAAAATATTAATTTGAAATATTTTTCAAAAAAAAAATTGACGGGGTGGCTTGGGTGGGGGTGGGGGGGGGGGATAAAAATGATTTTTTTATTTTTCAAAAAAAATTGGCGGGGGGTGGGGGGGAAGGGTTATGTGGTGGGGTAAAAAATGAAATTTTATAAATTTGAAATATTTTTCCAAAACAATTTTTTTTCGGGGGGTGGGGGGCTAGGGCTAGGGGTGGTAGGAGTTGGGTGAGGTAAAAAAATTCTTAAAATTTGAAATATTTTCAAAAGTATTTTTTTTATTTTTTTTCTGTTTAGGGAGAGGGGGCTGGTTTGGGGATAGGGGTAAAAAATATTTAAAAATTTTAATTATTTTTTGGATGGAAAGAGTCAGGTAGGGTAAGAAAAAAAATTGAAGGATGAAATAGAGTTTTGGAAAATGTTTTCCTAATTTTTGAAGGGAATATTTTTCTTAGATTTGAGGAAAATGAGTTGATTTAGAAAACATTTTCTAAAACATTTAAGTCAACCAAAAATGGAAAAACTGAAAAACATTTTCCATAAAATATTTTCCTTCATACCAAACACACCCTAAATTTGTTCAAGAATGTGATTAATGATTGATATTGTGTAAATTTAAAAACTATTTTGAAGTTTATGACTCAAAAATATAGGCAAAAATCAATTTCATAACAAGAAATTAAAAGGAAAATAAGAAGTTTAGTATTACAAATAAATCATTTGTATTGATTCATAAAACTAATAACATGCATTATACATTATATATGTTAATGCATTTGAAATAATTGTTATGAGTAGTGCGAAAGTCAAACTATTCTCTGAAATAAATGTTATCTTTTGATTTTTCTTAATAAAAATATCATTCAAGTAAATTTGTAACTTCTGTCTATATTAATGGTAGTTGAAGTTGGATAATTCACCTCTTCTTTTTTTTACCATGTACTTATAAATGTATATAATACCTTTTGTTTGAAAAAAAAAATGCATTATCCACAGAAATGAAGTGTTCAGATTTATATTTATTTTATATAATAGATGACTCAATATTATTAATTGATGATCTATCAATTAATTTTGTTTCTTATATTTTTTTCATCATCTATATCGTATATACACATAAAATTAAGCATATAAAAGATGATATGATACTTTTCTATCACAAACATTCATTAAAAAAATTCTCATTTTCTATTGACATTTGTTACTAATATTTTTATTTAATTGCTTTAAATAATTTAATATCCGTTATTAATAAGAAAAAATCAGCTAAAGAAGCAAAAATTTGATGTAACACCACTTTTTGGTCAGTATTATTAATTATTTTTTTTATTTTTTGTTTTGTTTTTTCTTCCATTTACTATTTGTGTTAAAAAAACTATTGAAGAAGATAAAGGAAAAAATAATGTCCAGTATATTAGGGACAGATATGCAAATTCATAGTTATAATATATAAATGTTAAAATTAAAAGAAAAATAAATAATTATTTAAGAGGAAAAACAAGTCTTGGATATAATCAAAATAAAATTTATTTCTTTATTTTTACTTAATTATAAAAAAAAAAATCGTTCTGAAGTATTGTTATACCACGCAGAATATGGACAAATTTCCAAGTTGGTAATAATGCAAACTAGTTAGTTGAAAGGATGAAACAGAAGAAGATAAAATGTATTGTCATTAATTAGCTTTTTTATTGTTGCTCTCCTCCCCCCCAACTCCCACCCCACCCCCACTAACAAATGACAACTCCTTGTTTATATTTTATATTGAGTTATTTGATGTTATGAATAAATAATTACAAAAATTAAATTAACTAATGAGCAAAAGAATATGATTTTATTGTTTTTCAAATTTCTCACATTAGTAAATTTATTTTACAAGTTGATAAGACTCTTAAGTATATTAATTTGTTAAATAAGAAAATATTAGTGGTGAAAGAAAAAATAAATCAATTTCGATTATAGTATAATATTAAATGTCAAAGTGGCAAAATGCAAATAGAAAGTAACAAGGATGAAATAACCGAAAATAAAATAGTATATATTTTTCTCAAATGAACAGAAAATAAAATATGTTCTAAATGAATTGCCATTTTTCTTTTGTTATACTTATCCTAAAAAAAGGAAAACTCTCAATATTATTTTACATGTTAAGACATTTCACTAAAAAATAAACATGAATTATCAATGGAAAGTTAAATATCAAAATTTATTGTTAATTCTATTTGTCGATGAATTAGTAATAAAATTTTGAAAAAAATTAATAGATGCGAGCAATTAATTGACAAAGTTCATAGCTAATATCAAACTTTTCTGTAGTGATTGTTGTCAAATGAATATACGTTTTTGCTCACACACAAAATATGTACATTCAAACTAGTTATATCAAAAATATGTTTTTTCACTTCGATTTTATTTTCTCTCTATCAACCATCTCAAAATAATTTTGAAAAAGTTTGAGAGAACTCAATTTTTTCTCAAATTTCCAAATGTCACGACACATTGTACAAATAAAAAATTACTAGAATACTAATTACGTTGTCAAGATTATTAAATGAGGACGACTAAATAGAGTGCGTTAGGAAATTTTATAGTTAAGACTTAAAATATTGAAAAAAATTACGTAATTATATGACTTAAGATAACATAATTTCTAAAAATCCTTACCATTTGAATTAATTACAAAAATTCCCTTTTTCCTCTCTCTTTAACATTTGGATACATCATTCCACTCTCTATCAAATACATTACAACTTTGTTTGTGTACAATATATCTGTTATAAATGTTATTGTTGATACATAACCCTAATTATTTCAAACCCAAATCAGTAAGAATTTGGTTTATACTTATATATCTGATACATAATTTATATATCAGATAAATAACTTATGTATCATTTGCTATGTATCGGGCGAAAGAATAATATATGCGTGAGTTGTGAAAAATCTGGAATTATTATGATTTTGGAAACTTTTGAGTACAAAAATATTGAGTAAATTTTAGGTTTAACAAACATAAAAATCATATTTGTATGTTATAGTTATAGTTTGTATAATTGCGTTTGGAGCATCAGATTTGTATAATTGCTGGCAGCCTCTCATTTGTATAAATCGCTGACAACCTCTCATTTGTATAAATCGTTGGCTGCCTCTCGTTTATATAAATTGTTGGCAGCCTCTCAATTCAATTTTATATGTTTGTATATGTGCATAAAATTTGAATATGTATACAATTGAATCGAAATAAAACGTTTGTATATCAAATCTCTCTCTCGCTTTATACAACACAAATTATACATTGTAATTTGTATAATCTATGTTTGTATAAAGCGAGAAAGAGAAAAGAGAATTGAGCAGGGGAAGATCTGTATTTGTATAATTATAAGTGTATAAGACGAAAATATATGTATTTGTATTTGTATATACAAATTTATCTCGCTTTAAACAAACGCAAATGCATTTTATACATTTGTGTTTGTATAAAGTGAGAGAGGCGAGGGAGAGACCGACGAGCGAGAAAGGAAGAGTGGCGAGCGAGAAAGGCGAATGACAACTGCTTGCTACGGGTTACAATTAAATCAAACCGTGATTATAACATTTAATTTAAATTAATAATTTGTTATTTTATACAATTTTCTCAAAAATATTTGGTCATGATATAGCGTAGTGGGACAGTATTATGGCCCAACATTTAAAGCCCAAGGACATAGTAATTCAGATGAGTGCAGAAATACAAATCGGCTTGGGCCTAAAAAAAAAGCCCAGTAACATAACCCTAGGTTCACCATATATATATATTTACCTGCCGCAGTCCGCAAAAAAACCCTAGACTGCATATTGCTGGCAGAATTTATTGCCGAGGTAGAGCTTCAGGTCTCGTCTGCTAAGTTCTCAAACCTCCGAAGATGGCTAAGCAGAGTGTTCAGATGAGCAAAAAGAGAAAGGTTTGTAATTTTTTTCTGTTTGATACCACATTTTGTGAAATTCATAGAAATAGCTACTAATGTAGTTTTGTCATTTCAGTTTGTGGCAGATGGCGTCTTCTTCGCCGAGCTGAACGAAGTTTTGACACGTGAATTGGCTGAAGATGGATATTCTGGAGTGGAGGTCAGAGTTACTCCAATGAGGACTGAGATCATCATCAGAGCCACTCGGACTCAGAATGTTCTCGGTGATTACTCTAGCTTTCTTCGATAGGAATTACTATTTGTACTCTTGTTTTATGGACCTAGTATTGGTGGATTCGCCATTTGGTTGCCAGGCTAACTGTTAATTTATGTGGTACTTTGTGTTTGGCTATATTTTGTAACTACTAGTTGTAGGATTCTTAATTATGAGTTCTTGTGTTAACTTCAAGATCCAACTGTTCACATATGTTTGAAATGAAATTTAGTCCCATGCTGGTGTGGTAGTTGTTCAATTGGAATATATAATTATAGGGGAGATAAACAGTGGGATCTGAAGATAGAGAATGGGGTTATAATGGTGCTTAAATCTCTATTAGGAATACCTTTTTAAAAATGATTTAAATAAAGGAATGATTAAGAAAGAAAGTAATGTTGAAGTTGTGCTATTATCCTGCACTTAATCATCTGGCATATCATTTCTTAAAGAAATTCAGGAGAAATAGTCCTTTACTTCTCCTATTGATATGGTTATTGAAGAAAAGTTGTGCATCAGGAGAAGGGTCAACTGGTTGGTAGTATTTTGGCTATTTTATTCGCAGTTGATATTTGATATATCTTTTCTTTTATTAGGTGAAAAGGGGAGGAGGATTAGGGAGTTGACATCAGTTGTACAGAAGAGATTCAATTTTGATGAGAACACTGTGGAGCTGTATGCTGAGAAGGTTAACAACAGAGGACTTTGTGCCATTGCTCAGGCTGAATCACTTCGATACAAGCTCCTTGGTGGTCTTGCTGTCAGGAGGTAATGATTGTGCTATCTTCCAAATCACCTTCTGCTTCATATAATACTCCCTAATTGTGCCTTTCTTACTTGGTTTTTTTAATCTGTTGAGAACAATGACATGCTTGTGCCTTCTATTTTTGTAGTATTTTCCCTTTCTTTTTCTTTCTTTACCTTACAGTAGTTCTCTTTAGCTAAACTTATAACCTTTGCACACAATGAGCAGTCCTCATTGTCATAAATTCTCTATAAATGTATGTCATCAACAAAGCAAATTGGTGTGCTAGTACCAATCTTGTGTCGGATGTTGACCAGAGAAATTGCCTCCATGCCATCATATCTTCATGATGTAATTTAGTCTTCATGCAGTAGTTTGGAGAGATGATACATTTGTAGATTTTCTTTCAGAGTTGTTATACTTGTAATGAGGTGTGTTTCAATCATCTACTTCATATAATGCTCCCTTATTGTGCCTTTCTCACTTGGTTCTTCTAACCTGTTAGGAACAATGTCATGCTTGTGCCTTTTATCCCAGTAGTGCTTTTCCTTTCTTTCTTTAGCTTAGAGTTCTCTTTAGTTAAGTGTGTAACCTTTGCACACAATGAGCAGTTTTTGATTTTTTTTAGAAGTTCTATCATATATGTCATCAACAAAGCAAATTGGTGTGCTAGTACCAATCTTGTGTCGGATGTTGACTAGAGAAATTGTCCTCCATGCCATCACATCTTCATGATGTAATTTAGTCTTCATGCAGTAGTTTGGAGAGATGATACATCTGTAGATTTTCTTTCAGAGTTGTTGCACTTGTAATGAGATGTGTTTCAATCATCTACTTCATATAATGCTCCCTAATTGTGCCTTTCTCACTTGGTTCTTCTAACCTGTTAGGAACAATGTCATGCTTGTGCCTTTTATCCCAGTAGTGCTTTTCCTTTCTTTCTTTAGCTTATAGTTCTCTTTAGTTAAGTGTGTAACCTTTGCACACAATGAGCAGTTTTTGATTTTTTTTAGAAGTTCTATCATATATGTCATCAACAAAGCAAATTGGTGTGCTAGTACCAATCTTGTGTCGGATGTTGACTAGAGAAATTGTCCTCCATGCCATCACATCTTCATGATGTAATTTAGTCTTCATGCAGTAGTTTGGAGAGATGATACATCTGTAGATTTTCTTTCAGAGTTGTTGCACTTGTAATGAGATGTGTTTCAATCATCTACTTCATATAATGCTCCCTAATTGTGCCTTTCTCACTTGGTTCTTCTAACCTGTTAGGAACAATGTCATGCTTGTGCCTTTTATCCCAGTAGTGCTTTTCCTTTCTTTCTTTAGCTTATAGTTCTCTTTAGTTAAGTGTATAACCTTTGCACACAATGAGCAGTTTTTGATTTTTTTTAGAAGTTCTCTATCATATATGTCATCAACAAAGCAAATTGGTGTGCTAGTACCAATCTTGTGTCCGATGTTGACTAGAGAAATTGTCCTCCATGCCATCACATCTTCATGATGTAATTTAGTCTTTATGATGTAACTCGGAGAGATGATACATTTGTCGATTTTCTTTCGGAGTTGTTATACTTGTAATGTGGTGTATTTCAATCATCTACTTCATATACTGCTCCCTAATTGTGCCTTTCTCACTTGGTTCTTCTAACATGTTCAGAACAATGACCTGTTGTGCCTTTTATCCCAGTAGTGCTTTTCCTTTCTTTCTTTAGCTTATAGTTCTCTTTAGATAAGCGTACAATCTTTGCACACAATGAGCAGTTTTGGATTTTGTCAAAAGTTCTCTCTCATGTATGTCATCAACAAAGCAAATTGGTATTCTAGTACCAATCTTGTGTCGGATGTTGACTAGAGAAATTGTCCTCCATGCCATCACATCTTCATGATGTAATTTAGTCTTCATGCAGTAACTTGGAGAGGTCACATTTGTAGAATTTCTTTCAGAGTCATTAAACTGGTAAAGAATAATGAGGTGTGTGTTAGTTGTCTACTCTACAATTCTAAGGTTTTTAGTTTCTCCTATGCTTGTCATCTATAAAGCAAATAGGTTTACTTAGTTCCAAATTTGTGTCGGAAGATGACTATATCGGCTGAAGCATGCTATAGACATTCTCCGAGTTGTATAACTTACACCTCTGTCTTTGGTTTGCAACATGGTTAATTTGTTTCAATAACTATTTCTATGTGAAATATTTAGGGTTGACCTTATTTTAATCTCCTCCCATGCTTGTCGTCTATAAAGCAGATAGGTTCCCTTGGTTCCAAATTTGTGTTGGAAGATGAATATATTTGCAGAGCATGCCTAAAGATGAGGACATTTTTCTAGTTGTAGTTTTACACCTCTGCCCTTGCATTGCAACATACTTAATTTGTTACCATATGTATTTCTATGTACACTATTTAAGGTTTGAAGTTTCTTTTTAATCTCCTTCCATGCTTGTCATCTATAACTTACAACTCTGTCCTTGGTTCTTGGGACTTGCTTTGTTCGTTTCCATTTATTGTTTATTTTTAAATGAAATGTAATTCTTTATGATTTATTCTAAAAACAAAATGTATTTGTTTATGGTTTATTTTTGTGTATGATTGGTTTATTTGTTATTTTGCTTCTAACAAGTATCATCAACTTTATCAGGGCATGCTATGGTGTTTTGAGATTTATCATGGAGAGTGGAGCCAAGGGATGTGAGGTATACTTCAATTTTCTCTCTGCTCACTACATGAAACATAATGTGTTCCGGTAAATTCATATATACTTTAATCAGGTGATTGTTAGTGGAAAATTGAGAGCTCAACGTGCCAAGTCCATGAAGTTCAAAGATGGTTACATGATTTCTTCTGGTCAGCCTGTGAAAGAGTATATTGACTCTGCTGTAAGACATGTTCTCTTGAGACAGGTAAAAACTAAAGATTAGTTAGAGCTCTTGTTTTTGATAGTGTCCACTCTCGTTTCCGATGTGATTCTTTTTTGTGTCAGGGAGTACTTGGTATCAAGGTGAAGATCATGCTTGATTGGGATCCCAAAGGAAAGCAAGGTCCAACTACACCTCTTCCAGATCTTGTCACAATCCATCCTCCCAAGGAGGAAGAAGAATACATGAGGGTGTCAGTGGCAGCACCAGTTGAAATTGAGCCTCCGGTTGTTGTGTAGGCAGCAAGCCTCAGTTGCATCAACTTGAAATTTTTCCAAATATTATTATATTTTGTTAATTTTGAGTGTTAGCTTTTTTTTGTTAACTTTGGGTACTATAGAGACGTTGGAGAATTTTGTTTAATGTTACAATGACAATCGCAAATGCCTCAATGACAATTTTGTCCTATTAATATAGTCTCTTTTTCCTGGTGCATTCACATTTTTTGTATATAAATGAAGAAAAATGACAATAGCACTGCCTCGTTTCCATGTAGCACTTTTAGAGGTAGTTTGGTATAGTGAATTAAGAAAAATAATATGTGCATTAGCCTTGTGTATTATAAGCACTTTGTTTGGTACTCTTTTTCAACTTATGTATGATTAATACTCTATTGTGTATTAAGGTGTGTATTGCTCATATCATGAATTTCTAGGTACAAGCATTGAAATGATTTTAATGCATGCATTAATTCAATTAAAGATCCAATTGCCCTTAAATACCTTTTTATATCTTTTCCACCATAATAGTGAAGAGTATCTTTGTAAATAATTTTTTTAATGCATCAAGACAAAGAATGCATAAAAATAATTTATGCGTAATTAATGTAAGTATAACTAATACATGCATTGCTAACACTCTATTTAGTATCAAGACAAAGAATGCATAAAAATAATTTTTGCTTAATTAATGTAAATATAACTAATACATGTATTGCTAATATTCTATTTAGTATTATTTTTATACACTACCAAACAATCCCTTAGTCATAATTAAATTTAATAAAGACTCACCGAGTATGTGAAACCAAAAGTAAAAGTTAAGATCACGGAGCTCTTACCGTGCATGTGTAAGCTATTTTTTTTTGGCTATACTCACGGCTGGTGCTCCTTCCTCCAGATGCCTTGGCATTTTTTTTTTAAGGGAAAAGGGTTAAAAATACACTTCAAACTTTGATTATGTCCTTATCGTTAAAATGAAGTTATTTTTACCGTCTACATTGACTTTGGTCATTTACTGTCGCTGGAAGGGATGTACATGACCGGATTGGTTTGGGTTTTTCAAATATCAAACCAAATCATTTGTGTAAAATTTTTAAATTTATAAATCAAACCAAACTAAAAAAAATCGGATTTTTTTGGGTTTTTCAACCTCGGATTGGTTCGGGTTTTTCAAATACCAAACCAAACCATTGTGTCGAATTTTAAAATTTATAAATCAAACCAAACTAATAAACCTCAAATTTTTTCAGACTTTTTGGATTTTTTCGGTAAAGTTTGCATACAAACATATAATTAACTTGTGCTCCAAATATTTTTTTAGTCCAACCAAAATACAATTATCTAAGGTGTTTCTTAAAAAAAATAACACAAAATATGAGATAAGTACTGATGACACAAAAATATTCAATAAAAAAAAGTAATGAAATAATCATATAAAATAAATATTGCAAAGTCATAATGAAAATGATCATAATTTAAAAGTACTAAATCATGCTAAAATAAGTTTAATAAGTATTAGTTACATTACTAAATATTTAAGGAAAATTAAAATTAGATTATGTATTTTAATTGTCTAAACCAATGTAAAACTAAAGAACAAATATTCAATATTATTGTCATTCTTAGTGTTGAATTGATTTTCTTTTTGCATTAGTATTAATTTGATTTTGATTTAAGTTTTATTATAATTATCAACATCTATGAACTATAATCTTTATTGGACCATTCCGAATTCTAAGTTTTAAACTTGAAATAATATATTAAAAGATAAAAACTATGAAATAGTATAAGAAATATTTTAAAATTATATCAAAGTAAATATTTTTATGTATAAAATAAAATTTTAAAATTACATATATAATGGCGGGTTGGTTTGGTCTCGGGTTAATTTTTTTTAGTTAAAATCAAACCAACCCAAATATAGTCGGGTTTTTTTTTCCAATACCAAACCACTAGTCGGGTTTTTTTTCCGGTTTGACTTGATTTGCGGTTTGGTTCGATTTTCGATTCGGTTTTGTACACCCCTAGTCGCCGGAGCTCCGATGTGTTTAACTTCAGTTTCACTGGCTACAATTCCTCTATTGGAATTGACTAATGATGAAGATGAAGAGAAGTGAGTTATATGATTAGGTGAGTCAGATCGAGTTAAAATTGAGTATTTTAAGTAAAATCAGGTTATTTTTATTGATTTGAAATTTTCCATCCAATTGAGGGGCACGAGTGACAAGTTTGTAGACAACAGGGGTAAGAATAACTTCATTTTAACGGTAAGAGCATTGTCAACTAATAAACCAAAGTTGAGGGGTATTTTTTTACCCTTTTCCCTTTTTTTAATTCAAGAAATACTTCTCAAAGTGTGAGAAAAAATCTTCAAGCTAGTTCACAAAGCATAAATCTTCAAATTAATTCACAAATCTGGCTAAGAGCAGATATCTTCAAGCAAGTCCACAAATTTGACTACAGTTATGTAGTCTTCAGTGATCTCAAATTAATAGTCGTTCTCTTTTGGTATTTATCGTTTTTAGGTTAGAAGGAACCCTATAGGCATGTTTTCCCAGTAAAAACTCTAAACAAAAATGAGTCTCTTTCCTTTTCCACCAAGAAATAAATTTTTGTGTCCTAAGAAAATATCACCATAGTAGAGACCACAAAATAAATTTTGAGTCCTAATAAAATATGATCTTAGTAGAGACCATAAAATTAATTACTGAAGTTCATTATTATGAAAGTAATTTGAAATGTGATTTGAATTAGTTTTACCATACAAACCATTCTACTAGAAATTTGTAATTGTCCTCCTCCATTTATATTACGAAATTTCTCATTAAACACTTATATAACTTCCCTTGTTAAGATTACAAATACTGATTAATAAATTAATTACTAACAAA
Organism: Solanum stenotomum; assembly: GCF_019186545.1. Classification (NCBI taxonomy): domain Eukaryota; kingdom Viridiplantae; phylum Streptophyta; class Magnoliopsida; order Solanales; family Solanaceae; genus Solanum; species Solanum stenotomum. Next base: position 17,976,343 of record NC_064290.1, read on the forward strand.
TTTCAATGATTAGTTTTTTAAAAGCATTGCTTAACTTTCATGTGTCGGCTTTTAAATCTATTTACAAGGTTTGACACAACGAAAACTTACAAGCTTCTTAAAAGACATATAATCAATTTCTATACACTACAACAAATAAAGATATTGCCACAATAATATAATTGTTGTTATATTATATGAATAAGAGCACTTACAATCATCCATTTATATAATTGTCGTTAAAGGTTTTAGCAACTCTAGATCAATGACATTAACTTCATTGCCGCTAATTGTTTTAGTGATAATAAATATTGCCACTAAAAGTTTTTTTGGTTGTTGTAGTGATAATGTGACAACTGGCATGAATTTTATCAACTAACTTATTATTTCATCAATTTGTATTATTATCGTCCAATCTATAAGACATACTGATCTATTTAAGAATCTCACCTTTTAAAAAATCAAAATGATAATTAATATATTGTCACGACCCAAAAATGGATGTGATGACACTCATCGTATCCCACCAAGACAAGTCAGCCTAAAACCCAATCATTTCGATAAAGTGTGGAAATAAAGCAAAGTTCAATAACAATTACTATTACGAAAACAAGTCAACTTAATTAAATCCCCAAAACCTGGTTGTCACGTGCACAAGCCTCTAATGTAAATACTAGAATTGAAATAAAATACGCAAGTCTCAAATGATGTTGTCTTTCAAGTAAAAACAAAATCATAAACAGGAGTAAGAAGGTTCGCCGAGATGACAAACAACTACCTCTCAGATCTCCACAGAAAGGCTCGGAAATGAAGATAATGGAAGGTATCACGAAGATCCGGGCTTGTAACCTACAAAAGATTGTAGAAGCAAGGGATGAGTACCAAACCACACGATACTCAACAAGCAAACCTCTAAACACAAGCTAAGGGAACAGAATACGGGTACTCCTTACACCCCATCCTAACCTCCATAACTACAACCTGCATAAAACCAGCCCAACCTAACAATTCACAGTTTACAAAGCATACAGCTCAACAACAACACTCTAACAAATTATATATTCTCAATAACAACTCAATATTCATTAATAACAAGTTTCACAGAAAGGCACTCACAAGATCAGCAACACACAAGATCAAGTTCATCAATAATAAAAATGTACAATGATGAAATGCAATGTTAAGTATAGTGATGCATGTCTGATCTAATGATACACACCAGCTGTCTCTCAGTCTGGGACCCATGGGGGACATATCTGTCCATGCATCCATCGCGGCGCGCGATACGACCCTCGATAAGAGTAACCATCGCTACGCGCGATATGTCCCTCAAAATATAGTATCCATCGCGGCGCGCGATACGACCCTCGATAATGGTACATCCTCTTATCACATAACACTTATCACAACCATGTCTCAGAACAATGCAAATGACATGTTCACACAAATAATGAGAAGATGACCAATTTAACATCAATGTACAATTCACAACAATACAATCGTGACACAACATCAATAATTAAACAACAAGCCTTTTTATTACTCTTTTCCCATCATTAGAATTATTCAACATGGACAAGTCAACCCATCACCAATTCCCATTACTCCCAAACATATACCACAAGGAAATACATGAATTCCATACGCTTAGCAAGGGTTTAGAAATTCACTTGCCTCAAATAACCGAACAATCACTCCGAGACTTGAGCCTTCACTTTTCGTTGAGCTTCCAAATCAATGCAATCTATTCAAGTACATAGTCACAATAAGATTCCGAAACTAACAACACTCATGTCACTATAGGTTTAGCCTAGACCCAAAAGCTTACCCAAATTTATAATTAAGTTCCCAAGTCTTGATGCCCATTAACTTGTCAATTCTTCCAATTCCTTCAATTATCATAAATCTAATGACATTCACAAAAATACGATATACTTAATATTTAATTACCTATTTTAATATATCAAAATTAAAATACAATGTGATAATAACATAAGAATTACCAATTTTCGGAACCATTGGTTATGAAACCAGTGGTGGGAATCGACAAAATCAAGACATTAATATGTCGCCTGCAGGTTCCTAAATTTATAATATGTAATCATAACTTTATCCTCACAATTTTCAAAACCCACCAAGTGTACAACAATGACATTATTCTTTCCCCAAGAAATCAATTAGGCCTTAACATATATAGAGTAATAATCTAACTCCTTTAGTGAGAATTCAACTTACTACTTGAAACTGGAGATAGCATGTATGGAAAATAATTATATATATATATACTCCTAACAGTTCAACTCCCTTCATCCCCATAAATTGACAACAAACAAAAAGAAATATAATAATAATAACAATAATATTAGCACCGTTTCTTATCTACAAACTTACGAAGCAAATCATCCTTTTCCTACCTAATATATTATTATTTCCACACATATACATATGTAGAAATTAATGAAGAGCATGCAGAGCACTTGATGCAGTACCTGAAGCAGATCGAAACTCACAATGCCGAAACCCTACGCCCTTTTCTTCTTTTCCCTTTTCAGTTATGACTCAACTATTAAACCCCAAATAATTTAATTCATTTTAACCCATGGTCAAGTGGTATAGAGTCTTTAATAAATGATCACTTTAACCCACTAACTATCAATTAATTAACTTAAGTTAAACGAATAGTTCAAAATTTCCAAAAATGACCTTCCGGGTCATCACATTATCCACCACTAAAAATCATGTTCGTCCTCGAACATAAGGCGAAAGAAAGTACCTGAAGCTTCAAAAAGCTGAGGATATCTGGCACACATGTCAGACTATGTCTCCCAAGTTGCCTCTCCCACCGATCGGTGCTTCCATTGCACCTTCACTGAAGCAATCTCCTTGGTCCTAAGCTTTCGAACCTGCCTGTCCAATATAGCTATAGGTTCCTCCTCAAATGTCAAGTCTGGACCCAACTCCACTGAATCGAGTGAAAGCACATGTGACTCGTTTGAAATATACTTCCGAAGCATAGAGACATGGAAGACAGGATGAACTGCCAACAAACTAGGTGGCAAGGCCAACTTATAGGCCACCTCTCTTACTCGACTCAAAATCTCAAAAGGTCCAATGAATCTAGGGCTAAGCTTGCCCTTTTTGCCGAACCGCATCACACCCTTCATAGGTGACACTCTAAGCTAAACATGATTGCCCTCCATAAACACTAAGGCTCTAACTCTCCGGTCTGCATAACTCTTCTGTCGACTCTGGGTTGTCAACAGTCTATACTGAATCATACGGACTTACTCCATAGCATCTCTAAGCAAGTCAGTATCCAAAGAGTCCATCTCTGCCGAATCAAACCAACCGATCGGAGACCTACATCGTCTGCCATACAACGCCTCAAATGGGGCCATTTGAAATTAGAATGATAACTGTTATTGTAGGCAAACTCTGCTAAGGGTAAATGTCGATCCCATCTAGCACCAAAATCTATCACACATGCTCGAAGCATGTCCTCCAACACCTAAATCGTCCGCTCGGACTGACCATCTGTCTGAGGGTGAAAGGCTGTACTCATATCTAGCTGAGTACCCAAACCATGTTGTAATGCTTTCCAGAAGTGAGAAGTAAATAGTGAACCTCGATCTGATATAATAAAAACAGGAACCCCATGTAGTCGCACAATCTGACTGATATATAGCTCAACTAACTTCTCTGCCGTATATTTCACCCGAACCGGAATGAAGTGGGTAGACTTGGTCAGCCTGTCAACAACAACCCAAATGGAGTCATAACCACCCACTGTGGTAGGCAAACCTACAACAAAGTCCATAGTGATCCGCTCCCACTTCCAAGTAGGAATAGGCATCCTCTGAGATACACCCCCGGGACGCTGGTGCTCACACTTGACCTGCTGGCAAGTCAAACACCTAGAAACAAAGTCTGAAATATCTCTCTTCATCCCACACCACCAGTAATGCTGACTAAGATCATGTTACATCTTCGCTGCTCCCGGATGGATAGAATATAGGGAACAATGGGCCTCTTCAAGAATCAGTCTAGTCAACTCGCCCGTCTTGGGCACTCAAATCCTGCCTCCGATCCTCAAGACACCATCAGAATCAAGGACAGCCTCCTTGGCTTCCCCTCTCAATACTCTATCTCGAATGAGACATAACTTCTTATCATCAAACTGGTGCGCACGGATCTGCTCGACTAAAGAAAACCGAGCCTCAATAAAAGCAATCATCCCATCACTCTCCTCTGAGATCTGTAACCGGACAAGTCTGTTAGTTAACATCTGAACATCTCTAGCCAATGGTCTCTCCTCAATACTAAGTGCTGCAAGACTCCCCATGCTAAGAGTCTTCCTACTCAAAGCATCAGCCACAACATTTGCCTTTCCCGGATGATATAGAATGGTCACATCATAGTCCTTTAGCAACTCAAGTCATCTACGTTGTCTTAAGTTCAGATCCCTCTGACTGAAGATATACTGAAGACTCCGATGATCAGTGAAGATCTCGCAATGCACCCCATACAAATAATGACGCCATAACTTAAGTACAAATACCACAACCGCCAACTCTAAATCATGAGTATGGTAGTTCTTCTCATGGGTCTTCAACTGCCTAGAAGCATAAGTAATCACCTTCCCCTTCTGCATCAATACACCACCCAAACCGACTCTTGAAGCATCACAATACACAGTAAAGTCTATGCCCTTCTCACGTAGAGTCAACACATGAGCGAAGTCAACAAAGTCTTGAGCTTTCGAAAACTCTCGTCACACTCATCAGACCACTGAAAACCCACACCCTGTCGAGTCAATCTAGTCAATGGAGCTGCAATAGTAGAGAAACTCTAAACAAATCGTCGGTAATAACCTGCCAATCCCACAAAACTCCTAATCTCGGTAGGAGAAGTAGGTCGCGTCCAGCCTATAACTGTCTCAATCTTGGCTGGATCTACTCTAATACCCTCCTTGGACACCACGTGTCCCAAGAATGCCACAGAATCAAGCCAGAACTCACACTTTGAGAACTTGGCATACAACCTCTCTTCCTTTAATCTCTGAAGTACAATTCTCAAGTGTCGGACATGGTCATCCTCAGTCCTGGAGTAAACCAAAATGTCATCGATGAAGACAATCACAAAAGAATCAAGATATGGTCGAAACACCCCGTTCTTCAACTCCATAAATGCTGCAGGGGCATTAGTCAATCCAAAGGACATCACTAAGAACTCATAATGCCCATACCGAGTTCGAAAAGCTGTTTTAGGGATATCTGATGCCCTAATCTTCAACTGATGATACCCAGACCTCAAATCAATCTTAGAGAACAAAGATGCCCCCTGTAGCTGATCAAATAAGTCATCAATATGCGGAAGAGGATACTTATTTTTCACTGTTACCTTGTTTAACTGTCTGTAATCAATACACATCCTCATAGTCCCATCCTTCTTCTTCACAAACAACACAGGGGCACTCCAAGGTGACACATTAGGGCGAATAAACCCCTTACTCAATAAATCCTGCAACTGATCCTTCAACTCTTTCAACTCTGCTGGAGCCATACGGTAGGGAGGAATAGAAATAGGCTTAGTGCCCGGCTCCAAATCAATAGCAAAATCAATATCCCTATCGGGAGGAACATCTGGAAGATCAGAAGGGAATACATCGAGAAACTCCTGAACCACGGGAACAGAATCCATGGAAGGTGGTTCAACACTAGTGTCCCGAATAAAAGCTAAGTAAGACAAACACCCTCTCTCCACCAATCTCTGAGCACGGATAAAGGAAATGACCTTGCTAGGATAAGAGCCATTAGCACCCTTCCACTCAACCCTTGGAACACCAGGCATTGCTAAAGTCACAGTCTTAGCATTACAATCAAGGACAACATGATAAGGAGAAAGCCAATTCATACCCAAGATAACATCAAAGTCTACCATCCCCAGAATGATTGAATCTACCCAAGTGTCATACCCCGCTAGAGAAACAAGACAAGATCGATACACTCGATCCACCACTAAGGGCTCACCCACGGGTGTAGAAACACGAATAGGTACAGTCATGCTATCACGTATCATATCAAATTCAGCAGCAAAATAGGTGGACACATAAGAGAATGTAGACCCTGGATCAAACAATACAGAAGCAGATCGATGGCATACTGGGATGATACCTGTAATAACAACATCAGAAATCTACGCTTCGGGTCTCCCCGGGAAAGCATAACAGTGGCCCCCTCGGCCACCTCCAGCCTGGGTGGTAACTCTACCCCCACTCTGCTGAGCTGCAGAACCACTACTAGAAGCTCTACCGCCTCTACCTGACTGAACTCTGCCTCGGCCTCTACCCTGTGGTACTAGTGGTCTAGCCTGAAACGAAGAATTAGGTTGGGACCCTCCACGACCCCTCTGGGAAGTACACTGTCACATCAGGTGATTGGGATCTCTACAAGAAAAGCAAAATCTCTGTCTCGGGAACTGCTGTGCGGACCCTGAAAACCCACTATAATTACCTCGCCCCATAAGTCGTTGTTGTGAACCGTGACCCACGCTATAAGAACCCCGAGGTATCTGACCACCTTCGGATGTCGGCATAGATGCATGAACGGGTCCTCGCTGCTGAAAGGAACCACTCCCTCTGTGTGATCCCCTGCCTCCAGATGAGGCACCATGAAACTGACCTGCTGTACGGACCCTCTTAGGGTCCCCAAACTCTTCTCTCTCCATCAATTTTGCCTCTTTAGCGGCGTTCACAATGGACTGGAAGGAAGCCCCCTCTCTAGATGCTCTAAACACAGTCGATATGATGGAGAAAGTCAGCCCCCTCACGAATCTACGGATCCTTTCCGTCTCGTCTGGAATAATGGCCAAAGCATGCCTAGACAACTGGCAAAAACGGGCCTCATACTCTGTAACTGATAAGCTGTCCTGTCTCAAATTTTCAAACCTCAAACGACTCTCCTCTCTCACGCTCCAAGGGATAAAACGGTCATGGAAGGCACTGGAAAACCTCTCCCACGTCACTGGAGGAGATCCAACTGGCAAAGCCCTCGAATAAGTTCTCCACCACTCTCTCGCTGGCCCACGAAGTTAGAGTGTAGCATATCGAACCCCATGTGACTCAGCTAATCCAACAACCTCTAACAACTCTCGGCATGTAGTCAGAAACTCATGAGCGTCCTCACTCTTCCCACCCTGAAACTGAGGTGGGTCCATCTTTCGAAATTTCTCATACCTACGCTGCTCATCCTCTGTCAGAACAACCAATGGTGCACCTTGACCCCCAATTGTTGGTGCAAGATCATTCTCAACCACGGGATCCCTTGGTAGATGCCTAATCGCATCCTGAATAACTGGAGCTTCCTGCTGCTCGTGGGTCTGAGCCCCCTCTCTAGTCTGAGAGTCTTGTGGTGTGGCAGCTGCACCACCACCCTGAGTAAAGCTCTCAAGCACACTTAACACCCTTAATAATGTATCCTGAAGCAAAGGTGTGACTGCAGGCTCTGGAGGAACCTGGTCCTCTCTGTCTTCAATCTGAGGCTTAGGAGAGGCTTCTCTAATACAACCTCTCACTGGTGCTGCTCCACGACCACGACCTCTGGCTAGTGTCGTTCCACGAGCACAACCTCTAGCTCGGGCTCTACCCCTAGCCCTAGCTGGGGCCTCAACAACTGCCTCGAGAAGTGCCTCCCCTCTACCACCAGTAATAGTCGCTCTAGTCCTCGTCATCTGTCAAAAGAGTATACAATAGCTCAGTACTAAAGAAGGTAACCACACACGATGAGAAAGAATGAACAAAAAGGAAGTTTCCTAATAGTCTTTATAGCCTCTCAGAGATAAGTACATACGTCTTCGTACCGATCCTTGAAACTCTACATAGACTCAGCTTGTATGCACGTGAGACCTATGAACCTGGGGCTTGTGGGTTGTCACTCCGAGACTTGAGCCTTCACTTTTCGTTGAGCTTCCAAATCAATGTAATCTATTCAAGTACATAGTCACAATAAGATTCCGAAACTAACAACACTCATGTCACTATAGGTTTAGCCTAGACCCAAAAGCTTACCCAAATTTATAATTAAGTTCCCAAGTCTTGATGCCCATTAACTTGTCAATTCTTCCAATTCCTTCAATTATCATAAATCTAATGACATTCACAAAAATACGATATACTTAATATTTAATTACCTATTTTAATATATCAAAATTAAAATACAATGTGATAATAACATAAGAATTACCAATTTTCGGAACCATTGGTTATGAAACCAGTGGTGGGAATCGACAAAATCAAGACATTAATATGTCGCCTGCAGGTTCCTAAATTTATAATATGTAATCATAACTTTATCCTCACAATTTTCAAAACCCACCAAGTGTACAACAATGACATTATTCTTTCCCCAAGAAATCAATTAGGCCTTAACATATATAGAGTAATAATCTAACTCCTTTAGTGAGAATTCAACTTACTACTTGAAACTGGAGATAGCATGTATGGAAAATAATTATATATATATATACTCCTAACAGTTCAACTCCCTTCATCCCCATAAATTGACAACAAACAAAAAGAAATATAATAATAATAACAATAATATTAGCACCGTTTCTTATCTACAAACTTACGAAGCAAATCATCCTTTTCCTACCTAATATATTATTATTTCCACACATATACATATGTAGAAATTAATGAAGAGCATGCAGAGCACTTGATGCAGTACCTGAAGCAGATCGAAACTCACGATGCCGAAACCCTACGCCCTTTTCTTCTTTTCCCTTTTCAGTTATGACTCAAATATTAAACCCCAAATAATTTAATTCATTTTAACCCATGGTCAAGTGGTATAGAGTCTTTAATAAATGATCACTTTAACCCACTAACTATCGATTAATTAACTTAAGTTAAACGAATAGTTCAAAATTTCCAAAAATGACCTTCCGGGTCATTATATATATATATATATATATATATAATTCGTAATAATTACGTCGAGATTGAAAATATAAGTACATATAACAATTTAGAGAATATGAATTTACCAGTCTGTCTAAAATATCCATCTCTACTCGGTCATGTTCAATACATACATAATGCACTACCAAAAGAAATCAGAACTTCACAATTCCCATAATCAAGATAAATTATTGAATCTTGTGCTACAATCATATCGATGGGTAGTCCAATTTTTATTTTAGACTGTGAACAAATTTTCTTATACTTATAAGAATTGATGATTTAATCCTCTACATATAAACTAAAATTCTATACACTAAATTATTTACCATATAAGTAAACCGACACATAAATGAATATATGACCTATTAAATTTTTTATTAAAACTAAATAAAAAATTATTCCATGATAAACAATATATCTAAATATATAGTTAATAGTATGTGTCCGAGGGATAATATTAGTAATAGAAATAATAGTGGGGGAGGAAAATTTTAAAACTATTTACCAAATAATAGGTGTATTTTTTTGTCCTTTTTCCAAACTTAAAAAAAGGTTTGACACATTCAATTTATTCTTTCCTCATGCCCTCTAAATTTATAGGTAGATTATAGACATCCATATTTTTCAAGGATTAAGTGAAGTGTGTAATGAATTGAATAAAGTAATTAATTCATAAAGAAAATATTGACTTGACTTTCAAAATTAAAAAAGGAATTAGATTTAGATAATCTTCCTATTCATCTCTTTAAATCCAAAGACAAACTTGAAATGCTATAAAAACTTTGACATCTATCTCAAAATATATATTTAGTAGAGCTAATAGCATATTGCTCCAACTAATTAAGAGGTCTTTCATTTACTTTTTTTTTTTTTATTGAAAAATGGAGCAAACAATTGAGAATGAAATTGTTGACTCAAATGGAAAGAATGTTGAGTGGTTTGAAGAGTCTCTTGAAGTAGATCTCAAATGGTCTTTAGCTATAAACAGGTAATTTAACACTTGTAAAGTACATAAAGATTTTAATTAATTTGTAGAATAAAAAAAAAGTGTAACCATCAAATGTTGTAGTGTCTTGTACAAAGCAACCACCAAGTTTCAAGATGTGATACTTTTAGACACAAAGCACTTTGGAAAGGTTAGTTGGCTACTGAAATTTTGTATGTTGCTTTTTTTTAGAATTTTGTAAGAAATTAATATTTTGTGTGTAATGTGTATATATGATTTTTTATGTAGGTTTTGGTGATAGATGGAAAAATGCAGAGTGCTGAAAAAGATGAGTTTATATACCATGAAAGCTTGATTCATCCTGCTCTCTTACTTCATGACAAGTATACTACTTATCTCATTTTATGTCTCTGGCTAGTGTACATTGTTTTTACTTTTTTTATTTTTAATTCGATGTTCGATACTCGATGGAGGAGGGGTGAATTGCCTTTTTTAAAAATAAAAAATAAAAAATTTGTTATGTTTTTTTTTAAAAAAATTCTAGTCGATTAATAGGTTCTAGTAGTTGACTATATGATACACACCTACAAAAATTAAAAAAGTATTGAACTGAAAATGCTAAAGTAGAATTGATACAAGATATTATTATATTGATTGGGATTCATAGTGGATTTAGTTCAGACCCATTGGATTGAAAAAGTGTTTGTGACGATCCAAAAACTCAAATTGTGATAGTGCCTACCAAAATCCACAGGCAGGTAAGCCAATTTATAGCCCCAAACGGCAAGTAACAGGGCCAATTGGCTGAAACCTTTAAATCAACAAAAAATAACAACAAAATATGAAAATAAACAACGGAACAGAAGAAATGATATAAATATCTAATTCCATGACCTAGTTGGCGATGGTACAAAGCTACTAAAAATGAGTACAAACTTCAAATAAGCAAAATAAGTACAAACTTGTCTCGACACAAACGTTTTATTTGCAACAGTACTATGATCTTGTTCAACACAAAATAGGCAAAAAAAATTATTTACCTTTTATGTTATTTTTATTTATTTATATCTTGTAACTAAATAGAGTCCACAATATAATAGTTGTGGTGATTAGAGCTACTTCATTTCTTCTTCTTGTGTAGCCTTGAAGGCTATTGTTCTCATTTGTTTAAAGAGTTTAAACTTCATGTTCACAAGAGAAGAAACCTTAGCATGATCTTTTTTTCACCTGCTATTAGATAGATAGTTGTTAGACTTTGCTATATTGAAAATGCAAAAAGATCAGGTGGGGTGAATTGCCTTCTTTTTATTTTCTACTTGACTACTACTTTATGAAACACACCTATAGAAATTACAAAGCAGTACAAAAACTGAAAATGCTAAAATAAAATTGACACAAGATATATTTATACTGATCGATCGAGATCCATAGTAAATTTTAGTCCAATATATCCCCTTAAATTAAATTGTAAGGATGTCCTCCTTTAGTTCTTGAATAATAAATAATTTTCTCTAATCTCTTTTTCGAGTAAACTATTATATCACTAGACGGACATCCTATTTATCCCATTATATATAACCCTTGGTAATTTTAATTTGTTTTTCATTTTTCTACTCCATTAACATTGTTTTTTTTTTGTTGAATTGTTTTATTTTGGATATAATATAATAATGAGCAGTCCAAAAAGAGTGTTTATCATGGGGGGAGGAGAAGGGTCAGCTGCAAGAGAGGCTCTTAAACATGACAACATTCACAAAGTTGTCATCTCTGATATTGATCAAGTAATTATATCTCTTCTATTTCTTGTTTGTTCTTTCCCAATTGTATCTATACTGATATTTGATGTTTTTAAATCTTATTTAGATGTTACAAATAAAATTAAGCAAAAAAGATATTAGTAATATCAAAAAGAGGAATATATTTATTAACTAATTTTAATTGAAAAATAGAGAGAATATGAATGTAAAAACAAAGAAGAAGAAGGCAAACACCAACCGTCTTTTTCTTATAAAGTTAGGACCATAACTGATGGACACCCATTTAGACACAATTTTTTTCTTTTAAATATTTATATTTGAAATTTTCTAAGTGCATAACATTAATTCATGGACGACCAGTGGAGTTCATAAAAGAAAGCAAAGAAAGATCCGCGACAAAGTTGTCCCCTCTCTCCATATCTCTACTTACTGGCTGGGTGCAGATAACACTGTAATAATAACAAAGCCAGATAGAGATACTGTTCGTTCAGAATTGATTCAGATGGCGAGGACCCACGGAAAAATCCACCTTATTCATGCTCCGCACAGCAACTTGCCCGGTCAATATTATATGTCTATGCTAAACTTGGTGATAATTAACATAAATATATATTTATTTTTTATCTTTTATACATAATATATTTTTTTATAAAATATTATTACACAATATTTAAGTATAATTATTATAGAAATGTAATTTTACATAGAATGTCCCATTATAATTAATAGGTAGAATATTATTATATAAAGAAGTAAAAAAACGAAAATTTAGTTTGAGAAAATTCAAATCGTTATAATGAAATAATGATATTACACAATTTAACTTGTGATTAAGCACTCAATCTCCTAAAGTATACAATGAATTATGTTTGTGTATTTGCAGGAAGTTGTGAATATTTGCCGTAAACATCTTATGGCAAATCAAGAAGCTTTTGCCGATTGTAGGCTTCATGTCATCATCAATGATGCTAAGTAAGCCTAAAACCATCTAATATCTATCTTTGTCTATTAGAATATATTGCAAAGTATCGAAGATACCTCTAAATTTGGTGTGAATTAGTTTTGTCTCTATTTGACTAGCTGAACTTAAAAACACCCTCGATCTGCTGCATGGCATAGCAAGTAGTTTCCAATTCTTGTATAATCATGTGACTTTTAATAAATAAGTGAGGAAATTGTTGCAAAAACTGCCGAATCTAGGGATGTATTTCACCAAGATCAGAGTGTATCTAAGTTCAATTAGTCAAATAAATAAGTATTTTTAAGATTGTCAATAATTCAGACATGAAACTAATAATTTGCACCAAGTTTAAAAATGTTTCCGATTTTTCTATCAATCTTTAAATATTCGAATTGTATCTTTGTGCATTAGGGNGAACTTAAAAACACCCTCGATCTCTGCTGCATGGCATAACAAGTACTTTCAAATTCTTGTATAATCATGTGACTTTTAATAAATAAGTGAGGAAATTGTTGCAAACACTGCCGAATTTAGGGATGTATTTCCCCAAGATCAGAGTGTATCTAAGTTCAATTAGTCAAATAAATAAGTATTTTTAAGACTGTCAATAATTCAGACATGAAACTAATAATTTGCACAAAGTTTAAAAATGTTTCCAATTTTTCTATCAATCTTTAAATATTCTAATTATATCTTTGTGCATTAGGGTGGAGCTGGAGAAGAGTGATGAGTATAAGTATGATGTGATAGTTGGAGACTTATGTGATCCAAGGGAAGGAGGGCCTTGCAATCATCTTTACCTCAAATCTTTTTACCAACATATTATTAAGCCCAAACTTAATCACAATGGCATCTTTGTGACTCAGGTTAATTAACTTCTTTAAACCATATTCTTAACAAGTAATTTAACTTAATTAATTATATATTGCCACTTGTTCTTGCAGGCTGGTTTTGCTGGAGTTCTCTCACATCAGGCCTTCTTCTCATCAGTTTACAATACTGCTAAACAAGTCTTCAACCGTAAACACTATTCTCTCCGTTTCAATTTGTCATGAAAATAAAATCCCTCTCTTCTTTCATGAAAATACAAATTTATTCCCATAATTTTTTTAAAATTATTTTTCGTTATACTATAAATCTTCTCATATTTATTTATCTTTGTTATGCAATATTACTACACCAAATATTTATAAATCGTCATGCAGATGTTATAGCTTACACCGCTCATGTTCCATCTTTGGCTGATACACGTGGATGGGTTTTGGTTAGTCAATTTAAACCTCATAATAAATTAGTACTCTATCCCTTAATTAATTAAATTCATAATCAGTGGCTTAATTATCCTACAGGCTTCAGATCAACCATTGAAACTAGATGCTGAGGTGATTAACAACAGGATTAAAGAGAGGATTAAAGGATCAGATTTGCAATTTATTGATGCTGCTTTCATGCTTGCTTTTACCGTTATGAACAAGACTGTTCATACAACGTAAGTCTCAATCAATACTTCCACTTTACTTTATATATATATTTTTTGATAAATCGAATGTCATATTTTAATCCCTAAATCTGTAATTTTGGATGATAATCGGATCGAAATCTATATTTGAAGGTCAAGAACGTACACACAAATTATAATGATTAAATATTATTAGTTTTTATATGCTAAAAGACTTGCTTGTAATGATAATTGAAATGAATTGGAAAATAAATGAACATAAAAGAAAAGGAATTCTTATTAATTAAGCAATTCTTGACGAAGTTGTTGCTGGAAAATAGAGAAGAAAAACACTTTCAATCACCCTCTTTTTTTGAAAGATAAGTAAAGGAAACGATTCTTCTTTACTTTACTCTACTTGTGTACATAATAAATCTAACTCACTCATTTTTATTTTGTTCTAAATTAAATATATACTAATTCTTTCGAATTTTTTGAAAATTCAAATTCTCCATAAAGGTAAGTGGTCTTGATCATATATACCAAATGTTGAAAAATAGGAAAAGGAGAAACACTCTTAATCATTCAATTTAATTTTTTAAGACAAGTAAAGGAAATGATTCTTCTTTATTTTTCTTAACTTGCTTAGATAATCAATCACTCTTTGAATACAAGTGAACTTCTATCTACTTGGCTTTTTTTTGTCTTTTTCTATCTACTTGACTTATATTTTATATCTAGGGATTTATAGAACCATCCTAGTACTTAGGTTATGCATCATATATTCAACAATACATGTATTAATTAAATTCATGCATCACGTGCACAAATCAAAAACTTTTTTTTTTTTTTTTTTAAAAAAAACAAGGTTGATCACATTTCAACAATTGCTTTGTAGTCCGATAGAAAAAGAAAAAGCCTTGTTTATACGAATTTGGTAGTGGTGAGACAAAATTGAGATGAGTTATAAGAGAAGGGAAGGTGTATTTTTATAGTCTAAGACACTATGTAATGTCTTTGCGCATTTTAAATCCCTTAATAATGATCATTATCTACACGTTAAAACTATAACTTGGAAGTATAATTGCGGAGTGAATCCCAACGATGCCTTATAAGTACATTATTATTAATCCTTGTTACTAATAGTTTAGTCAAAACACTTTCCAATTTGCTAATATAATTTTTAATCTTTTTATTATTTACTCATCATCAACCAGACATCAAAAAATATTTTTCATCACTTAAATGTGTATTTGTTAAAAATATTCAAAGGTTATATTACTTTACTAATTTGTTTACTTGGATGTTTTAGTTGTATTTTAATTTAGTGATTTGACAATATAAATAATTCAAATCTAGGGGTACTTAATCTTTTGACTCATTGTTGACAACATAATTATTTTTTTAATACAAATTGCAATAAATATGTATATTTGATTTTTTTACTTTCCTTGTTGCAGACTCATGAATGAGACTAATGTTTTAACAGAAGAGAATGAGAAGTCCCTCCATGGCCATTGATTGCTTGCTGCTGACAACTACCAATAAAGTCTAAAAATTCAATTTAGTTTCTATGAACTATATATATTTTTATGCGTAACAGACATTAGCGGTAATATTTATTGTCGCAACTAAGTTAATACTCTTGTATTTAGAGTCACTAAAACTTTTAGTGAAATTTATATAGAGTGTTGGTCATATTATATCATTATTACTAAGTAGAAAATATTGACAATTATATTATTGCCGCAAAATCCTTTATTTGTTACAGTGTATCCATGTGAAATGCACAAAATATTTGCACATTACATAAGCGATCTTTTCAGCGTTTAGAATTTTCCTATAGCAAACCCCAAGTCATATAGGACTTGCTTGGACTTTGGGATGAGCTGACTGAGGAAAGAGAATGACCATCGCCAGAACGTATTGGATGAAATAGGGATAACAACAATAAAATTAGAGATCATCATTCTACACATATTGTGATAATACTAGTGCCATAGCCTATCTAAATATATTGTGCATCATTCTAAGGCAAAACATATTAATATCATATATCATTTTATTAGAAATCATGTGTTAGTTTTTTATTAGAATTTATGGATTCTAAAAATTTATTAGCTGATAAATTTACAAAATCCCTACTTGAAGAAAAAATGTTTCCTTTGCAATTGTCTCAATATTACTTCTTACATTTAGCAGGTCGAGGTGACTAAAACTTGAAGGCAAACGAATAGGTAAAGACTATTCATCAGTGGTTTGATACAAGTCGATACTTTCTTGTCCGAAAATAAGTGTTATTTTAGCTTATTGCATATTCATTAAAAAATTAATTACTCCTTTTGTTTTATATTATTTACTCCCTTATTGATATACATCCTTTTTAGAAAATCTTAATTAGAGGTATATTTTATTAAATTAATTTTAGTGTTGTTTTAGAACTTTAAATTTGATTATTACTATTTTATGTAGTCATTTAATACTATGGTTAATATTAATTTTTTTAAAATAAAATTATCTTGATTTGTTAAAATGGACAAATAAAATGAACATTTATTTTTGACATAGGGGCCCAGTAAAATGAAACCGAGGGAGTAAGGAGTATAGTTTACTAAGTTTCTCTATTATTATTTTTTTGAAAATAGAGCATGATGTTCTTCAATACAAGGGTACAATTGAAAAAACATATTAATTTTTGTCATAAATTTCTAAGATGACACATATTATTATTTTTTATTTTACTAAAGTGACATTTATTTTACGACGAATGAGTATTAATTAGAAAATTTGTAGCACTCTTTCCTAGTATGATCGACCAGGGGCTAATTAGGGTAACAATTTCACAACGAAAAGTATTATGTTAATACAAATGCCATATAAAATATAGAGAAAATGCATGGATTCCTTCTTGAATTTATCTAAAAAAATTGTATACATGCTTAAACTAACATAGCGATCTATAATATATCTTTACTATTTAAAAGTGAATTTATTTACTCTTTAAAATTGACGTGACAAAATAATTTTAAAAAATAATAATATGTGCATTAGATAAAAATTAAAGTTAAAAAAATATAATCAAAATCAAAATCCTCCTTACAATCCAGCCCCAATGTCTCTTTTTTCTTCACACGCCACCCTCCTCCTCCTCCTCTTCCTCTTCTTCTTCTTCTTCTTCTTCTCAATTCTCTATAACTTAATTTCTTCATAAATTCTATTTTTATTCTTACTGATTTCACCACATCCATCATATCCGGTCTCTCTTTTATTTCACTCTAATAAAGAGATCTCTCACCTTGTCAAAAAATCAACTTAATTTCTCATAAAATCTATTTTTATTCTTACCAGTTTCACCACATCCATCATATCCGGTCTCTCTTTTATTTCACTCTAATAAAGAGATCTCTCACCTTGTCACAAAAATCAACTTAATTTCTTCATAAATTTTATTTTTATTCTTAGCGGTTTCACCACATCCACCATATCCGGTCTCTCTTTTACTTCACTCTAATAAAGAGATCTCTCACCTTGCCAAAAAATCAATGAAGAAAGCGATAGAAGAAAGGTTGAAGAAATTGGTGGTGATGACAACTTTGTTGGTGATTGGTAAAATTGATTGTTGAATTTTAAAAGATATAGTGGTGGATTTGTTGGTGGTGGGTGGAGGGTGGCAAAAAGAGAAATTGAAGGTGGTGAAGAAGAAGAAATCGATATTGATAATAGTGGTGGTGATATTTGATGGTGAGTTTGTACGTTTATATTGTGATAATGTGATTTTGGTGATGAGTGTTGATTGTTATGGTGGTTCTTTACAATTTGTGTGGAGACGATGGTGATGGTATGGATTTCGATAGTAGATTTGATTGTAGGTGGTGAAATTGACGATTATTTTGATTTTTGATGTTGAAATATATGAATTTGGTACTGACAGTGGCAATAGGGGTTCGATGGTGGTGTTCAGTGAAGAAGAAGTAATTCGATAACATGGAGCATTGTATTTTCTAAATCTGACTTGGCATCTGATATGACATTGAGATGACATTGATGTGGTGCGATTGTAATACATCTCCCAGCGTGAGAGTGGTGTTGTATGTCTTAGGGTGTTATTGAATTCACTTTTGAATAGTAAATGAGTGTAACAGATCATCGTGATAGTTTAAGTGTAAGTGATTTTTTAGAACAAGTTCAAGAGAGAATTTATGCATTTTTCCTAAAAATATATGTACAAAGTTTTGAAACATAAACAATAAACAATACTTGATAAATACTAGTACAAATTAATTTTCGTGTAGAAAATTAGAGCTTTTGTGTGTAGATTATTTATTACATCATGCCTTTTAATTTATTTGTCTTAGTTTTTATTTGGGCAGTCAAAGAATATTTACTTTGATCATAAAAATTTAGGATTGTTTAGAGGCGATTTAGAGTTGGTCGAGATTGAATAGGCAATGTAATACTTCATGTATAGCCAACATATACTTCATTTATAATTAAGCTATATTCAACTTTTTGAGCGTATCATAATGTATAGTCAGTGTATATCTTATGTATAGGTAAGTCATATATATTGTATAGTCAATGTATACTCTTTAGGACTCTTGGCTATATTTTTTTTATGTAAATAAAAATATGATTATATTTGTTGTAAACTAATTATTTATTGTATATATTTGAAACTATCCCTACATTTTATTGTGCCCTCTTTTAACCGTCTCATTAACTAATATCCGTTGTATTTTTTTTGTAAGAATATTCAATATTAGATAAATTCTAGGCAAAGTACATTTCATTAACTAATTAATTTGCTTGGCTTGATTTGGAGTACGAGGATTAAACTAACTAATATTTGGTGTGAATTTGACAGACGGAGAATCTTTAATCTTTTTGAGATAAATTTACATATTTAGAAACTAAATAAAAAATATTATAAGTCACACTAGTTAATGATTCAAAATATCCAGAACTCTCCCCCAACAATAATTACCCATGAATTTACATTCTACGGATCGAAAAATAGATTCAGGGAGTTAAAATCTTACCTTTAGCCTCAACAATGGTGAAAAACCATCAAGAACACACACGGGGTCGTCTCCTAGCTCTCAAGAATGAAAATTGTAGAAAATAACGATTTTGGAGTTTGTTTCCGACTTAATCCGCGACTGGTCCGCTATGGCGACCCCTATCCCGTTACAGTGGCCCCGCCCTGGCGAAAATAATCTCGCCCTGGCAACTTGCACGGAACCAGTGAGTCGATTTAAGAGTTTCAAACCCCCATTTCACAACACACCTTCATCCCATAACACTCAGAAACTACCTGTTCACGCTAAGATCAATTTCGGGTGTTCTACTGCCCGAATTCAATTCTGTAAAGTCGTACGGTTTCCTTAACGTCTTAGCTATCCATTCATGCAATCAAATTCATTATTAGATCNTCAAGAATGAGACTTGTAGAAAATAACGATTTTGGAGTTTATTTCCGACTTAATTCGCGACTGGCCCGCTATGGTGGCCCTATCCCGCCACAGTGGCCCCACCCTGGCGAAAATAATCCTGCCCTAGCAACTTGCACGGAATCAGTGAGTCGATTTAAGAGTTTCAAACCCCCATTTCACAACACACCTTTATCTCATAACACTCAAAAACTACTTGTTCACGCCAAGATCAACTTCGGGTGTTCTACTTGCCCGAATTCAATTTTGTAAAGTCGTACGGTTTCCTTAACGTCTTAGCTATCCATTCATGCGATCAAATTCATTATTAGATCTCTCAATTGTTACCAGATTTTCCTAGACTCACATGACTCCGATTACATCCAATTCTGGACTAGGCAAGGAAATCCCACGTTACTACGAAAAAAATTTCCGACCCAAACTTTTTTCCCGTTGGCTTTTCTTTAACAACTGGAACATGTCGTTACATATATCAAGTCTCGTTTTTGAGTTTCATCAAGTCTAAACTCTGACAAGCCTTGAAGTAGGGGACATTTGTAGACATCAAAATTTTATGAGAGTCTACAACACGTCACTACAACAAAAATAATTTTTAGAGGCAATAAATATGCACATTAACAAAGAGTGTTAAAACTTTTACCGACATTAGTTAATTGTCAT
The DNA here is from genome assembly GCF_019186545.1 of Solanum stenotomum. Classification (NCBI taxonomy): domain Eukaryota; kingdom Viridiplantae; phylum Streptophyta; class Magnoliopsida; order Solanales; family Solanaceae; genus Solanum; species Solanum stenotomum. Next base: position 17,996,496 of record NC_064290.1, read on the forward strand.
TGAATCCAATGTCGCTATAGGCTTTAGGGACATTTACAAAGAGTATTATTTGCCTCTAAATAAAAATATTTAACAACAATTAATTAAGCTATTGCCATTAATTAATTGACGCTAAAGATACTTTTGGTGTAGTGTGTTCAAAGTTCAATTTCAGTTAAAACTCTATAAGACGTGTTCAATCCTAGTTAGAATTCTCTACTCATTAAATTGTATTTTATTCACTTGAAAAAACATCTCGAAAAATCCACAAATTCAGGAAATATTTATAAAGATGAGATCAAGTAGTGGTCAGACTTTTCTTGACAACTATGTGATTCAAGAAGATCCACAAAATCCTCTTTACATGGAGATCAAATAAATCACAAGAAGGTTTAAATTATCCTACGTGTGAGAAATACACTACTAACGACTCTCAAATCATAGAGAAATATTAGATGAGAAAACTTAAGGAATAAATAGATTTGTACCCAAAATGTTTATTAATAAAATTATGTTTCTTCGAATCCTGAATCCACCACTGAATGAAACTCCAATACAAATATCAATATTGAAAAAAATATTAAATAAACATTATTTTGGGAATGACAGGAAAAAAACTCTTTTTTGTCATCCCCTCCCCCTATTACTCCTGAGAGAAGCAAAAAAAAGGACATTAATAGGAGTTCGGAACCTAAATCAGCCACAAAAAAATAAGAGTGACCAAAATAAGTCACTATTCTAGTAAGTAACTAAAATAGGTTTGGTGGAAGAAAAAATTCCGTTTTATGCAATATTCCAAACGTTTTCCGTTAATCTCATAATGTGTATATTTTAATATATAATAGAACTATTTTTTACACCTTGTAAAACGAAAGGTAAAACAGAACTATTCCTTACACTTTGTAAAGTTTAAATTTTTCTTACACTTTGTAAAGTGGAAGAAAATTTTACATTTCAAGAAAGGTTACTTTTGCGAAATTCAGAATGATGGGTCTCTTTTTAATATATATATATATGCATCAAATTTTACATTTCAAAAGTTGAAATTCCGGATCATGCTTTTTGGAGAATTTGAAATTAAATTTTAAATCATAATTTCAAATTGCATATTCAATCATTAATTATAAATCATGACTTCATATCGTATGTCCAAACACAAGCTAGACACCATCAAATCTATGTTTGTACTGATGAAATAGTGTGGTGTAGACTGTTGCTCGCGAGCTAGTGGAACCCAAATGATGTTGTTTAACATAATATTATTTTTATAATTAATTTTAATTTACCTAAAGGAATTCTATAAATCTTTCATATATATTTGACTAATCCTTTGATTCTTGGAGTAAAAGATTTTGGACTGTTATAGATTGAGATTCGGTATTTCTTCTCACTTACGTTATACACAATGCACAAATAAAGTAACTTTTCTTAAAGTGTAAGAAAAACTTCCACTTTACAAAGTGTAAGAAAAACTTCCACTTTACAAAGTGTAAGAAATAGTTCCATTTTACAAGGTATAAAAAATAATTCCGTTATATATTAAAATATACACGTTAAGAGAATAACGGAAAACGTTTGAAATATTGTATAAAACATAATTTTTTCTTCCACTAAACCTATTTTAGTTTTAGTTACTTACTAGAATAGTAATTTATTTTGATCACTTTTATCTTTTGATGGCTTATTTAAATTCCGGACGACTCCATTAATAGAGTGGAAGAGTACAAGAGCGCACGTGGGGTGAGTTATACAAGCAAGGCAAGTGGTGCACGTGCGGTTCTGTCGCTCTTTCTACTTTCTCCAACTTAAATAAATGCCCCACCCACACCCAATGCATTATTTTTTTATTAACTTTTCATTCGATATTCGATATTCATATCAAAGCGATTATTTTAGATTTGCACCATATAAGACCTCATTCAAGAAAAAACGCTCTCTATCAAAAAATATTCATATATAAAACTTGAACCCAAGTCCTCTGAGAAGGAATAGCCCAACCACACTTATTCCTTCTTACTTCTCTTTTTTTAAAAAAAAAAATTCCCAAGTCTCTTCATGCATTATTTTTACCCAAGCTAGTTGTAAAAACGCAATGTCAAAGGTAAAATGTAGCAAGTGTAAATAAATTAATTTAAAATCCACTAAATTAAATAAGTTTTAATAAAAAAAAAATTAAACTCAACCCCATAAAACTCAATTCTGATAAATTTAGGAGCTCAACCTAGAGCCCATTTGGATAGGTCTAGTTTATAACTTAGGGGAACTATCACATGTCACTCAAAAATAGCTTATTTACGCTTCATAGCTATAATTTGCTAATTACGATTTGTAGCTACGTGTTATAGGGAGGAGAGTGGCGAGCGAGATTGGGAGATCGAGGAGAGTGGCGAGCGAGAGAGGGCAGAGAGTGGGAGAGAGGTGAATTGTATATGTATATCGATTAGTTGATTGTATATATATAACTGGTATACATATGTATTTGTATATCTGGCGAGCGAGATTGGGAGAGGGAGGATAGAGACGAGCGAGAATGGGAGAGGGAGGAGAGAGAGGAGAGAGGCAAGCGAGAGAGGGCAATAACTTGTATAATCTGCATCTCATTTGTATAATTCGCGGGTACGTTTGTATAATTCGCGTGTTTTTGTGTAATTGAGTAATACAAAGTCATGAATTATACAAATATGATAAAACTCAAAATAACGAATTGATACAAACATAAACATATGAACTTTAAATAGTTATACAAATTATTTTATACAAAGTACATTATATAAATTATATTAAACAAAATCCGAAAACTACACGTTTATACAAACTTTAAAAAGTTATACAAAAAAAAGATTGAGTGTATGTGGTGATAAAACTGAAAAAATCAAAGGAAATCATCGTCATATACAAATACAAATCAAACGAAGAATTGTTAGTTATGAATTATACAAATGTGGCGAATTATACAAATTCGAAGTCAGCCCATGTAATTAATGGTTAATGTTAATCGTGAGTGATAATTATAGCGAACTATAGCTATATGATGACTAATTAAGTAGTATAAGTTTGTTTTACCGCGTAATTTTCCCTATAACTTATGACTTATAAGTTAAAAGTCACGCGAAGTCAAGATTTCAAACAAATGGCTTTTGATTTTTTAAATTTATTATTATTTTTACCTAAAATAAATATTTAAGAATATTTTTATGTTTTATCAAAACACTACAAAATTACTTTAAAATTATTTTAGTTAAATAACATCTAAAATAAGTCAATTCAAACAAATTCCTAGTCGATGCTATAATTACTCCAGACAAGTTAACTTTTTTGCTTTTTCTAGGATTGGAAATTCGAGATCCCAACATTAACTCAACTAGGTACGTACATATTTGTATATCTTTATTTTTTTTGCTTAGAAAAAGTTCGAACAATAAGGGTGTGCTTGTTATGAAAGAAAAATATTTTTATAATAAATAAATAATTTTCTTATTTATTTTTGATAAAATGTATTGTTTAAAAATATTTTATACATAGGCATACACTATGGGGATGAGTGTGGGGTGACGGCGGTGAGTGCTATGAGGGTGGGATGAAGATGGGTATGTGAAAGAATGGGGAATGAGGAGACGACAATTAATATGATATATCATTTAGAATACTTGTTTTCTTTATTTTTATTAAAAAAATATTTTTTCTCATTTAAAAATAAATATTTTTCTAAAAGAAAAGTTATTTATCGAAAATTTGACTAACCAAAATGTGATGCACCCTTAAACTTAATTCAAATGTGAATATATAGTATATTTTGTATTAAATAAGCAAAAGGTCTCTTATAAAATTGCCTAGAACAACAATTTGTTGAACCAATTAATTTTCATATATATAGTCACGCTTAATAAACTTACAATATCAAACAATTCTAGTTTGACAATTAATGAGACCTATTATTCCTCTCAAACAACCATGTTTTTTCATTAAGAAATATTGTGGTTGTGGACTTGTGGTATTGCTAAATGAATATTTTGCTAATCATGATTGAAATTATTTCATTAGTTAACTCAACCTACCAAGAAGTGTTATAATATTTGATTTATCCTTCTTTCTTTAATATTCCATTTGTTTAAATTTATATGTTTTATTCTTCTTAAACATTGCATATGACATATTTGTTTAACACTATAAAATTTGAAATAAAAATTAGTAGATTATATAATTTTTAATGTAACGTCGCAAGACACAAAAAAATCTAATATCTAAATAAACGATGAAACATAAAGAATAGAATATGTTTGAAAAGCAACATGATAATTGAATAGTGTAATTATCCATATAGTGAATTTTAAGGAGGGTGGGTTAATAATTAAAAGTGGGAAGGTAAGGATTAGCATAATGGTTAAAGTGACTCCATATTATATATGCACTTGATAATTAATTATTGCGTGAGTTTGACATAAACATCTCCCACTTTAAATCCTCAGTAAAATAATTACAATATTTTGGTGTCTATAGTTACCAGAATCAATTCATATTTAATTATATAAAAAGTTTATCGTGCTAACTTTTTTTAGAAATTTGCAATGTTACACACTTGAAAATTTTGAAAGATTAAAGTAAAAAAACAAAAGAAAAATTGATTAACACACAAAAAGTGTTACCGATAACCCACTTGAAGGGGTGTGACGGATAAACGTAAGATTTAAATTTCTATCTTTGCTTAGAGAGGTGCACCCAATCATTATCATATTATTATATGCTACTTTTAACGTAGGTTCACGCCCCTATATTTAAAAAAAAATTAAAAAATATATAACTCTACTATATATAATCTAGAGAGGGAGCATGGGTTCACGTGAACCCATGGAACCCCCTCTAGATACACCTCTGGCTTACATAGGAAAGAAGACTATCCTTAATGGAATATTATGAGAATTTTTCATGGTAGATCCAAGAATATAATAGATTTACATAGAAAGTCCTTGAAATATTTTAGAATTGTAGATTATTCTAGAGAAGGGATTTATTTGTAAATAAATAGGAACTTGCTTGTTAATTAGTATTTACATTTTAGCCCCTAAGTAAGTAACATAAATAGAGGGGTATACATTTGTAAAATCATCAAGCAAAAATCAACAAAGTTCTCTACAACACAATTCTTCCTAGCAATCATCTTGTGTTCTCTCTTCCATTCTCTTAGTGATTCCTAGAGTTTTAGGCTGATTTGACATAACAAGTGGTGCAAGAACGTGAGCGAGTTGTCAAATGTCACACTATGCTTAGTGGTAGACTAAGGATGTGACACTCTTGCTCAAAAAATTCAACTTCTTAATAATGTTGTTGAAATTTCATAATATTTTTTACTGCTATATTCTCACTTTCGCAATGGGATGAGGCGGGGCGGGTGCCGGTGTGGGATGAGGTGAGCTTAAGGCTATGGAGGACGGATTCTAGGTTGTGCATGATAGAGGCGAGTTTTTCAAAATTAATACGGGGTGGGGTGAAGCAGGACGAATTGCGTCTTTATGCAATTTTATGTGGTTTCAAGCTTAATTTTAACTTTTACATGTTATAAGAGTGATAGAGCACTCCCTGAGAGTAAGAATACACAAATATCATGAACGAATTTTTTTTGGTTTAAATTAATATCAATTGAAAGTTTCTTGAAATATATATTTATATTGTTACATATTTTAGTGTATACAATTGAATCAATTTCTGGAAAGGTATTTTTCCAAATAAGAGCGACACTGATCATTTTCTTGTCTTTTGTTATATTAGTGAAAACCAAATGCTTTCTGACTTGAGAAGAATTTTTTTAAAGAATCTTAAAATATTGAGTTCTATGAATTTGATTTTGTTTTGCTCTCCAAAAAATTAAGATAATTTGGTAATGGCCATTGTTGTTGCTCAAAGTTGTTAAACATGAAACAAAATTAATACAATATTAATTTTAATATAGCTTATTAAGATATTAAAGATAGTAAATAAAAATAATTTAATCAAAGCTAATATAATTCCTTATATAAATCGCAGTTGACTTCTAAAAAATTAAATCAAATAATTAACTATTAAATTAATACAACTTAGCGAAAAAATAAATTTACTTATGAATTTTATTTTTAATATCAAACTTAATTTTAAAAATTTAAAAACTTATGTGAAACAAATTTATATGGAGAAGAATGAAGCGATTGAATTTTTTTTTTTACCATACAAGGAAAGGTGGGGCATTTTAAGTTTTTGCTATTTAAACTCCACGTTCACTCTGCCCCGTCCTGCCCCATTGTCAACTCTGTCTATTCTTGACAATCTTTATATTTCACTTTTTTAGGAAATTAAAATGATTAGATGAAAGGAATGAATGTCAAATAAAAAATAAACATTTTACTAAAAAGTGTACTGAAGTACTTGTATTTACTTCTTTTTTATGATTTATTCATTTCATAAAGAAATTCTAGTATATTATATTTGAAAATTAGGCCAAATATACATGGGAAGATCATTATCAATTTATTTATTTATTTTAGATTTTGAAAGCCTTCATATATTTTGAAGGAAAGGAGAAAAAGAAAGAAAAGAGAGAAAAAAAAAAGGAGAGAAAATGAAGAGATGAGAAATACACGAAGTGATATGTCAATTACTGACGTGCTTTAGTTGCTTGGAGTAAATTTAAGTCTCTATGTTTTATTAATTTTACCTTCTTTTTTTTTTAAGTTTAGCTTTTGAAAATTATTTTATTAAAAAAATACATATGGATTAAAGTTTTATTCTTGCATGCTAGATTTTTCCTTGAGTTTTTTTTATATATAAAAAAACTAACCATAATATATATTCGGTAGTTATTTCGAATATTAGAAAAATATGTAAATTATAAATATAAGGAGATTTTAGGACCACATAAAATACATATTCATTTCTTGGTGTCTGCAAATTGCAATGTAAAGGTATTTAGATGATTATAAGTAGGGGTGTTCATGGTTCAGTTTGGATCGGTTATTGGTTAAAACCAAATCCAAACCACAATTAATCGGTTTTTAAATTTCTAAAATCAAATCAAAAAAATAACCGTCGGTTTGGTTCATTTTTTTGGTTATTTCGGTTTGAAAGTATATAGTTTTTTGAGGGTATATGTATCTCGATAGACACGAATTCATAGTACATAAGCAATCATAAAAGCTATTGTAAATTTTATTAAGCAATACTAGTCATAAAACAATTGAAACAGGACTAAAAAAACTCATTACCCTGTTAGAAGACTTATATCTAAAAAGAGAAAGCAATGTATATATGTAGTGGAAAATCAATATTAGCAGAGTTGCCTTGGATAAATATATAACATATTGAATCTTGCATGTTGTGACAATTGAGAATTTTTTCTAATAAACCAAAAAAAAAAAATCAGTGCTCCAAATGTAAAAATCACTTAAATAATAAATTTTTGGTTGAGTTAGAATTAGGATTTTAATACTTGGGCTGAAATTTAAGTGTTGGGCTTAAGAAAATAATAAAGTTAAAGACTTAAGTTAATTAAAATTTAATAAAATATTTATATTTTATTTATGAATAATATATAAATAATTATAAAATTTATATATATAATTTAACGGTTCGGTTTGGTTATTTTTGCGGATATTCTTTTGTAAAACCAAAACCAAACCAAATAGTATCGATTTTCAAAATTCAAAATCCAAACCTAACCAAATCCAATCAAATATCGGTTTTTTTAATCGATTTGATTCGGATTGCGGTTCGATTTAGTTGTTTAACCATAACCATGAACAACCCTACTTATAAGCTAGTCATATTGACTTATAGTATCTATATATTAATAAAAATACCATAATACTTATAAATCAAAATCAGTCAAAAATTACAAATTCTTCACCTCCAACTTATGACTTTTAAGCAACTAGACACTTTTGATTTGATAATTTATTTTTTTCTATTTTATCTTTAATATTCTGCTAAATTTCAAAATATCTTTTCTAAAACTAAAAATTCCTAACTTCTTTTTTTTCCACTTTGTGTTCTCATCCTTCCTCCTCCTCCTCCTCCTTCTTCTTTTTAATAAAAAAATACTTTTAAATTTATAATTTTTGGTAAAACAAAAAATAAGAAAATTTAAGTCATTTTAATAAAAGAATAGTTTATCAACACTTTTTTTTTATAACAAGAACATCAATTGCTTATTATCATGAATTTCAACAATTTATTTAGATACTTTACTAATTATTTATAAGATTGATATCAACACTTAAAATTTATCGACTATTTACAATCAATTAATCAAACAAACTCTTATTCTTTTTTAAAAAAAAAAACATTTTTATCTTTCAAAAGTTTGATCTAACAATCTACCATATTTCTTCCTTCATTGGCATTATTATTGCTCCATCAATCTTCCACTTCGAACAGTTCCTCCTTTGTTATTGAGTTCTTGTGATAGAAGAAATTAAAGAGTATAATTTATATTTCTTTTAGCAAGCATAATTAAAGCTTAATGCTTGGGGATAGAATTATAAATTAATCATTTGTATTGTGTTAACTGTTAAGAAATATTTTTAGACAATGAAAATTTGTGGGACTCTGTAAAACATGTTCAATTCTAATTGGACTTTATAAGATTATTCTATTCCAATTAGGATTCTTGGAGACTACTCTACCTTAAACTCTAACTTATGCGTATATAAAGGGTAATATATTCCCTTGAAAAGACATCTCAAAAATTGTATAAATTAATGGAATATTCACAAGGAGATACTAAAGACATCAAATATTGAGGGTATTTATAAAGATTAAGATCTCGAATTTTCCACAAATTTATGAAATATTCATAAAGTGCACCGTACCACCACCCAGTGTTCAGGAAAGCGTGAAGCAGAAAAAAGCGATAAGGCCCTGCTTCACGCTTTAAGTGAAGCGCTCACTTCATTGAAGTGAAGCGTAAATTAAAAGAAATAAGACCAAAATAAATAAAGACAATATATATAACCAAAATTTCAAATTTAAAACCAAAAATTAGACATCACAAAATCCTCCATATAACATAACACAAGCAAAGTCAAAGTTATATTCATGGTTCAACATCTGATTTGTTTAATTCTACAATTCTTCTACTACAAGATTATCAAAATCTTGTATTCCTCCATTATCATTATACTGCTCATCATCTTCTTCAAGTATCACTATCTCTTTCAACTTCATCCACTAGGAATAGACTTGTAGCTACTTCTTTTCCCCTCCTATGTGAGCTTGAAGTATTTCCTCTTAAATCATAATGGTTTTCCTCAACCGCACTTACCTCCCCAACACCAAACCAAGTGAAGTCAGAATTTTCCTCAAAAATTTCTTCATCTTCAGCATAGTCAACTCCAGTTAGCCATTCATTGGCATCGTCAATATTGTCCAAACGAATCGGATCAATCACATTGCGAGCATTGTAACGACGCCTCAATGTTATATTGTATTTATGAACACTAGGTCATTGAGGCACTTGAGGGTTAGTCTATTCCTTTTCTTAGTATGAAGCTGCAAATAAAGTAGGGCAGGTAATTATTAGTAAGAGATAAGATAATTAAGATAACTTAGTTATCTCAATATAATAAATCTTTTATCTTTTACATATTCAAACACACTCCAATTTCTTTCACACCCCGATGATCTACAAGTTAGACTTACAACTTTGATGGCGAACTTTTATAATTCTAGAGTTTCTAAGCCATACAACCTCCACCATTCAACTATTCAAAACAACTCAAAATTTAGCAAGTCTAAAGAAATAATTTAAAAGCTAAAGCTAGAATGAAACATAAAAAACACTCATTCACTGTTTACATCCCTACTCTATTCAAATAGGGCAAAACGTCGCGTTGACTCAAAATAATCAATTAATTGAATTTTGAAAGAATTTAAAGAATAAACGAATTTTAAAAAGAGTCGCCACCTAATTTTAGGAAAAAACTAGGAAACCATTAAAAATGTCTACGAAACCAAGATTCTAGGTAATGGGTTCAAGTTATTTCGAAGGGAATGTGTTAGACATCCTTCGAAATCCCCAACTGTGGGTCCCGATTGAATTNACTAAATATATATGAATAAAAATAAATAAAATAAATAACAACTTAAAATAAAAATTCGTCTTATTAACATGGAAGACCTTAGAAATCGACAGTAATTTCTTCATCGGCCAATTTTATCAAACAAAGAAATATGAACTTGACTAAATTTCCATCTTTTACAATGTAGAAGCCTCAAAAACCGACGGAGAGATTTTTTCACTGGCCATTTTAATTTAAATCATTAACATAGTAACGTAGTATAAGAAACAATAAAACATTTGTAACAAAATCAAAAGTAAAGCAAAATGTCAAAAAGCTCGAATAAGTTACTAAAAATATTAATTCACAGATAATGATAAGCATAAAAATAAATAAAAAATGAAAAAGGAAACAATGTATAACTAAAATAGTAAAATAAATTAACAGCACAAAGAAAAGAATGTATAGTTAATCAAGCAAATGAATATAGTAATAAATAATCAACAACAAACAAAAGTGAGCAATAAATAAGAATTAATTAATAATAATAAATTAACTCAATGATAAAGAAGGAACGTGCTCAGTTAATCCATTAAAATGACAATATTAATAAGAAATATAATAAAATAATAATACTAAAAGGAATATCATCATATAATAAAGGTAAAAGGTCATGGATAGAGACAAACAGTGATGTCCTGGTGGTAGTTTCACCGGATCTAGCATCGGTGTTAGTGCACTCGTTGTGCGAGTGGAGTTCGCCAGTGATGGAGCTTCTTTCTTTGTCGGCGATGGGCTAGAACTCAGAACTGCTGGTGACCTGCCAAAAAACAAATAGAAAAATTGAAAAAGGGGGAAGGGGAAGGGACTGGTTGTGAGCTCAGATTTTGGTAGGCTGCGTGATTTCTTTATGGTTTGTTGGTTGTTGGGGGTCGCTTCCGGTTGTTTTAGGTGTGGAGGGGGTTTCTCAGAAATGGGGGTGGTTATCTGGTGGTTTGGAGGTTTTTCCAGTCGAAGTTAATGGTGATTTCTACAGTGGGTTGCGGGTCTGGAGTTTGGTTCATTGTTCACCAGAGAAATAGTGAAAAAGAGGAGAAAATGGGGTTTCGTCGGAGCGGTTGTTTGCTGGCGGATTTGGAAAAGAAAGGGAGGTTGTGTGGTCTGGTTTGTGGTGGTTATGAAACTTGAAACTTGAGTTGGAGAAGAAGAAAAATGGAGTTTTGTGGTCTTTTTGGTGGCTGCTTCGGCGGCTGAGAAAAATTAGAAAATAGGAGGAAAAAGTGTTTTAGGGTTTTGACAATTTAGAAAAAAATTGTAATTATCCACCACCCCTTTATTTTTACTTAATAAAGCTTAAATAGAGAATTATTATACAGTGGGCTCAAGTTGTGGGCTTGAGATTGTGGCCCAAAATCATTGGTTAAATAAAATATCCGTATTTGAATAAGTTTCTAGACTGTGCAAAATAGCGAAATGAATATTAACAAATGTAATAAATAAAATGAATATTTAAAAAAAATATAATGAACGTAACTAATACAAGTAAAAATGCGATTTTAAAATTAATTGATAAAAAATCCTAAATTTTGACAAATAAAGATAGTTATCGATAAACTTATTTAAAATTATAAAAAATGTATTTTGAACAATTAAATAAATAAAACTTAAAAGTTACGAATTTTAAAAATGTTAGGCCAAAATTGGGTGTCAACAGCTGTCCCTTTCGTTGGATATGATTGATGAAAGAAATCGTGGACAACGAAAATTGACAAATCCGATTTTGGCCGAACACATGACATTTATATAAAAGTGTGGTTGGAATGTGGTGAAAGTCGATCCCGGACTTGCCTCCAAAAGGTTGCACGCTGTGTTGCGTCCTTGTTGAAGTAGTCCGCACCTGTGGCTCAACTGAGAATGCATCCTCTTGGATGTTCTCGAAAAAAAACAAAGATGAAATTCATTATTAGGGACAAATTACAGGGAAAAAGGTAGCATCTCTTACGATACAACAAATGAAGATGATCCATTGGTAGGATAAAAATGCATGTCCTTCGATAGGACAAANATTTTAATTTAAATCATTAACATAGTAACGTAGTATAAGAAACAATAAAACATTTGTAACAAAATCAAAAGTAAAGCAAAATGTCAAAAAGCTCGAATAAGTTACTAAAAATATTAATTCACAGATAATGATAAGCATAAAAATAAATAACAAATAAAAAAGGAAACAATGTATAACTAAAATAGTAAAATAAATTAACAACACAAAGAAAAGAATGTATAGTTAATCAAACAAATGAATATAGTAATAAATAATCAACAACAAACAAAAGTGAGCAATAAATAAGAATTAATTAATAATAATAAATTAACTCAACGATAAAGAAGGAACGTGCTCAGTTAATCATTAAAATGACAATATTAATAAGAAATATAATAAAATAATAATACTAAAAGGAATATCATCATATAATAAAGGTAAAAGGTCATGGATAGAGACAAACAGTGATGTCCTTGTGGTAGTTTCACCGGATCTAGCGTCGGTGTTAGTGCACTGGTTCGTTGTGAGAGTGGAGTTCTCCAGTGATGGAGCTTCTTTCTTTGTCGGCGATGGGCTAGAACTCAGAACTGCCGGTGACCTGCCAAAAAACAAATAGAAAAATCGAAAAAGGGGAAGGGGAAGGGACTGGTTGCGAGCTCAGATTTTGGTTGGCTGCGTGATTTCTTTATGGTTTGTTGGTTGTTGGGGGTCGCTTCCGGTTGTTTCAGGCATGGAGGGGGTTTCTCGAAAACGAGGGTGGTTGTCTGGTGGTTTGGAGGTTTTTTCAGTCGAAGTTAATGGTGATTTCTACAGTGGGTTGCGGGTCTGGAGTTTGGTTCATTGTTCACCGGAGAAATAGTGAAAAAGAGGAGAAAATAGGGTTTCGCCGGAGCGGTTGTTTGCTGGCGAATTTGGAAAAGAAAGGGAGGTTGTGTGGTCTAGTTTGTGGTGGTTATGAAGCTTGAAACTTGAGTTGGAGAAGAAGAAAAATGGAGTTTTGGGGTCTTTTTGGTGGCTGCTTGGGCGGCTGAGAAAAATTAGAAAATAGGAGGAAAAAGTGTTTTAGGGTTTTGACAATTTAGAAAAAAATTGTAATTATCCACCACCCCTCTATTTTTACCTAATAAAGCTTAAATAGAGAATTATTATACAATGGACTCAAGTTGTGGGCTCGAGATTGTGGCCCAAAATCATTGGTTAAATAAAATATCTGTATTTGAATAAGTTTCTAGATTGTGCAAAATAGCGAAATGAATATTAACAAATGTAACTCGAAGCGATTCACTATATCCTCTTAACTGTCGATCTTTGTACTGTCTATTGAATATGGTCTCTCATTTTTTTTTACAGTAACCACTTATTGTATTCTTTTTTTTTAAATGTCTATTGAAATTGTGTCTTCTCCCAATTATTCACGAGAACCAGACATCATTATGACCATCCCCGATTGTCGTCGGGGATGATTTTCCTGCAAAAATATAAGAAATGTGTGAAAGCAGAGCCAACATGCAAAACAATAAAAAATAAATGAGTGCAATCTTACCGTCAAAGACTCCCCTGATTTATCTTTTTGACTTGATACTAATGTCTTATGAAATACAAAGAATCAGATTTCGCGAGTCCTCTTGTCCCTTGCAATTTTGGATGAACAATGACTTCCAAATAAATCAACCTCTATCAAAAAGGAAGAAAAACTCAAAAGGTAAAAGTGTTAATTCGTATTCATAATGGATAATACAAAATATCACACAAATAATTAATAAACACATAAACAATGTTTTGATTAAAGACAAACTCAACTATATCACATACCATACAAACAATTATTGCGCGTTCTATACAAATATGTGACCCTTTTATGCCAAGGGTAGGCCTATCGATTTGAAGGATGTATTACGTCATTTGACAACATTTCATTGTCCCCCAAACACTTAGTACAAATTTTATGAATAATTCAAATAGGATTACAAAATAAGGAGAGAAAAAAAATAATTAATCTCACGCAGAGGTACAATCCTAAACTAAGACTTTTAGAAGGTCTTTACTTCTTGAATCACTTGTCATCTCCGAATGCCAACAACTTTTGGATGAAATGTTTGCTTGTAAAGTTCATTCTTCGACTGGATTAAGTTACTAAATTAAACCCCCAACCTCGAGTGACAATGAATTGCAAAATGACGTATATTTCTTTCAAATTTGAACACACATTATGATTGTCCATTTAGGCCGGAAGCCATTTTATACTTAAGGTGGGCTTCTAATGGGCCCAACACGCCTTGGGTGTTGGGTCAACTTAGTTTAAAATGTGCTAAATTTGTGATTTGGTTTCGATCTACGCTAGTTAGCTAAGAGTGATTTTTGAAAGACCGGGTACCCAAGTGGACAACTTAGGTTGAAATTCATGACAACCATTGGACGCATGACGTACCAATAAATTGTCGATCATTCTGAAAAAGGGTCGAGTATAAAAAGTCCGACTGCGATTATGCAAAAATCGTCTTTAATATACTATACATACAAGTTGAAAAATTTCATGAATGCAATGACAATATACATACAATTTAACAAATAATGAATAAACCACATGTACAATCTACAAGCAATCAACAAAATATACAACACACAAGATATAACACGATAAAAGAAAACCTCCTCAATTTGAAAGAATGAATTCATAATGGTTAGAACCTCTATATCCCCAGCGGAGTTGCCTTTACATCCCTACTCTATTCAAATAGGGAAAAATGTCGCGTTGACTAAAAAATAATCGATTAATTGAATTTTAAAAGAATTTAAAGAATAAACGAATTTTAAAAAGAGTCGTCACTTAATTTTATGAAATAACTACGAAATCATTAAAAATATCTACGAAACCAAGATTCTGGGTAATGGGTTCAAGTTATTTCAAAGGGAATATGTTAGACATCATTAGAAATCCGCAACTGTGGGTCCCGACTGAATTCATTTTTTCAAATTGAAGATGAGGTAAAAATAATAGACAAATATAACAAACATGCAATATAAACAAGTAATAAAGTAAACAACGACATAATATTTGCCTGTCGTCAACAATATATACATAATAATGAACGTAGTATTTGAACTTTATTCGAATGGCTTCGATGAGAAGCGACTTCTGGATACCTGTAAAAACACTTAGTAAAAGTGTTAGTACTAAATATATATGAATAAAAATAAATAAAATAAATAACAACTTAAAATAAAAATCCGTCTTATTAACATGGAAGGCCTTAGAAATCGACGGTAATTTCTTCATCGGCCAATTTTATCAAACAAAGAAATATGAACTTAACTAAATTTCCGTCTTTTACAATGTAGAAGCCTCAAAAACCGACGGAGAGATTTTTTCATTGGCCATTTTAATTTAAATCATTAACATAGTAACGTAGTATAAGAAACAATAAAACATTTGTAACAAAATCAAAAGTAAAGCAAAATGTCAAAAAGCTCGAATAAGTTACTAAAAATATTAATTCACAGATAATGATAAGCATAAAAATAAATAACAAATAAAAAAGGAAACAATGTATAACTAAAATAGTAAAATAAATTAACAACACAAAGAAAAGAATGTATAGTTAATCAAACAAATGAATATAGTAATAAATAATCAACAACAAACAAAAGTGAGCAATAAATAAGAATTAATTAATAATAATAAATTAACTCAACGATAAAGAAGGAACAATGCTCAGTTAATCCATTAAAATGACAATATTAATAAGAAATATAATAAAATAATAATACTAAAAGGAATATCATCATATAATAAAGGTAAAATGTCATGGATAGAGACAAACAGTGATGTCCTTGTGGTAGTTTCACCGGATCTAGCGTCGGTGTTAGTGCACTGGTTCGTTGTGCGAGTGGAGTTCGCCAGTGATGGAGCTTCTTTCTTTGTCGGCGATGGGCTAGAATTCGAGACTGTCGGTGACCTTCCAAAAAACAAATAGAAAAATCGAAAAAGGGGAAAGGGGAAGGGACTGGTTGCGAGCTCAGATTTTGATTGGCTGCGTGATTTCTTTATGGTTTGTTGGTTGTTGGGGGTCGCTTCTGATTGTTTCAGGCGTGGAGGGGGTTTCTCGAAAATGAGGGTGGTTGTCTGGTGATTTGGAGGTTTTTTAAGTCGAAGTTAATGGTGATTTCTCCGATGGGTTGTGGGTCTGGAGTTTGGTTCATTGTTCACCGGAGAAATAGTGAAAAAGAGGAGAAAATGAGGATTCGCCGGAGCGGTTGTTTGCTGGCGAATTTGGAAAAGAAAGGGAGGTTGTGTGGTCTGGTTTGTGGTGGTTATGAAGCTTGATACTTGAGTTGGAGAAGAAGAAAAATGGAGTTTTGGGGTTTTTTTGGTGGTTGCTTCGGTTGTTGAGAAAAATTAGAAAATAGGAGGAAAAAGTGTTTTAGGGTTTTGACAATTTAGAAAAAAATTGTAATTATCCACCACCCCTTTATTTTCACCTAATAAAGCTTAAATAGGCAATTATTATACAATGAGCTCAAGTTGTGGGCTCGAGATTGTGGTCCAAAATCATTGGTTAAATAAAATATCTGTATTTGAATAAGTTTCTAGACTGTGCAAAATAGTGAAATGAATATTAACAAATGTAACAAATAAAATGAATATTAAAAAATATATAATGAACGTAACTAATGACAAGTAAAAATGCGATTTTAAAATTAATTGATAAAAAATCTTAAATTTTGACAAATAAAGATAGTTTTCGATAAACTTATTTAAAATTATAAAAAATGTATTTTGAACAATTAAATAAATAAAACTTAAAAGTTACGAATTTCGAAAATGTTAGGCCAAAATTGGGTGTCAACATTCACCTGGTGACTTCTTCGTTCTTTGTCTAATAGCCATTTGTAATCCAAAAAGTCCATCAGCACTGTTATAAGTGCTTATCTTATCTGTTATGGAATCTTGGACGTTTTCATCGACAACCAACTTAGCAACACATTAATGGAATCTCTTCTACACTTCTTTATTCAGTAAATTATTTTTCTACATTATCATAAGAAAATGACGGGTTCAAAATTTCCAGTTGCATGCAAATGTTGGTGAAGTTGAGTATTCTACCTTTTAGCAATTATCTCAAAAAACTTTTGCATATTTATACTCATCAGTAAATGCTTTTTGAATAACTTCCTTAGCCCTATCCATTTCTTCATAAATGTACCCCATTGGTGGTTTTTGCTCTCCATCCACCAACGAAGTACCTTAATCAAGGGACCACCAAAGCTGAGTGCATGCACAACATGATTTCAAAAGGTATAAGAAAGCATTATGGGTGCAACTTCTTTTCCCATCACTTCTTTTGCAAATTTACTAGTGTTCCATTCTTCTGAAATGAACAAACTTCTTAAATTGGCCTTTTGTGTATATATGTTATGCAAGGTCAAGAAAGCAGTAGCAAATCTAGTCTTGACAGGTTTCAATAAAAAAATTTGTTTTGTGAATCTCCTTATCATATTCAATAATAAAGGTCTTTGAACAATGTAGGAATGTACCGTAACTGCCTTAGTGAAAACACCTGTGAAGGGTCTTTCCTTGAAAATGTCCCCAAAGATCAAATTTATGCAATGGGCTGCACATGGAGTCCAATATATGTGCGGGAACACTCCTTTCAACGTATCACCTGTTTTAACATTTTCAGCTGCATTATCTGTAACAACTTGAACAACATTTTCTGCTCCAATTTTCTCTATTGTGTTCTGAAATAAGGAGAACATTTTGATTGAATCAGTAGACGAGTCACTTGCATCAATGGATTCAAGAAATAAGCTTCCTTTTGGAGAATTCACCAACACATTGATTATCATTTTTCCCGTTCTTGCCGTCGACTTATCCATCATAATGGAACATCCAAACTTGTTCCATTCTACTCTATGTTCTTCTACAATTTTTGTGTGTCTTCCACTTCTTTGGCTAGACAACTGACACTAACTTTGTGATAAGTGGGAGGCTTCATTCCTGGACCACATTGCCCTACGGGCTCAATGAAGGCTCCAAAAGTGTCAGTATAATTGACACAATTGAAGGGGAGTCCTACATCATACACCCACCGTGAAAAGGCTACAACTGCACGTTCCCTTAAAATTTCCTTGGCAACATTCTGCAAACTTCTTTTACCATTTTCCCTGCATTATCTCCTGGCTTTTGTGAAAAATAACAATCTAAAGGACATTTTCTACCGGTTGATCCGCAGCTTGAAGATATCGCTGCATTCATTGCTCGTTTTTGTGACTTCGTATGAAGTGATAAATCAGCAGCTTCACCTTCCTTCATTTCTTTGTCATCATCATCATCAAGATTTGTCACATTCGATTGATGTAATAGTTGACGTTTTAGATCCTTTTTTTCGTCAACATATCTTCTAATTTCTTTCCTCACAACATCCGGGTATATTGAACACCGTACAACATTATTAGAAGTACCCATAAGATGTTTCTTGTGACGAAAAATTCCGCCTTTAGATTGCTTGTTACAAAACACACATTCAATTGTGGATCGATCGATCTCACTAACTTTTTTTTTCATATTTTCAGGTTGGATCACTCTTTTTTTTTTTATCTTTCTGTTAAGTTTGAAGAAAAGGGAAATATTATTTTCTAATCACTGTAGCAATGTATAATAATCATAGACTCACCGTTAAAAAAAAACATCAACAAGAAGTCCATTTTAAAATAAAATAAAATACTGTAGCAATAGATTATATTGTTAAGAAATAGATCAACAATATAATTAGTTAATGAATGATTCACTTTTGATATAGAGCAGAAATAGAGCAGCAGTGCAACGAAACAGAGCAGGACGAAAAAAAGAAGATTAAGTCCACATAGAAAACAGAGCAAAAAAGAGAGTATAAAAAAAGAATAGAAAATCCTAGGTCCATGAAGATGGAGAAGAAAACAGATATAGAAGAAGAAAGAATAAAGAGGAGGAAGAAGAAGAAAAAGAAGAAGAAGAAGAAAAGAGAAATTATCTGAGGAAGAATGCGTGAAAACCCTAGAAGAGTAGTCAAACTAAACTGGGTCTCTTAAAATAAAAGGACACTGTTTTTTTTTTTAACTTTTAATCCTTTTAAGACCTTAAAAAATTTAAGGGTCACTTTTTGGGCTTCAGCCCGCTTCCTCGCTTCAGCGCTTCATCCTTTGAAGCGATCGCTTCTTGTCTGTAAAGCGTATAAGGCTCGCATCGCTTCGCTTCATCACTTAAAGTGATGAAACGCTCGCTTTCTTGAACACTGCCACCACTTACCTTCCACAACCACCATTATCAGGCCAACCATAACTATCACTACAACCAATCACCAAAATTCATCGTGCAACCATCATTTGCAATCATCACCATCAATCATTATTACATCTACTAATCACAGTCGATAATTTCCATCATTAGTCAATATTATATATCGCTAACTGCCTTCATCATTCAACATCATCATTAACTATCAATATCATTCAACTACTAATTATTAGTCATCACCATAAAAAATCATGGTTAATCACTACTACCAACCACTATATCATAATTACTATTCATAATCACTATGATTAGTCAACACCATCCTAAAATTGACATACACACACAATCACCATTGTTAGTCAGTACCATCAATTTTCATATAAATATTTTGTTAATATAATATTAGATCAATTGATGTATTATTTGAATTTAGTTTATTTTTTAAAACAAAGACAAATTTTATACATTCAAGTGTCAAGAAACAAATCGTCTAAACTATTTAATATTCTAATCTTAATGTAAAATATTAATATTTAAATTTAGACCTTTAAATCTAATGCACATCTTAATACCCAGATGTGTATTCATTTTCATACAGACTTAATTTTTATGAAAACAAATTATGCCTAAGATTNAAATTTTA
Source organism: Solanum stenotomum (assembly GCF_019186545.1). Lineage (NCBI taxonomy): Eukaryota > Viridiplantae > Streptophyta > Magnoliopsida > Solanales > Solanaceae > Solanum > Solanum stenotomum. The sequence goes on from NC_064290.1 coordinate 18,016,457, forward strand.
TACATTCAAGTGTCAAGAAACAAACTGTCTTAACTATTTAATATTCTAATCTTAATGTAAAATATTAATATTTAAATTTAGATCTTTAAATCTAATGCACATCTTAATACCCAGATGTGTATTCATTTTCATACAGACTTAATTTTTATGAAAACAAATTATGCCTAAGATTATCACATTAGAGAATGGAAAGAGATGGTGAAACATCCATTCTCTCAAGGCATAGAGGCTTGAAAACTAAACTTATGAAAATAAATTTTATGAATTTTATTAACAGCACATGTAGAACATAAACTAAAAAATTTAAATAAAGGAAAAATAATGCTAGATGAAGATGCTTGATGAATAGTAGAAAAGGATGTGTGATCCAAACGAGCACGTCAAACCCTCAAGGATGTAGCATAAGAAGTAGGTGGAAATGACTTTAATATAGGAAAAATATTTTGAACACCGTAAGACAATCTTAGAAGTACCCATAAGATGTTTCTTGTGACGAAAGATTCCGCCTTTAGATTGCTTGTTACAAAACACACATTCAACTGTGGATCGATCGATCTCACTAACTATTTTTCCATATTTCCAGGTTGGATCACTCATTTTTTTTATCTTTCTGTTAAGTTTGAAGAAAAAGCAAATATTATTTTCTAATCACTGTAACAATGTATAATAATCATAGACTCACTGTTAAGAAAAAAACAGCAAGAAGTCCATTTTAAAAAATAAATAAATACTGTAGCAATAAATTATATTGTTAAGAAATAAATCAACAATCTAATCAGTTAATAAATGATTCACTTTTGATATAGAGCAGCAAAATAGAGCAGGGCGAAAAAGAAGATTAAGTCAACGCAGAAAACAGAGCAAAAAAAAGTATAAAAAAAAAGAATAGAAAATCCTAGGTCCATGGAAAAGGAGAAGAAAACTGATGTAGAAGAAGAAAGAACAAAGAGGAAGAAGAAGAAGAAGAAGAAGAAGAGGAGAGAAAGAGAAATTACCTGAGGAAGAATGCGTGGAAACCCTAGAGGAGTAGTCAAACTAAATTGGGTCTCTTGAAATAAAAGGACACTGTTTTTTTTTTCTTTTCTTTTAATCGATCTTTTAAGACCTTAAAAAATCTAAGTGTCGCTTCTTGGGCTTCGTCCCGCTTCTTCGCTTCCGCGCTTCATCCTTTGAAACAGCCGCTTCTTTTCAGCCTCATCGCTTCTAGTCTGTAAAGCGTAGAATGCTCACATCACTTCGCTTCATCACTTTAAGCGATGAAACGCTCGCTTTCATGAACACTGCCACCACCTACCTTCCACAATCACCATTATCAGGCCAACCATAACTATCACTACCGCCAATTACCAAAATTCATCGTGCAACCATCATTTGCAATCATCACCATCATTACATCCACTAATCACAGTCGATAATTCCCATCATTACTAAACATTATATATCGCTAACTGCCTTCATCATTCAACATCGTCATTAAGTATCAGTATCATTCAACTACTAATTATTAGTCATCACCATAAAAAATCATGGTTAATCACTACTACCAACCACTATATCATAATTACTATTCATAACCACTATGATTAGTCAACACCATCCTAAAATTGACATACACACACAATCACCATTGTTAGTCAGTACCATCAATTTTCATATAAATATTTTATTAATATAATATTAGATCAATTGATGTATTATTTGAATTTTAGGTTTATTGTTTTAAACAAAGACAAATTTTATACATTCAAGTGTCAAGAAACAAACCGTCTTAACTATTTAATATTTTAATCTTAATGTAAAATATTAATATTTAAATTTAGACCTTTAAATCTAATGCACATCTAGATACCCAGATGTGTATTTATAAATTAGGCCTAATATTATCACATCAGAGAATGGAAAGAGATGGTGAAACATCCATTCTCTCAAGGCACAGAGGCTTGAAAACTAGACTTATGAAAATAAATTTTATGAATTTTATTAACAGCACATGTAGAACATAAACTAAAAAATTTAAATAAAGGAAAAATAACGCTAGATAAAGATGCTTGATGAATAGTAGAAAAGAATGTATGATCCAAACGAGCACGTCAAACCCTCAAGGATGTAGCATAAGAAGCAGGTGGAGATGACTTTAACATAGGAAAAGTATATAATCCTTCTTCACTCGGACCTATGTATAATATGCCCCTCATCGCCAAGTCTTAATAAAAAATGTTAAGAAAAAAAATTAATTGAAACTTGATTAAACTTAGCAAAATAACTATTATACAATTAATTTTAAGTAAACGGTTGAATCATGTAAAATGTCATCAAGATTGAATGTTTTATCAAATATAACAACTTAACTTTTGCCAATGAGAGAAATAGAAATTTTTTAATGATTACCTATAGTAACTTCTTCAGGATCTTGACATGTCATTTTTCTCTGTGCTTTCACATGAAGGATCCATATAAACCAAGATGTGCAAAATTTAGAGAAGATGCAATGGTAGATTTCTAATTTAAAAATATTTACACGTCCTTTTTTTAAAGTTATTTCCTAACAATCAATAAATATATACAAATACACATTCACTCAAACTACTACGTGATAGTACCCTTACACAGTTACACCATCTTTTTATCCACTTTCAAAATCCTAACTCTGACACTGCAAATGCTTTATGGACTGGCATAAAATATTTTTATTATTTTGGACTATTTTTACTTAACATTTTTTTCATTATTCATTTGGATATCCCAACAGAATGGCCATATTTTTTAGGTTAATTATATGCAGGGGACGGTGCTAGGTTGGTGTAGAACATGATCTACACGTTTTGATTATTTAGATACCTATTTCTCAATGTTTATTTGAACACTTTAGTCATGTTGTGTCATGTGATCCTGAAAACTTGTTAAAACATTAGCACATTGATATGCTGTTGGATCTATAGTTGTCTCTTAACTCAACAACATAAAATAAACACACTACTAAAACAATTAATGAATTACATGTTATATTCGTTGTCAATTTATTGTTAATAACTCATAATTAATAAATTTATTTGTTGCTTATTCCTATACTAGTAAAGAAAGCCCGGGCGCTGCCCGGGCCCAACATGAATAAAGTTATATTGTTACTCTCTCCGTCCCATATTAGATGAGAATCTTACTAAAAAAATTTTTTTCATATTATTTGAGCACTTATTAAATTAGGATAGAATTAATTAATTCTTTTCCATTTTACCCCTACAATTAATATGACCATTACTATATTGTATGTGTATTTTTTGTAACTCATTTCAATGTGCATTGATATAAACAAAGGGCAAAATGGTGAAGTCTTCCAATGTATTAATGATTTCTTAATCACCGTGTAAAGTTGGAAGTGCACATCTAATATGGGACAGAGAGAGTATAGTTTATGTATTCTTATAAAATTAGTAAAGATTGTTATAATATATTTTGCTCATAAGTGAGCTAATATAAAA
>NC_064290.1:18020092-18026586 GCF_019186545.1 Solanum stenotomum
TCGGACCTATGTATAATATGCCCCTCATCGCCAAGTCTTAATAAAAAATGTTAAGAAAAAAAATTAATTGAAACTTGATTAAACTTAGCAAAATAACTATTATACAATTAATTTTAAGTAAACGGTTGAATCATGTAAAATGTCATCAAGATTGAATGTTTTATCAAATATAACAACTTAACTTTTGCCAATGAGAGAAATAGAAATTTTTTAATGATTACCTATAGTAACTTCTTCAGGATCTTGACATGTCATTTTTCTCTGTGCTTTCACATGAAGGATCCATATAAACCAAGATGTGCAAAATTTAGAGAAGATGCAATGGTAGATTTCTAATTTAAAAATATTTACACGTCCTTTTTTTAAAGTTATTTCCTAACAATCAATAAATATATACAAATACACATTCACTCAAACTACTACGTGATAGTACCCTTACACAGTTACACCATCTTTTTATCCACTTTCAAAATCCTAACTCTGACACTGCAAATGCTTTATGGACTGGCATAAAATATTTTTATTATTTTGGACTATTTTTACTTAACATTTTTTTCATTATTCATTTGGATATCCCAACAGAATGGCCATATTTTTTAGGTTAATTATATGCAGGGGACGGTGCTAGGTTGGTGTAGAACATGATCTACACGTTTTGATTATTTAGATACCTATTTCTCAATGTTTATTTGAACACTTTAGTCATGTTGTGTCATGTGATCCTGAAAACTTGTTAAAAACATTAGCACATTGATATGCTGTTGGATCTATAGTTGTCTCTTAACTCAACAACATAAAATAAACACACTACTAAAACAATTAATGAATTACATGTTATATTCGTTGTCAATTTATTGTTAATAACTAATAATTAATAAATTTATTTGTTGCTTATTCCTATATTTTTAGAGAAAGTATTGGAAGAAAGAGGAGCGGATAGCTAGAGATTTTATGTACTACGTGAAATGATTATATTAAAGAATAATTAGTTATTACTATTGTTGACTAGTGGATCTTTGTAAAATTATGTGTATTTAAATTACAATTTCAAACATTTATTTAAAGAACATGGAGATATATGATTTATCAATGTAGTGTCATAAAATATTCCGATATAACTATGATCAACTGGTTGCTCCTCTAATTGAAGTATGGGGACATTTTTTCGTTACCTAGATTACACCTTCGGATACCCCATAAGGAAATTTTTTCTACTCACCCCAATTTTCACTTTATGCCTCTCCAACTCCCCTTATGTTATAAGGAATGAAATTAGACAAGAAGAATCTCTATAGAAACTAGTCCTTTATAATTCGTAATATATAAGAGAGCGAGACACAACTCCGATCCACAGTCGGTGGAAAAGATGTGGATCGATGACCCTACATAGACAACTACATAGAGAGGTCTCTACTAATCTATATAAAAGAGATCGAGACACATCCCCAGAGCCATGAAAAAAGATGTGGATTGATCACCCTATATAGAAAATTACATAGGGGGGTCTCTACTTGTCTTTACATTCCTTAGTTTCGTTTCCCCACCCACCCACCAAGAAAAATATTACAACCTATGAGGTCTGCAAGTTTCGTAAATTTAAGTAATACTCCTTGATAAGATTATATAAAAATTGGAGGAATTTCGATAATTTCAACAATTTATCGAATTTTTATATTTATAAGGAAAAAAATATAACTTTAAAAATGAAATTGTATTTTCAAACAAAAATTCAACTCAAGTGAATTTAATTTCAAATCATTATGCCATATCACATTTCAAATGGTGCTTAAGAAAAGGGCTACAAATAGAAAATCTTTTTAAGAGTTAAAGGAGGAGGAACAAGTGAAGAAACAAGAAATAAAATGTACTCCTTTATCCTATTTTACGCGACATTTTTTCTGTTTTAATCTGTCCTAAAATTAAAAGAATGTCACTTTATCATTAGAAATAATTTAATTTTACCCTTAATTAAATGATTACATACACATAAATATCTAAGGGTTGTTTTAGACCACATGTTTGAAAAGTTTTCGTTTTTCTTAAATATCTTGTCAAGTCAAATGGTGCGACATAAAATATGACTAAGCTAGTGTTTGACCCCAAATTCCAAAATATTCTTGGCAAATCATTTTGGGGTGAAGTTACACCATGCGTTTGGCCATAAATTTTGAGAGAAATATTTGACTATTTTAAAAAATATGATTTATACCCATAAGTTATACAAATTATTCAAAATACCTTTACGTTTGTATTGCCATTTTATAATGAACATATACTGTTAATAAATAATCTTATAAGTTATAACATAATTGATAACAATCAACAACAACAAAATAACAATATGGGCAGTAGCAATACATTAATCGCATACTCATACTTGTCATTGACTCGAGATGAATTATAACCTATTAAAGATAAATTGTTCTTTTTTTTGCCACAATCTGTATAGACAACAGAGAGGAATAGTTGTTAGTTATTAATGGAGTAATTTAGTAGATAAATATTAGTTGAAATTAATAAATGATGGATATTTTTTATAAAATATAAAAAATTGAGGTAATTTTTAATTTTTTTAGTATTTGAGAACTTGTGATATTTGACAAATATATTTGTCAAATACTAACAAATTGTATGACAAACCTAATAACGTAGTAAATAAGGCTTTATTTGATTTACATGAATATGACGATGTTGTAAAAAATTCGGCAATTGTGAATCATATACCAAACAAGATTTATGATGTAACCATTACTTTGGCCCGAGATGGGGTGGTTGTTTTCACAGATGCAGGTCTACAAAGGGAGAAGGAAAAAGCAATCATCAGAATGGCGGCTATAGATAGCTGTGGTCATTTGCTTCATGCCTTTGGTACTCCTATTCAATTTGTAGGGAAGGCTATAACTGCTGAAGCACTAGCAATTTGGAAAGATGTGGAAAGAGCATTACAAAAGGGTTGGTCAAAGGTTCACATACTGTTAGATGCAAAGAATGTCATACAAATGTTGCAAAAGAATGTGATAACATCTTGGGAAATAGAGACCATTTGCGAGGATGTCTGGCGATTGATGAAGTCTTTTGAAGAAATCGAGATTATATATATTCCTCAAACATGGAATGTATTAGCCCATAATCTAGCAAAAATTTCTATTTCATGTATAAATAGGTTTTCTTGAGATTCTGCCTTCCCAAGTTGTGTTGTAACGAATGCAATAGTGTCTTGAAACATGTTTTAAAGTAATGCAATAAAGTGTTTTCCTGCAAAAAAAATAAATAAATAAATAAACACACATTGTGATTGACACTATTCTATCAATTTATTTTCCCTCATATCTTCAACCATTGTACTATATTGATACTATCATATGTTGAGAAGGGGTCAAGGGGAGAGTTGAAACTTAAGCAGTATTACACTTTGCATGTTATTTTTAATAAATCAGATCAAATAGTGCATAAGAAATATCTCACTATAACTAATGTCAATATAATTAAGAGCTTATTTGGATGGATTTTTGGTTTTAAACTTATAAGTCAAAAGAGCCATAAATTAGAAGTTCTAACTTTTTGACTGACTTATTTTTATCATTTTATCTTAAGATCAAAAGTTTATAAACATTTTTTAAATTTGTCCAAACACTCCAAAAATATTTAAAAACTATTGTAACTTTAAAATATTTAAAATAAGCCAAACCAAACAAATATTAACATTAACTTTAAAATAACTTTAAAATAAGCACTCAAAAACTACTTTCTCTTGAAAACATATTTGCGAGATATTGAAAAACTGATGTAAATTAGAATATAATTAGCAGTACACCCAGAAAAAACAAATGAGTGCCCTTGTTCTGTTAGTACAAACTAGGGAAACCACTCTTGAGACCAAGGTTCAAATCCAACTAAAGCTCTTTTTCACTGTCTTTTATTTTAAATTTAACTAGATATAATTATATTGATACATCCAAAATCTTTAAATTCGGAGTTCACCTATGCCTATAGTTATAACAGTGAGACCAAGTGAGAAAAGAGTGACAAGCCACCCATCTTAATTTTGAAAAAGGTAAACCAGCCTCAATATACTTATAAAGAAAAGGACTGAGGCAGATTGGTGGGATATTGAAAAAAGCAAAAGTTTGGAGATCTACTTTTTAACTTTGCTTGCAAAAGTTCTAGTTTTGCATGTGCGCCATAATGCCTCTATTTTGACTTCTATCATCCCCTTTTCATAACCACTATCTATTTCAAAAACCATAATTTATTTTATAATTTCAACATTTTGTATTTATGATGAAAATTTATAGTATATATAATTATATTCGGTATCAAAATACAAAATTCATATTTGTATTGGGTAAACAAGTGGTCTCAACACGTGTCAGCAGAGATAATTTTGTAACTAAGAGAAGGAGAGTTTGTGAACTAATCAAACATATGAAGAAAGTTCATATCTCGATAACATGTTAAAAGGACAAATACATCAGATATTATCAAACGAATATTTGGAGTACGATAGAGGAATAGTGCTTGTCAGTTGTCACCGCTAACGATATTTTCATGTGGATAACTTTCATTAGACCATTACATATAGTATTTTAGAGTTCGAGCGGAGGTTCTTTTTTTTTCTCTGAAATAGAACCTCTTTTATTATTGCATCAACGAAGAACATAGTTTAAACATATTTTTTGCATCCCGGATGATTCAATTTGGGAAAAACTTCTCCCAAGAGATTTCTTGCAATAAAGAGATAGAATATCTAGCTAAACTATCAGCTATTTTGTTTACAAGTCTAGAAATATATATAAATTCAACATGATTGAACATGCTTGAGAGCTTGTGGTTTATCTTTTAATGTATAAATAATATTTTTGATACACTTGTTGGTCATTTGTATCCCAAGAAATACAAATATGCAATAACAACACTTTTAGATTCTTATCCTCCAAATTTTCCTTGTTCATCAAGTATTTGTCTTATATTTGTTTGCTTTATTATTATAACTTTGTTTTTATCTATTAAAATTGCAATATTCAATTATTTATAATTAAACTTTAGTTATGAGTTAAGTTAAGAAGCATGTTCTCGACCTCATACAAATTTAGCTGTACCATTTAACTGACAAACAATATTTATATTATTTTTGTGTAGGAGTAAACCACAGTATCTTTGTTGTTTCTCTTCTTGTTGGGCATAAACAAGACAAACCTTAACAGCTACAAATATCACCTACTTGTGAACATATAGTCTAATTAATTACACTGTTTTTGTAGGCAATACTTCATTGACAACCTTCTCTTGGAACAGTTCAATGTAACAAAGTCGGTTGAACCTAATCACTTAACTTAAATCCTTAACAATTTAATAATATGCTTGCTTAGTAATTAAAAATTTACCCATGTTGGTGGCTATATATGATTTTTTGTTTCCTTTTGGTTTTTCATTCGATATTCGGAGTCTGTTGGAGTTCTGAGTAAGTTCAAATCGTGTACTGCAGGGTCAATTTGAGAGTGAGGCTCCCAACAAAATTTTCTTCATACTCATGATTCAAATATGAAATCTGATTAAGAATAAAGCAATCTCATAACTACACCATAATTTATGTTGTTTTGCTAGATATAATTTCATGTCAAACAAACACATAACTACACCATAATTTATGTTGTTTTGCTATATATAATTTCATGTCAAACAAACACATGGCTGCAGTAGAAACAAATATATGTTTAACCAATCATATTTTCTTTATAACAATGTGTTTGGTACAAAGGAAAATGTGTTTCATAAAAAAATAATTTTTCTAATAATGTTTTCCTAGAAAATAAATTATTATTTTTAAAAAATATGTTTAATCAACAAACATAATATATTATCCTATGAATATTTATATATTTGTACAAGCACAAAGAGAGTGGATGTGAGGTGAGTGGAGGTGTTGGGGTTGGTTGATAACCCTCATTATTTGACTATATTTGATGTCTCATAATCATATTAAGATACGATTAAATATATAGGACCTGTTTCTCAGTTTGACACTTTCAACATACTCTAATATTTTTCTATTTTTAAAATTCAAATTCAAAAAGCTCTAATTAAGGATGAAAAAAATACTAATCATCCCACCACGACTTTTGTGATGTCTTTAAATTTGTGTTTGATCATACTTGGTGTGCTCCTTTAAGGACTCAATTTTCCACACCTACTCATCCCCTATAAATTCTAAAGAGAGACAACATCATAAAATATGGTCTACTTTGTTATCAAACATCTTTACTGCCTCTCCTCTTTCTTTCTCACTTTTGGACTTCCATCTCTTCTTTCTTGATGGAATCAAAAGGTTGTTAAAATGTGACATTTTGGCATTCTAACTTTTTAAATCATTTCCAAACAGTGACATTATATCAACATTAAATTATTAATTATAATAACCTAATATATACAGTAATACCCAAATGTAACATCTCAAAAAAAGTGAATAAAAGAAATCATTTTTCTTCAATCTAAAG
>NC_064290.1:18026686-18161437 GCF_019186545.1 Solanum stenotomum
ATACATATTCTTATCATCATCATTACATCTCGTGAGGAAACCACTTTATTTGTAAGGAACTTATAATCATCTTCAAACGGATCTTAATTAGGACATGTTCTCTTAATCATTTGATTTAAGAGTTAATTTTGCATATCAAGGTTTGTTTCCTCTGAAAGTAACCTAACCTCATGGATAATAATGCTCTAAATCTAATCATAGGGCTAAACACTAGATTTGAAACTACTCTTTCGAATCAAAGAGTTTCATAGACTAGCCTACTAGACAATATTGTTAGTAGAGGTGGATCTAACGCGAGTTCTGCAAGTTCAAGAATTCACTCACTACTTTCAACTCGAAATATGTAAATATATACCAAAAAATCAAAATTTGCACATATAGTAAAATTGTACTTATTTTGAATCTACTGACTCTAGATTCTAGATCTGCCAATTATCAATTCTTATGCCCTTCATTACCATTCCAATTAGCCTTTCTTTTTTTTCTTTTTTAATTTTCTCACTTGATTTCCGATACTCAATTTGAAGCTCAACTAATTCAGATTCGCACTAAAAAAATTCCCACTTTGGGAGTAAAACACCTATCAATGACGACTTCATATCCAAAACTTGAACTTGAGATTATCATTTGGTCAAGAATGGAGGAATACTTACCACTCTTTCACAACCTCGGGCGATAGTTGGACTATGTCTTAGTAAGCCCATAGTTGTGATCCATTGATGAAGAAGAAGATAAGGTAGAGAGTAAGTCTGAAATATGATACAAAGATGGAGAAAAAGAACTAGTAGAAGAAGACAAACTAATCACTCAAATTTTGAAGTGTTTTACATTGATGATCTCTAATGAAATGTAGATGATCACATAACTAAACCCCTAGCAATAGCTTGATTCATTTTAAAACTAGTAGTTCCATACACAGGCAAACCATCTCTAGTTGCATGAACATGACCAATCATGCCTATGTTCTCAAGTTCAAAAAGATCAGAACTTGCACAACTCCTACCATCATCTTCATCTTCGTCTTTGTAAAATCCTCTGTATTGATGCTTTGGTTCTTCATTCTTGTATATGCTTTTGTGACCACAATGTTCATCAACAATTACAGTAACAGGGCAAAATCTCACTGACCTTTTCGATTTATTACTTGTGGAAGTCGAAGAAGGGGTTTTGTTCAAGCAAGAAGATGTAGTTGAGTCATTCACTGATCTTGATTTCCTCCAATCTTCATGATGATTTTTCTTCATGTTTCTCGAATTGAATATCGAATTTAAAAAGTTTGCTATTTTCCCACCTGGTGAAATAGGTTGTTTCACCATCTTCAATGCTCTTGATTTTGTTCTCATGAACCTTCCTCCTCCTTCACATTTTGGAGTTGTTGTTGTCTCTGTATCTGTATCTGTAGAGAATGTAACAACCTTGTCTGATCTTCGAACTTGTCTTGTTGGTCTTGGCAATGTATTGATGGATCTTGACTCTGTTTCTGAAGAAGAAAACATGCTTGACTCTGTTGATGAACTTGAATCTGAACTGAAGTGTCCTGAACTTTGTGTATATTTGTAACTTTCCATCCATTTCTCAATCAATATTGCACGTCGAAGGCTCACGATTTCTTCTTCATTGTTGCTCTTTTTATTTGGGACTTGTTCATGTTTTTCTTCTTCTTTGGATTCGTCAATTGAATGATAAATAGCTTCCAATAAAGAGGAAGAAAACGATGGTGTCTTACGCCTTTGATGAGGTCGTATTATTGGCTTTTCCCATGAAGACATTTTTCTTCTCTTCTCTTCTCTGGATCAACAACTGAGAAAGATGAAATGAAAGTCAAAATGGGAAATGGGGGCTTGTGGTTGATGCAATTGAGTAGTAGCAAGTAAGGGGATGCATGTATTTATATAAAAACAGGGGAATCTGGAGTGGTAACTATTCAGTCATTCTTAATTATAGGTTAGAGTCGTTTGCGTTTTATTCCAATGTGGAACTTTTGTGGATTTGGTTAGGTAATTACTGCTTTAACCTTAACTAAAGGTTTCATGTTCGAGTCTCTCAATTCAAATTTAATCGAGCTTCAACGTGACGAAACCAACCAAAAAAAATTAAAGGGAAGCTTAGCGCGCGCGTGCGTGTGGTTCTGTCAGAATGGCTAAGCAAGTGCTGTTCAGTTTTCTTTTTACTCACTGTCCACATCTGCCTATTATTATTGGAAACTACAAGAAGAGTTGATTACTTAATATTCAAGTACTTGTTTGTCTAGAAACTGTTATTATTATTATTATTTCAGAAGCACTTGTATCTCCTAGGTGTAGGTGTAGGGGTGGAATATAAATTGAGCATAGTACACAACTTCTACCAGCAGTATCATGACATACCACACGTTTTGTTTTCACCAATTATTTTGATAGAGGCCGATGAGATAAGGAAATTTGCTGAAAAAAGTAGTAGTAGATATAATGTAAAAAATACCCTTGCTAGAACTAAAAGTCATGTTGCAGTACACTTCACGGCAAAAAGGGGCAGAGAGAGATGGTTGATCATAGACTCACAAAATGACAATCGATTTAAAACTTATTATACTGGTATCTCACACGCTAATACTATACAAAAACCACAAATAAAATGCCAAATGTGTCACACGGGCTCATAATAATTATAAAAAATGAAAACTAGTTTTGAACTCTAATTAAAAAATAATTAAAAAAAACATTTTCTAATCTCCCCTAACCCAACCCCTAATCACCTACCTAACCCTTTCCCCTTCGTCACCCACCGTCTTCCCACTCATCCAGCGAGTTCGCCTCTCTATTTTTTCTTTTAGATTCAAATGCTAAAAACTGTGAAGCGTACTAGTTCTAATTGAGATGTCTACGATGGCTTAAACCAACCAAAAAAGAAACTAGAAAAGGTTAAAGCATGGTATGTTCGTGGGAAAAGGGTAGAGAAGTGGGTCCATGCTCACCCCAATAGCAAAGCAGTGCACCAACTAGAGTTGGACCAGCTAACGCAACAGGGAATTTCTCAATTTTCAAAAGAAAGAAACTAGAAATGAAATCAAAACACAAAAAGAGCCTTTATTGCAGTTTCACACACATCACAATGGTGAATCAGTCCAGGCAAAATCTAAGGGGTAGTGATTTTTGGAGCCAGTAACAAATGTGCATATAACTGAGCAGAGATCAATGTAAGCACAAATATGCAATCGTGCCGTTTTAGCCATTCAATGGATCACTCTCTTATCACTGATTAATTCTATCTAGATTATTCCATCTGCATGCAATATAGAATGCACCTCATTTGGCCCCTGTGGAGTTCAATCTGTCAACATCAACTAACTGGTACAAATCTCCCCGCCTTTGTTTTTGAAATGGAAGGTATGTTCTGCACATCGAAATACGACTTTGAGCATATAAATGGGCCAGAAGAAGATAAACCATAACTTAGAGATAAGCTCTAAACATGAACAAAGGGTTGTGACTGAGAACTGTTTATATTGCCCCTCCATCATCCAAGAGAAAGGACACATTAACCATAAAAAAATCATTTTAGGATGAGAAATATTGAAATAAAATGCAGCAAACCAATGCACAAACTGAACGTATACAATGTGAATACATATTCAATCTAAAACTAAGCTAGGGGTATAAGAGGAACTCACCTTCTCTGCTCAATTACTGAATAGTCAATCTCTGCTATTAGTGTAGTCTCCTCATGTTCTGTTGTCACAAGCACTTCTCCAAACTGCAAGATTGAGTTTCTTTAGGTTCCTTTTTTTTGGGTCTGTGGGTTAAGCATAATATATTAAGCAACAGTTGAAGCCACTTTTACAAAACATGATTGTTTCCAATATTTCTTTTCCACCATTAATCAGCTCGTTAATAAATGGTTTGAGATCCTTCTTGTTTCTTCTTTAAAGTGACGTGAGGAACATGTTAACTAAAAGATCTTTGTAACAAGCCACGTCAGACATTAAATACTTACCGGTCCAACAAGAGTAGAGTGTCCCCAAGCTACATAACTAGAACCACCGTCTCTGGCAGGAGAACAAGTTGCTACATACAACTGACAGGAATATGTGCACAACAGATAAGATAGATCTTCGGAGTAGTAAATACAATCAGTGAGGCGCTAGCCATGAGATTCAGAAGAAATTGTGCTCAACTCAGAAATTTAAGTTTTGTACGGACGGAAATAAAAGTGCTACATTTAAATTGATACTAATAAGAAGTAGAGTAATACTATGATACATTGATACGATATACATGATTCCTACTGTCAACTATACATGAAAAGAAAGAGGAAAAAGATAAAGCAATTTGACATCAAAGAAGCACCTCTTAGGCTCATCTAACAGGGTAAGTACAATATCTTCACTTTTGGAAAACTAAGAATTATTGAAATCATCCATGCAATCCATAATGGATTACATGGATGAGAACTTACAGATTCCAACAACAGACAAAAAAACAGCATAATCTTTAACACCAAATAAAGCACTGCATACATAAACAAATTTGGTGATATTTCAAGAAACAAGGCAGCAAACACTGTCAAAGATCAATTGCACAAAAGTACAACAACATACCCAGGGTAATCCCGCAAGCGGGGTCTGTGGAGGGTGATGTGCACGCAACCTTACCCCTACCTTGTGAAGGTAGAGAGGCTGTTTCAGATAGAAACTCGGCTCAAGTAAAGCATAATAAAATCACATATGGAAAGGAAATGCAGAAGAGTATAATGGAGCATATAGGTATCAGTGTTGTACCTGGCAATCAGCAGCCCTGCAGGACAAGTAACATAGATGTTACTAGTTATTCTTTATGTGCATGTAAAGTCAAATTATTATACAGACTTCATTAAAACTTGACTGCAATGTATATGAACGAAAATGTAAGCAATCAAGTCTTCCTAGGATTTGAAAGATCAGAGTGTCTCCAAATTTCAATGCATCAAGAAGGAGCCAAAGGTTTTTAATAGGACTAGTCCCTCCGACCCTAATTCAATAAATTATCTTGCCCTTATAGAGTTGAGTAATTTCCAACCTGGAACCTAAGTTTATTAGTTAGTATTTTAAAAGTAAAATAAAGGAGTGACAAACTATAAAAAAAAGAGTAGCACAATTTTTGGCATCTAAAAGTATTAAAGAGACATAAAAGACAATGGGA
Source organism: Solanum stenotomum (assembly GCF_019186545.1). Lineage (NCBI taxonomy): Eukaryota > Viridiplantae > Streptophyta > Magnoliopsida > Solanales > Solanaceae > Solanum > Solanum stenotomum. Next base: position 18,031,843 of record NC_064290.1, read on the forward strand.
AGAAGAATGAAACTAGTAAATCCTAACATAAACTCATATAAACTTGCAAATCAATATATATCCATCAACTTCCACAACTTAGCTGTATCAACTTAGCCTAGTACAAGAATCACTATAGCATGTGCCATAAATGTTCTTCATGATAAAAGTCAACATGATATCAAGTAGATCGCATGGTCAGCAATAACCATCAATAACAATTTGTTGAAAGGTGCAAAGTACACTCTTAAATTACAAGACACCCTTGTTATTTCCACTATTGGGGGAATCAAGAAAAAGTGGTTTATAGGTATGACTCTGTGATTTGATTCAATATCTCTGCTCTAAGACATATAAACAAACAAACAATAAAGAATGTGAAATGATAAATATCCCGCTTGGATTTCATTTGTCTAGAATTTCATCTGGTACTTACATATTTGATTCCTAAACAGAATCACTGGGTATGTTGTTGTTGGTTCCTAAACAGAATCCCAGAAACTAAGATGAACCTCAATATTTGACAACGCCTCTTGTGATTAAGAAGGCTTCACCATCAAAAGAAAAGATCACAAAGATAGCCCCCGATGGTATTTGTAACAAATGATATAAAGTAACCAGAGCACTCAGCACCCCTAGTACCACACTAGCACAGGTTATGAGGAATCAGCTTTTATTACATGATAGAATAAACCAACACTTAGTCACTTGTGTAGTACTAAACTCATCACTACCTTGCCCGTTGCAACAATTCCCAATGAAGGGGACCGGTGGTCATGTTAAAGGCACCAGGATAACAAAGCAGATGAGCACCTAACATGCAGGAAAAAACAGTAGTTAATAGAAAGTAGCTCATAACAGCAGGTTAAATCAGACATAAAATAGCCTATTTACTTCCATTTGCAAAATCTAGATGAGACAGGAATACAATTCGTCTACATCATGAATAAATTGTACACATGGTAAAGTCCATTTATGAGGTAGAGAATATGACAAGCTACATATTCTGCATAGTATTTCAACTGTCTTTAACTTGCCAAAGCTTCCATATCCGATTACAAAACCTACAATCTTCCAATGTCTCAGAAGTGAAGAATTCAACTTGGAGGTCTGCAAAAGTTCAACTTGGAGGTCTCCAAAAGAGATATCAAGATTAAGATACTTAGTAAAAAGATATTATAATAAAATCTTGAAAATACGTTACTTACCTACCACACTACCATCTACCACTTTCATAAATTCACCAACTACCAGTTCCGCACCGAAAAATGATATCAGAGCTATGAATAATAAAAAACACGGTAAGAAACATACGAGTAGAAAATTATATCCGGAATATAAACAACTTAATATCACAAAGACTAATAATGAAAAATTAGATCAATTAATAGATAATATATCTAAAATAGAATATAAATATATTCAATATTTAAAAATACAATGAATAACAAGAATAACGAATATAGACAAAAACTTAATGAAATAATTATGGAAAAACGACAAGAATTAGAACATAGGCAAAATAGACTTAAGAATAATATATTCGCAGGAATTTGCCACAAATCTATAGTAGCACAAAGAAAGACTATTTTATATCTAGAAATACAAATAAATAACTTAGAATATAAACTACAACATAATTTATAAATGAATAAAGAGGAATACGCAATAGATGAAAAAACATATGAANTCAGAGGCGAATTTAGGATTTTTTGAAGATGGGTGCACCAAGAAAAATGTATTAAGTGGGAATTGATCCTCAGTCCTCAAAGTCAAAAGCTCAACATTTAACCATGTGGACCAACTAGACTTTTTATAGTACGGGTGCAAGAAAATAATATTATACAAATGTTAGAAAATATATACATAAAATATCTAATTTTACGAGGAGACCACGGGTTCGGGTGCCCTATTTTTTTCACCTAAATTCGCCACTGTTTATAGTACACATAGAGAAGTATTACCTCTTGCAGCATAGATAGCCGCCAGTTCTTGGAAGCGAATATCATAGCATATACCAATACCAATGCGTCCAACCTCTGCATATGGAATTCACTAGTTACTTACAGTAGCTCTACTGAATGGCTGCAAGTACTTTGGTATAAGATTATAGAAATATTAAGCACATCTTCATCAACTAATTTCAGGAGAAAAGAAAAATGTTGGCAATATACTGTGCATCTTTCCAAGTGAATAGATGCAGCTAACAAGATATCTTCAAAAGGCGGATACCAGTAAAATATGATAAAACAGCAGAGGCTGGTTACTTTTATTTTTTTGATCAAGTACACAATATGCTGGTTACTAGATTGAGACTCATCATCAGACTTGGAAAAAAAGGTTGCAACTTTCCTCCTACGTCAGAATACCTCAAACTTTATATTTGAACAAGTCAAACAAGGACATAACCGATTTGTCGCCCCAAATTTTATATAGCATACTACTTAATAGGTGAACAGAGTACATCTTAAATCAGTAAAAAGCATGTCAAACCTGTGTCTACAATAGTAGGTCTCTCTCCAGCTGTTAGGGTCCTTGATTCTTTGAAAGTCATCTTTCCTGGAATGTCAATGTCAAAGAGATGTATCTGCAAAAGCATTGTTTTCAAATTGAATTAGTTAAGGCACTAAGGCTTAAGAATTCCAAACATGAAATTAAATAAATTTATGATAAATAGTAGATATAATGAACATAATTGGACTGCAAACCCATGTCATAATCATTTTTTTAAGTGTTTTTCTTATAGCTCTTTCCAAATGAGAAAGAAATATGCAGACCTTCCTATGCTTGGCCAAAAGCTTTCCATCTGTGCCAAAGACACAACAACTGTTATATAATTTATCACCGCTGCGTTCAGGTATAGAGCCACCAATAATTGTAATCTTTCGACTCCGAGAAACTTCAGATAACATCCTAGTTGAAGGAGATGCATCTCCACCAGCATCAATGTCCTCTGCATATACTGGAAAACTATCATTGGAATATGGACTATTCCATATTTCCTGTCATAGCAGGAAGCAATTGTGTTAATTTAAGCCTCACTTAAAAACAAGAAGCGAAGAGTAAAAAAGAAATACTAATGGAAGCAAGCTAGTGAATGTAAACAAAATTAAGACAGAACGCAGGCATCACATCATGAGTTAGACAATGTCAAAGAAACATCATAGAACTCTCTCAGTGACTCAAATACAAAGGGATGCATCCAAGTTCATCTAAAATAACCAACAAACAACAGGACAGTAGACAAATAAGAATTTATACACATTCAGCAAGCAAATTAATAATTTAGTTCAGACATGAATTATAGGCCCATTTTCTAATGTAAGAAGGACAAGGAACAAGGAAATAGTTAATGAGGAAAAGTTTAATGATTGAGACAGATTCTATTTCTGATGCTTTCATATTTTGAAACACTTAAAACCATAATTTAGTTCAGACATAAATTATAGGCCCATAATTTGTGGAATTCTGATACCAAATAACTCTAAGTCTCTCATAAACCATGTACGTCACAGTGATGAATCTTGGTAAAAAACAGATAAAATGTATATACCCTATTGTAACAAAATTTGCTCCATCTTTCTGGAGTCCAGAGAGACGATTGCATTGAGATAGTTCAGCCATCATTTTCAGAAAATAAAAGGAACTTACAGGGAGAAGAATAAGCTGAGCACCCTTGTCTGCAGCATCTTCTATTGCCTGCTGAGCATGAGCAATGTTTCTCTCCTTGTCGGTAGTTACAGATAACTGGCAAAGAGCAATCTTGAACTGATGCACAAAAAAAATTATGACATCATAAAGTAGCTCTACACTGCGGAAAGATAAACATGAAACTAAAAGCTCCTATCTATAGGAAATTAAACAATCTTTTTAAGCTTAATATAACCTATAGCGCAGAAAAAACAGCTTATTGCAGGAACCTAAGTTGCTCAGACTCGGATGGGGGTGTCCAATACGGGTGCGAATCTAGAGGTCGGCTTAATGATATAAATTTTATGATTTGGGGTACAGATCCAGATACAAATACAGGTGTGGGGATTTGGCTAAAACTAATTCAATTATCAATTTCACCTTAGCTTTTGTTTTTATTACAAAAATCACTATATGTGTTCCAAATTTCTCCGTTGATTTTAGTCAAAATACCCAAAATCGGTTGACCAAATCCAGTACGGATTCCACACCATGTCATGTCAACGCATGTGCGGCACTGAAAGTGAAGCATCGAGCAACTTAGGCAGGGACCATAGGGTTATTAGAAAAGTAAGGTAAAGTGAAAAAGTTATTGACAAGCAAATGAAGCTTCTAAAAGTTAAATGAGAAAAGCAACTGAGAATAATACTCAATGTGAAAAGGTATGTTTACATTACATATTACACCATTAGTCTTTTGATATATGGGCAGTCCATAAATAGGAAAAAGAAGACATTTCTAAAGCTTTATTTATGAGTCCTTAAAATTTCTCCTCCTTTTGACTATATATACATATAAGCAAACTTCACATAATTTTGTATGCTAACCAAATTCGAATATTTACATAGAAATGCAAAAAGGAATTTAGCAACTTGATAAGAATTATAATCAAATATATAGAAATGCAAAAGGAAAAGTGAGAAAGTTGCCTTGGTGACGGGAGGAGTAGGCAAGGGAAGCACTGCAGGAACCCTAGCTTCCTCAGGCTTGAAGGAAGCTTCCATAGTTGCAGAAACCAAAAACTTGGGGAAGTTTGTCTTATAATTGTGGAAGGAGGTGTGATGAATAACAGAATTAGAGAAAAATCTGCAAGTGAGAGAGGGGTTTGTAGTGGGAAGGAGGTTCCGGTGGCATAATCTTGTGCCCTCCATTTTCAAAGCTCTGTCTGTTGGTTTTTTACGGAAGCCCACCTTCTGTTTTCTTGACTCTTTCTTTGCACGGATGACAATGAAATCCCATTATTTTTCTAATACTTGGAAACACAAGTTATTTCTCAATTATTAATTTTGTGATAATTTATTACAATATGTATATAAAATAATTTATTTCATCATTAAAATATAAATTATAAGATAAATAATTTCACGATTGCCTAATACCTCCAACTAAATTGAGGATAAAATTTTGTCTCGATTATTATACATCATTTCCCTCTCTCCCTCCTTGAATAATTAGTGAGGGCAAATTTGACAAAGTGATGCTTCAATCATTTGCTTTAGGATTAGAAAATGGGAAAATTAGCAAAGTATTCAAAATCTCTAACATAATTATTAAAAATATCTACACTTTAAAATAATTATAAAAAATATCATTAGGTCAATATTCTAGCAAATATAATGTATCCTAATATAATTTATTTATCTTCTTTTTTTTTTCTCAAATTGAGCAAACTTTTTTACCCTATTAGGGCTGGCAAGGGGACGGGGACGGAGACTGGGGGACGGGATGGGACGGGGGATGGCGCTGGCGGGGATTGGGGGGACAAAAATACGTCCCATCCCGTCCCACTATATATACGGGATGGGACGGAGTTTGGCGGGACGGGACGGGACATGGGATTTTTTATTTTTTATGTACTTATTTATTTGTATTGAAATTATATGTTATTGAATAACATTTTTAGTTTATTTGGTTTTCAATAACATTTTTAGCTAATAAATAATGCTTAAGTTTTCAAATTTCAAATTCAACTTTCAAACTTCAAATTTCAAATTTGAGAAGTTCAAATTTGTATTTTAAATATTTTAAAGTAATTTAAACTTGAAATTTCAAATGTCAAATTTTGATTTTTAAATTAAGTATTTTAAAGTTAGTTTAGTATATATGTAAATATGTATGTATTTATTAAAATTAAAATGCAAGACAATAGTTGTATAAAAAAGACTTGAATAAAGCCTTCAAATTTATTCAATAAAATCTAATTGCAACTTAGAACTTAGAAGTTACAATTTACAAATATTAGTGGAGTAACTAATCTACGCAACCACCTTTTAGGAAGGGTTCTGTTTCAATAAGTTCTCATATGTAAAACTAATATTTGTTACAAATATTAGATGAGTAACTAATTTACGCAGCCACCTTCTAGGAAGGGTTCTGTTTCAATTAGTTCTCGGATGTAATCTAATATATGTGTTCTCCTTTAAAATTCAATTCTAATTGTCGAATCATATCGATGGTGACATCCTCCGGTGTTGGCAAACTTACTAGAAACTCTTGTGACTCTAATTCATCGTCACTAGATTCAATTACCGCTTTAACCCAAACTTCTTGTCTGGAACTTAACTTTGGCAAATTATAATTCCTCCTCTCAGCGTTGACCCAGTCTCTAAATAAAACTGATGTTTCCAAACTTTCTTCCGCTAATGAATGTCTATGATCGCCAATTTGAAACCTTGCCACACTAAAAGCAGCCTCTGATGCAACTGATGAAGCTTGAATAGCTAGAACATCACAAACCATTTTGCTCAAAATTGGAAATGCAATGCTCCGCCTCCTCCACCATGCTAATAAATCTTCATTGTCATCTTTTTCTTCCACTGTTTCTAAAGATTGATTAAGATATTCTTCAAAATCATCACGGTTGGTAGAATTAAGACCAAGAAAACCTCGAATATAACTTGAAATTCGAGCTTTACTCTGAGGATTAGAAGTTTGACCAACTTCTCCTTGAGTATTTCCTGTAGTTCTATATTTTTCATACAAAATTTTTGCTTCTACTTTTATGCTAGACTTACACATTTCACAAGTTGGAATTTCTTCCGGTAAAATTTCTAAAGTATCATAAAAAATGTCAACAAGTCCCTGCACACCTCGTAATTTATAGTCAGGATGAAGTAAAGTAGCAGTTAAATAAATTTGAGGAATAGGAAAAAAATATTTTTAAAATTTTCAATCATACCTTCAATTGCAACTCTAAAATTTTCAATTATTTTGTATCTAGAAAATTGAATTGAAATAGAATAAATATTTATTAATACTGATGAAATAGTAAGATAATAAATTCCAGAAAACATGGTTGTAGCATCATAAAAAAGTCTTAAAAATTCTAATAGTTCATTAGATTCTTCCCAATCTTCTTCACAAATTCTATCTAATGGGTCAACATTATGAGCATTAAACACCATTTGTATGGGTTCTTTATATTCGTAAGCAACTGAAAGCATTTTGTAAAAAGAATTTCACCTTGTTTTAATATGTCTTGAAATTTTTCTTGGTGGCAAATCACATAGTATACAACGCTCATTAAATTCCATAATTCTAGCAGCTTTATGAGCATAAAAAATCCACGCAACAACATATTCAATTTTCATACAATCACAATCAAATAATGAAATACCATCTTGTACAACTAAATTTAATACATGTACAACACATCTAACATGAAAAACATTAACATCAATTGAACATAATCTAACTTTAAACATACTAGCAGCGTTTGTATTATTAGATGCATTATCTAATGCGACAAACATTACTTTATCTATAAACATGTAATAATCTAAAACACTCAAACTATTTGAAGCTATATATGCACCAGCTTTTTTCTCTACACATTCTTTATAACTTAAGATTCTTTTTTGCAAATTCCAGTTATGATCAATCAAATGTGTTGTAATAGTTAAATAATCATGTCCATTAACAATCTAATATGCTAAACAAACAACGAAGATATTGACAATGTTTACCTTGATATACAAAAACATCAGCTTTAACAATATTTCTTGAAAAACCTCTAAAAGAAGGATTATAAGTTTGTTGAATATATTCAATAAAACTGGGATGTGAAGGAAAACTATAAGGCAAACCACAAACATAAACTATTTTAGCTAAATTTTCGCGATCTCTTTCCTTATTATATTTATGTTGTGTTAGTGGACTACCGAGATTAGAAGGATTTAATGTTCCTTGAACCATGTTAGAAGCCCCTACCGATTCATTAACATTAATATCAAAATCATTAACTGGAATTCTTTTTTTCCTATCGGCTAATGTTTTAGCTTCTTTATATTCAATCGGCACGCAAGATAACAAATGTCTATTAACCCCCCCCCCCCTTCCCACCTTGACCCCCACCTTGTCTATGTTTAAAAGGTTGCTTACACTTATTACAAATAGCAATAGAGTTTTCCTTATCTAAAGTCATAAATTGTCACACACAGAAGTTTTAGGGCGTTGATACTTCACCTTCTCCCTTGTAGGAGATATATGGGGTGGGCTTCCACAATTTTGCTCCGTTGAATTTGTAGTTTCAGTTGGAACTTCTGTCACCGGACTAGTAGGTGTATCTTCTAAATTTTCTTCTCCCGGATCAACTTCTACTTCTTCACCTAAATATTCATCAAGATTAGGATTAATATCACCATAACGTTGTTCTAAACTTTCATGATCGAATTGAACATTTGAATCAATATCATAAGAAGTATCATCAACATAAGTAGAATCATTTGTATTAAATCTAACTCTAGACATTGATTTAGAAGAAGTACCACCGCATTTACTCTTATTTTTTTCCTTACAACTTTTTTTTATTAAAATTAAATAATTTACTAATGGCACTTGGTTCTTTCTCTTTTCCTTTACCGGTATCTCTTTTGCTAGAACTCATATTTAATTATATGTAAAGTGTAATTTAAAAATAATAATAACACAAAAATTAAAGACGAAAAATAAAATATAAATATTATGAAACGAATGTACCAAACATCTGCATTAATAGCAGACGTCAAATCGATTCTTGAAGCTTGTAGTTTGTTGTAACTTGTAATTTGGAACTCCAATACTTGATAACAAATATGAGAATGATATATATTATGATATAATATGAAAATTTAGAATTGAAATATATGTATTATAATAATATGAGACTTAAATGGAATAAAAAATTAAGACTTAAGATTGAGAGGATATAGAAATAGATGAGAGAATAGATGATTTTGTAAGAAATAATAAGGGATAGAGGGGTATTTATAATATTAAAAATGGGTTAAAGTGTATTTTTGATAACTTAAGGATTTAAATTAAAATAATAAAAGTAGGGGGGTGATAGGGGGTGTTGGGGAAGTGAAAAAGTGGAATAAATCTGTTGGGGGGGCCAACTAGCTGTTGCCCTAACGGTTGGCAACGGGTACAATTCAAACAATTAAAAAAAAAACAAAGGGATCCCGCGAAAATTGGTCGGTTCAGCCGGGCAGGGTCGACCGGGACCAAAGGGTGAACCGGCCCCTAACCGGTCCCCTAAGCCGTAGTCCCCCCAACCCGCGAGAATAAATGGGATCGGGTCCGGCGAGACGGTTCTCGAACCGATTGCGGGCCGACGCGGTCCCCCGCTAGCTCTACCTATTACCGGTGAAAAGAAAAAAAAAAGATGTCATTATCCAATTTTCTCTCTCAAATTTTTCTACCCATATTCTATCATTTCTCTCTCACACATTTGGACTATGGTTGTACACTACCACAGTCATCTATTACCATGTCATGTACCTTCCTCTTCTTTATATTACTTTCCTAGAGAACTTTTTGCTGGAGGACGAATCTGGAGAATGTATATTATTCATAAATGAAAGATGATGGCTTCTTTGATTTCGATTGGGAGTAATTGAACAAGTGTTTCTAAATAATGAAGGTGAATTTGATGTTGTAAATGTGTAAATATGTATTAACATGTTTTAGAGAATTCAGAAAATGATAAATTAGCTTCCCTTCAAGTTATAAAAAAAATGTAATTTAAATCTTTCCTTGTTTCGAAATTTATCCATTGATTTAAAAAATTCAGAATTCATTCAAAGATTTTCAACCTTTTATACAGATTGTTTAAATCGAAATTCATTCATTGTTCTAATGCACAAGTGGATACAAATTCAGATTTGAGTTTGGTGAACAAAAAATTAGAAAAAAGGAACATAGTATACGAAGAAGAAGAAATAGAGAGTTAGAGAAGAAGGTTGCAAAAATTGTATTCATATTAATTTTTGTTTGTCAATCGTTTTTATTTTACTTAGCATTTGTATTTTTATTAAGTACATTGTATTTCTTTTTTAGTTTGTAGTCATTTCAATAGGTATGTCAAATGGATTTGTATTTCTTAAGCATAAATGTATCTTATTTCTTTCATAGTCAATTTGTGTTTTTTTTTAGAATATTGTATCTTTCCTAAATAAATTGTATTATTTCCACTATGTATGTTATTTTTTCCAGAATCTTGTATCCCTAGTTCTTTCACAGTCAATTTATATATATATTTTTTAGAATATTGTAACATTCCTCAACAAATTATATTGTTTCCACTATGTATGCTATTTTTTTCCAAAATCTTGTATCCTTTCATAAATCATATTCATATGATTAAATTATATTGTGATACAATAGTAATATTATTGTAATACAAATAAAAAAGATATATATTTGGCAGTAATGTAATACAATTTTGATCACTAGGATACAATTTTTAGTTTTCACAATGATAGTAAAATACTAATTTTAATTTGACTAGTAAAGTGAGCACATAAAATACAAAAATTGTTGGTATACAATTACGAAGAAAACATAAGAAAGTTCCAATTTTGCAGAACATCGTTTATATCGAAGTGTCAGTTGGGAATTCTTCCTCCAAAGTTATTTGTAAATGAAATTTCAATTGTTTGTTTCAATTTTTTCTACCCAATCAGAAAAAACCGTAGTTGAATTGAATTCACTTCAACGGAGATTGAGTATTATCAATGAAATGTTAAAAATTGATTTTTAAAATTTTATGAACAAGGATGATGGGTGCCCTGCTGCTACTTTTGAAATTATAACTGATGAGAATTTTTTGTGATATGTTCATTTTTTAAAATATTATCTCCCTTGATGTTCTCATTTCTGTTCTTAAATAATTATATTTTTGCAGATCAAACAAATAAAAAATTACATAAATAAGATACATAACAAACTAAAATATTGACATTTTTAATAAATATTAAAAGAGTGGCTAAGTGGTCCTATTAAATGCCAAAATATTGACATTTTGAAAATTTTCCCGAAGAAAATTGGCCAAAGTTTTAAATTTTTTTGCAATTGGCCTAAAACCTTGCTACCCTGAACCTTCTCTTTTCTCTCGCAGAAATTCTACCTTCAAGCTCTCATGGTTGCTAAAAACAAAGCGAAAAGGCGAAAGCTTCTAAAAAAAGATAGTCGATTCTAACACTACAATCTCTAATCTTCCTTCCGTCTTTTTTCATGATCAATCGATTATTAAAGCGTCAAAGCTAGCTTGATTTAAAAATTTAGCGTATCGCAAATATGAACATTTAGAGTGAATTATATATCAAAAGAATTGAGACATCGAAAGAATTTCATATCTAAAATTTAGAATTGTGTAGAGGTGATTTTGAGTTAATCGAAATTAAATAGTCAGTGAATACTTCATATATAGTCAGTGTATACATCATATATATTGAAGCTATATTTAATTTTCTAATTGTATCACAATGTATAGTTAGTGTATCGCTCATGTATAAATGAGCTATATTTTCTAGTCAATGTATACTTTCTATGACTTTTGGCAAGCTATAATGTACTGTCACGACCCAAAGTACACCCTAGACGTGACATGACGAATAAGACCCTGAGAGGCTATAAACAAACCACTTGACATTAGCATGACACTAAGATAAGAAATACAATATGAAATCAATCATAAATCGAAAGAAGTCTAAATCATAGTATCTCAACATAAGAGAACCTTCATACAAAGCTTGAAATGTGGAAGATATAATAAGTTTGACATAAGTCTTTACTATATAGATGTGGTTAGGACAAACTCCTAAGTCACGAATAAGTCTGAAAGTGAAAATGACATGAATATAACAACTAGTAAAGTGTGATCTAGCCCTCGAACCATGAGGACTCACCACTAGAAAGCATCACTCATAGATCCAATCTAGTCATGACCGGATGAAAGAACGTCAAACCCTATATTTTAAAACAATATAGGCACAATATGCATCAATACCTTAAATGTACGAAATATGGAGAATATTCATAAAATCGTAAGCATAAATCATGATAAGTTTGAAAACGTAATTATACATGACCAAGTAATACAATATCAAATATTTATAAGCTAGAGTCATAAATCATGAGAATGAGGTAAATGCAAAACTATAGGGATCATGTCGTAAGTTTAAACCATATTTCTTTAGTGTGTGAGAGAAACTATTAAGTGATATGTAACTATGAGAGCAAATTATTGAGTTTAATGTACTACCCCATCAAAGATAGCCCAATATATCGTGCCAGGACACATAATTCTTTCATAACTCTAAGACTTGGGTACTCACCTCTAGTCCCTCTCAAGATCAAAAGCATTCGAGACTGGGTACTCACCTCTATTCTCCTTAAGTTCATGAACACTCAGTCTATACCTATGATGACACGTAGTTTATGGGACATGGATAATCGCCGCTAGTCCGCTCGGTGCTAAGTACAATTCCCAACATAATTAGTGCATTATTTTTAAGAGTAGGTCCTTAAAATATCATGACTTCATAATTTTTTCATAAAGACACTTATCTAAGCATCTAAATCATGATCATATTTCATACTAAGAATACTTCAATCGGAAGCAACCTAGTTCATTAAAAGCTTGCTGACACTTTATTCGAAAGTATTCTTTTAAGTCTTAATCTTTTCAATTCATAATGCATACCTGAAATCAAATATTTATTTCATACTTAATCATACATACAAAGCATGAGTTCATTAAGAACATCTTTTAAGCATGTTAGATTCATAAATTTTTCAATTCAATATTCCATGCATAATGCCAGAACGTAATCCACAATCACAATATAAGCATATGGCTTGAGTTCATAGAAAATTCATCAAAAACATGCAATACAACTCAATTAATGCATAATAAGATCATATAGATTGAATTTAGACATAAACAATTGAACCCATTAAGAAACATGCAAAATCCTAGAATTTAGATTAAAATCATAAAGAGATTTGGAGAAATCTTTGGGACTCAATGCATGAAAGAGCATCTATTGATAAACTTCCCATGTACCTTAATAAATCACAACCCTAGAAATTGAGAAAGAGACCTTGAAGCTTGAAGAACCCTAAAAATACTTTGGAAGAATTGGAGAGAATTTGGAGAGAAAACCTTGAGAGCTTTTGAGAGTTTTGAGTGAATGGGAGGGAATGGGTAGATTTCTAAGAGTAAAATCAGTTATGGGGGTTTGGTTATAGGGTCAAGACGATATAGTTAAAGATTTAAAAGGGTAGGAAAAAGACCCAAATGACTCTAACTTAAAAATTGTCGAAAGTGACCTACTTACTATAGTCCATACAAACTTCTGCAAGCTGTCTTGATCGTCCGTAAGACAAGGTACTGGGTCTAAAATTTAATCAGGAATGGTTCCTATGGTCCGTAGAAATTTCTATGGGTTGTAGACAATATGCGTAGAACCCAAGGTTAATTAAATTTTCACTAAGTCTAGAATCCACTCCTACGACCACTTTCTATGGGTCATAGAACCTTCTACGGACTGTCCTGGTGGTTCATAGGAAGTGTTCTAGGAGTTGTAAATTTCCAAATTTTCAGGACCTTTCTACGACTTCCTTTCTACGGACCATATGACCGTGTACGGTCCGTTGGTGGGATCGTAGAAACTAAATTAGTAGCCAAAAATACAACGTTTCCTTTCCACTTCAACTTACCATTTTTTGAGGCGTTACATGTACAATCAATATATATTTTCTATAACTTTAAACATGGATATATTGAAAACTAATTACTTTATTATATATATTTGAAACTAGTCTCTAAACGGAATAATTATGCCAAAAGACTGTTCGATAGTCTTAATTACCAAAATGGTCAACTTCTTCTTCGACCATCGTCTTTTTCTTCTTTTGCTTCATTTTTCTTTGCTGTCTTATTTTAATCCTTCTTCTACTTCTTTAAAATTTAACGTACTGCAAATGCGATTGTTTCGAGTAAATTATATATCAAAAGCCTCAACACATCAAGAGGATTTCATATCTAAAATTTGGGATTATTTAGAGGAGATTTTGAGTTTGCTAGAATCGAATAGTCAGTGTATATTTCAGGTACAGTCAGTGTATACTTTATGTACGATCAAGTTATATTCAATTTTTTGAGTGTATTCTAATAGATAGTCAATGTATAACTTGTATCATAATGTATAGTCAGTGTATACTTTCTATAACTTTTGAATTAATCAAATAAATTATAATATGGGGGGGGGGGGTGATTTAATTATAAATTCAAACAAAGTTGTGTCTTAATTTCCAAATTAAACAGTTTCTCACATTTTTTTCTTTCAAAATACTCTCTCTCCTCTCTCGGTATTCTTCTTCCATCGAAATTTTTTCACACAAATCAAAGTTGTTTAACGATATGTTCTATTGTTATGATGTTTAGGACCATAGTACCCTCATATAGGTTTTCACGATTTAAGAGTCGGTGAAAATCTAAAAATGGAAGTTGAGTTGTTAAATTCTGTTAGTCATTCCTTATACCGAAAGTAGACTATCTTGTGGAGATTTACCATAGCCAGCAAAGGTCGCAAAAATAATAAACGCTGTTTAAGTCATTCTTTTGCACAGTCTTAGTTAGAATTTAGAATATTCAATCATAGAACTCCCATTTGACAACTTTCCCAAGGTTTAGGGATTTTTCTCTCTTGAGGTAAATGCTTTCCTTTTATCTTTTTAATCCGTAATTTGATTTCCTCCTCGAATCGAAGGGGTATAATCTTCATGGAAATTATTGTATTTGAACCCTATAATTATTATTTTGGTGGGACAACATGATAGGAGTTTATTTATGCATGATTTTTTATTCTAAATTCTTAAATTCTGCATTGTAGCATAGAATTATGAATCTAGCTATTAAATATGATATAGAGGACCTAGAAACTCCATAAGAACGAGTTTTTGAGTGTGTAATGTGTCATGGATTACGACACTTTTGATGCTTAAAACTTAAGATTTGTGTAAGTTCTCTAGCACATTTTAGTAATTTTGATGTGTACATGTTTTGTAGTTGTTTTCCAAGAAAACATGATTCGGGAACTAAGTGAGAAATGTTCAGACATTTTTGGGAATTACAAGAGTAGTCTACGAGCTATGGTTTGAACCATGAGTCGTAGAGGCCTTCCTAGATAGAAGTTCATGGACTGGTAAAAACTAAAGTTTATGAGTGTACGGTACGACTCGTAAAGACTTCCACGAGTCGTCATAGACCTGGATCGTAGAAACAAACCCTGAATTACACGAGTGAGTAGTACGAAGTGTAAAAGTATCTACAAGTTGTAAAAGTTGACTATAGTTGAGATAATGAAAGTGCACTAAAAACCCAATTTCTATGAAGGGGAAACACGAGGCATTAAAGTTTCCACAGACCACAATTTTTATCAGTGGAAAAATTCTTGAGACTATGCCTCGACTGCCACCTATGAAAAGGGTTCCACGAGTCGTAGAAGAGACCACGACCCATAAATGAATCCGTAAAAGTTATTGAACTCTGTTGTCCTAGTTTGATTTGGATAAATTTTTAATGTTTATAGATACTTTTTTGAGGTTCTCTTTTACATGTAATATTCGTTTTAGTTATGAAAATAGAAGAAAACAACTTCTTTACTTTTATTGATGAATGTTGGAGCAAAAAATACAATTGGATCTTTTATTTTTGGCTTTGAATTTCAATTCAAGATTCTGAATTTCTACTATTCATCTTGTATGTGTATTGTTATGCATAATTTATTCATCATTAATTGTTGTCATACAAGCATGAGTATCTAAATCCTTAACTAGGGGTATGGAAACCATGAAGAATTAACGAAGTAGACCTAGTAATCCTTGAAAGGTATGCATACATGTAGTGTTTTCCCCTTCGCTTTGATTACTTTTTAATTAATGCATACATTAGAACTCACATTATTCTTACTTGAAGGATCAATGAGGTAACGAATGGGTAAAGAGATCATATAACGAAGTCTTGAGGCTATCAATCCTCATCTAATAACTTGGCCTTGTCCAAGAATAGCTAATTTGGGATCAAGAGTAAAGGTTACAAAAGTAAATATTCGTAGATGGACCAAGTTGCATAGTGATTTTACCTATTTAGGGTACAAACCACTTAAGTGAATTGAACTAACTGATCTTGCTAGGGACACACTAGAAAATGTTACTAGTATATGGTCCTACTAAGTTATGACTTTGTGGGAATTACAAAACCCTAGTTTATTGATTTAAAAATCGTGAAATTGATAATGTGCTACTTCATAGTTGTGAATATTATAGAATTTTGTTTGTTACACAAACCCCCTTTTCGTAAATATACGACTAAGAGCCCAATAATAATAATTGAACTAATTCCAAATCATATTTCTCATGGGATCGAATCTAACCTTGGTTAGGTTCTATACTTGAACAACGACTGCTTTGAACTTCTTTTAGAAGGTGTAATTTAAGTGTATTAAATTTTGGCACCGTTGTCAAAGAATACCTCCGAATTCATACACTATATCTCAATCATTCCTACTTACTTCCTCTGTCAACTCTACCATTGTAAGTCATCACACCTCTTATCCGATCATAACCTAAACCTTCTTTCACACGAAGAATTTTTGACACCAGGACTTCCCTACTATGTCCATTTCTTGATTTCAAATTTACAGCTAACTCTGTTAACTGGTTTGTCCTCTCTCCTATGACCCCCTGCCTGTAACACCTCCAAAAGTAGAAGTCAAGTTTGGAAAGGAAAATTTGCAGAATATATTGGTGTAAGTTCCTATAATTTGACCTACGGATCGTACAAAGTTATATGGGTCGTAAGAAGGCACTCGTGGGAACTGAAATGAGATTTTTGAAAATTTCAAGTCCTAGATGATTGTAACACCCCGTATCCGAAAATAGACCAGATTACAAATTTTTGGTGTTGCAAGTAGCACTCACGGGCACCATCCATGGACCGTAGGAGGACCCATGGTCCGTCTTGCAGGTCCGTGGTTCGTGTCAGCAACCTCCCTCAGAACTCAGCCAGAAATTCGGCCAAGTGCTGACCCACGGCTGGACCTACGGTCTGTAGGTCAGGTCACGGACCGTGGTTCATATCCGTGGATCGATGCCCCTAAAGCCCAGCTTCAGTCCTAATTGACGGTTGACCAGCACGGACCGTCATTCGATGCACGGTCCGTAGGTTAGGGTCAATAGCCAATTAGATGAAAATTATTGAGTGGGTCAACTTCAGATGGTCATAACTTTTACCACAAAAGGAATTATGTGTCCCATGACCTATGATATATTAAATAATTGAATCCTCTTTCCAACGCCACTGAGTTTGCTAAAATTCGACCTTCAGAGTAAAAAGTTATGCTCATTTTAGTGAAGCCCTGTCGGGCAGACTCGACTGACGACTCCAATCGACGGACCGTCGATTGACCTACGGCCCGTAGGTCCAATCCGTCGATCACTCCGACATCAATTAATTCAGGGGTCTTTTGGTCTTTTCCTATTTCGTTGGACCCCTAAGATATGTCGTTTAGACCCTAAATCATGAGGTTTTAGTCAGTTTAAGCCTAGAAAGATAACTAGAACTTATCTAAGTCAAATAATTAATCAAAACTTAGAGAATTAGAGCGTAANNAGATATGTCGTTTAGACCCTAAATCATGAGGTTTTAGTCAGTTTAAGCCTAGAAAGATAACTAGAACTTATCTAAGTCAAATAATTAATCAAAACTTAGAGAATTAGAGCGTAAGAGGGGAAGAGAAGTCAAGAACCCTAGTTCAAGAACGCAACAGGTTCTCTTCAGTTCCAGCCCAGAAATCAAAGGATTTCTCCGTGGAATTCGTCCCTAGGTATGTAGGATTTCACTAGTGGGTTCCTTTCGCCCATAAGGTCCCTAGAATTCAGTCAGTTTCTTGATTCCCTTATTATGAATAGACCTAGGGTTTCTAGAATTACAGCAGATCATCATGAATTAGTTATAAGCATGTTCCAAATCAGATTATCATGTTATTACATCGTTTCTCGCATGAATTTCAGAACCCTAGCTATGTATTTCTTTAGTTCTGGAATTACACATGCTAGGTCAGATATTTTAGTTATTCAATTATACATGCCTCAATTTATGAATGCATCATTATCAGATTAATTGTTGCATTCTCAGTTTGCATGTTCAGTTCGAGCTATCCAGTATTTACAGAAATTCAGTCATAACCAGTTAACTACTTAATCCATTGGGAGTAGCATAATACCGAGTTGGACTAGGGTTCAGCGTACCCATATAGTCCCAAAACTACGAGCCACGTAGGTGTAAGTCCCTTCTGTGGGCAACATCAGTTTAGTGATCACGCTAGCATGCCTCTATACCTCTGACATGGTATATTGGGTCCTCTCGATGTGGCGTATACATCGGACTCCACATTTAGCTCATGTGGTTTTATGTCGGTTATTAGTAGCTCCCACAGTTCAGTCAGACTCTATTGCATTGACCATATTTCAGTACAGTCAGTATTCAGTCTCAGCATGTTATAAATTTGGTCATTGCATCAGTTAGCTCAGTATTCAGTATTTTCAGTATCTATATCATGTTCAGATTATTTCCTTGCTTTGTTCAGTTATATGTTATTTCAGCTTTACTCTATCCTACATGCTTAGTACCTCTCAAGTACTGACGCATACGTGCACTACATCTTCTCGTGATGTAGGTTCAGGTTCTCAGCATCCAGATCACACTTAGATCGATTCCCGATCTTCAGTTCAGTAACATCAATAGTGAGTCCTCATTCTTCGAGGACTAGTGACATGTTTATCTTTATCGCTTTTAGTCTTTAGTTTCAGTTTTGCTAGACCTAGTTGTGGTATGTCCCAACATTTCTAGTCAGTTTAGAGGCTTATTTCAGACATAGATAGATTCAGCTTAGTATTGAGTTAATATCTTCCTTATATTAAACTCATCAGTTTTCATTTATATCAGTTATAGTATATGGGTATTCCCCATCTTTCCATCTTATTTATGATTTAGCTTCCGCACAGTTTCTATTATTCAGATTATATTTAGTATGCTCATGATCATGCCAGCAGGGTTAACTTGGGAGCAATTGTGGTCCTAGGTCCCGTGTCCGCATCTCGGAGGTAGCTCGGGGCGTGACAATGATGATCTACGATACAATAAAATGAGTCTTAGAACTCTCTACATGTCGTATAAAGTGCTCGTATGAAGTGCCCGTAGGAGTGAACCAATGTTAATGATTTTCGAGACCTAAAGTTCTACGAAGGAAACCTATGAGTCGTAGGAGTGTCTATGGGTCGTAGACCAGTTCCCGTAGAAAAGGAAATGGACTTAGTGGATTTTTGGTACTTGGGATTCTACAAGTGAGATCTATGGACTATAGAAAGTGTGACAATTCGTAGAAAAGGTCTGTGGAAATTATTCAGGATTCTAGGTTTCGATACTTGACTCTATGACTGGCCAGGGTGGATTGTAGGAATTTTTGCGATCCATAGGTCCAATCCTTAGGGTCTTCCAACAGTTTTTATTCAAGGTTAATTGGGTTATTCCCTATCCTTTTAACACCTAAACTACATCATTTTTAGAGCATTCTAAGGTACTATAACTGATTTTCCTCTCCCTAACCTGCTAATTCTGTCACATTCACTGAAACTCACAAATTATCTCAATGGTCTTCTTCTTCAATTCTCTCAAGCTCCCAAAGTGAAAAACTGATATTTTATCAAGCTTCAAGGTTTCTTTCTCAATTGCTAGGGATTTAATTATCCAAGGTATGTGGGAACTTCACCAATGAATCTCTTTCATCCATTGAGTTCCAAAAGAATCTCAATCTTCATTATGATTTCAACCTAATTATTTTAGGATTTCATGCTATTCTTCATGTGTTCAATTGCCTTTATTTCATCTTATTATGCATAATTTGATTCAATTACATGTTTTCTAGTTGATTTCATATGAACACATTCTTATGTCTGTTTTATGAATATGAATTATGATTATGAAATTAGGCATGCACCATGAAATTAAAGATTTATGAATAAATAATGCTTTTATCTAAAGTATCACATGATTTATGAAAGATTTTCTCACTATAAAGATGATCATGATTTGGATATTTAGATAGGTAAGTGACTTATGAACAATTTATGAAATCATGATTCTTAAAGGAGCTATTCTATGATATGAACTTATGATTGGATTGGTAGGACTAGCTATCTACTTTTCCAAGTATTATGATATGATGATATTTATGCGTATTTCGATTGGGATTTTACTTAGTACCAAAAGGAATTTGAGATGGAGGATTTACTGTTGGTAAAGGTTTAATCTTTAGTAGCAATCTCCTTGTCCCAAATTATGTGCCTCCGTATGATTGGTCTTTGAAATACTTAGCTAGTGGATCCACCAAGGCAACAAGATATGGTCCTTATCTTGACAAGTAGGATGACCTCTTTTCGGTGTGGGGAAGACATCAGATTCCATGTTATAGCTCACATGGTCTATGTCGGTTAAACAATAAAATATACCATAAATGAATTATGTTTTCTTCAAAAAGGTTTTATGAATTCCTCAATGTTACGACTTAAACTTTTTTTATGGACTTTCAAATATGCCTTGACTTTATCCCATGATTCATGATTTGGCTTACTAAGCTTTTATACGCTTTATTTGGTCATGCACTATCATATTTTGAACTATTCATACTATCAAGTTTATGTTTATGCATTTTTTCATATTCAGTACATTTAAAGTACTGATGCATATTGTGCCTATATTATTTCATAATATAAGATCTGACGCTCCTTCTCCTAGATGTGTCTAGATCAGGATTGCTCAACTATTGATTGATAGTGGTGAGTTCTCATGGTTCGAGGGCGAAATCACACTTTATCATTTTATGCTTTGTTATCATTTTCAGTTTTATACTTTGTATGTGGTTTAGGGGTTGTGTCCTAACCATATCTTCAATAGTACAAGGCTTTGTCACACAGTTTAAATTTTCGCATTTATGTTCAGTCTTGTATTATTAAGTTTTTTCTATGATTGGGACTTTGCTTTAAGACTTCATTCAATTATGCTTGGTTTTGAATGAATGTTGTCTTTCATTACATCATGCTTATGTCAAGTGACTTTTTTAGGATCTTTCGGGGTTCCATTCACCATGTCAGTCCTAGAGTGTACTTTGATCGTGACAAACACCTTGACTCTTATCCCTTAGTCAATTTAATGGACCGCTCATGAAACTCTTTCCTATCCCTATTGACTTAACCCAACATATAATCCAACACAACTATCAAGTAACTTAGACCTTTTAAGGATTCCAAAAATGTCATATACGGTGTTTAACATGCAATTTCCAATCTACACAAGAATCATCCCGCATTTAACACACTAATCCGACCACTCATAGACCAATATGTGATGCATATCAAATAAAGAATAAACTTGGTTCACTCACAAAACCCACACACAAAGAACAATCAAGCATGTACCATGTGTAGTATTCAAACCCGTCGTCATTATAGAATTTGTATCAAGCATAGTACTTGAGACAATCAATAATATATATCAAACGTGGTACTCAAGCCAACCAATAGATATTATGTATCAGACGTAGTACCCGAGCAAACTAATAATATGTGCCACGGTACAAGGCATGGTACCCGAGACAATCGAGAATCACAACATCACACAATCACAATCACAATGAATACAAACACCCTTGTAAGGCCACAAACAAATAAGATAAGTTAATTGCATGTGTTTGACAACAAAGTATCATTTAACTTGCATCCCTTTTAACTCCCTAATCACGTTTGTGCAAGCATTACAATGAAACAATTAACATGCACACATTATGTAATTTGGAAAATAGTTTAACTATCACCTACACTAGGCGACCATTCCAAACGAATTCTCAGCTCATAACTCATTACCCACAGATTACCACCCATAGAATAACACCTGGAATTATTCATGAGGCCAACATTACTATACAAGTATCTTACCACTCTAAACCATAATAATCAACACATATAATCATCCAGGTTCTATACCCGAAAATCATTGGATGAAATCTCCCATAAATCTACAATAAATTATGCATTTAGAGATAGATTCAACTATTCAGTTAAGCCTAGCCTACCTGAATGTTCAACAACTCCTGAAGATCTGAATGTGGATTTTTGGCTCCATAGGTCAAATTCTAACGAAAATAGGTGTAGAATCCATGGATTTTGACACCATTCACGTAGGAATTCTTCCTCTCCATTATTTCTAGGAGGGTTTTTAGAGTAATCATCATCTTGTTTACTACTAAAGAGGAGGAGTCAAATTATAAAATCCATATTTTCTAGGTTCTGATCTTGTTAGCCCCGCTAAATCGACCAGACAGCCGTTATGGTGGGATGATGTCAGCCTAAATCAAATTTACATTATGAATTTTTATCGTGTCTTCCCAATTTAAATTAGCAGAGTATTTTTAAAAAAATTGGGGTTCTATATGAGGTACCTTTTGAAATACGATGAAACATGTCGTTACAAACTCAGCGCAAGACTCAAGAATAGTAAAACCTAGGGTTTCAAGTTTCTCTGAAGAACTTTTTATTTTTAGGTATGTACGGATATAATAGTGAGGAACTAAGTTCTTCCTCACACGCTATATCTACAATTTCAGTTAGTAAGATTAAAGCTCGGGATCTTAGCCAAAAGTCTGATGAGTAAAGTATATTTCAAGATTGTAAAGAAGTATTCTAAGAAGAGTTTTTTTAAAAGTATATTTTGATGAAGTATTCTAAGAAGAGTTTTTTTAAAAGTATATTTTGCATCAAGATGCATATTTTTAGAAAGACAACACAAACAGTTTCTTAAAGAAATCTTGTTAAGTTTTAAAAAAAGCATAGTCAAGTTTTTAAAGTTTAGTTCTAAATCACTATTATTGAGCATAGATACAAAGTATCAAATTTTCAAAAAGAAAAAAAAAATCCTAAAGTGGGACATCATTTTCAGTCATTGAGCACAGTGCATGTTATTAGGAGTAGCATCGAGTTAGCGGAGGGTTCAGATTATTCAAACCCCAAAACGGCGCTACCAACATAGGATATGATCATGTCGTTGATTCAGGAAACTTCTCAGTAATCCCCTGGTAAGGGCTTAGAGATTTGAATTCATTAGTTAAGTTTGTCATTTACCCTAACAAAGTATAGGATGAATCTGATAATGTGAGCAAAATGTTGTATCATCATGAGGCTCACGTTATGATTGTCGGTTAGAGAAACTTTGAAGAAAAGTAAAATATATTATTTCCAGCATTTGTTATCATTGCATACATATTCAATTGTAAAGCTTGGTTATTAAATTACACATGCATGATCCTATTTTACAGACTATCTTCAGATTTACTCTTTCAGTTCAGTATATTTAGTTTAGCTAGTTATTTCTTTCAACTATTTTACATGTTGTACATTTCATATATTAATGTCATTTGACGCTATATCTTTATATGATTCAAATTCAAGTACCCAAGATTGACAGTAGACGTTTCATAAGGTTCTTTTTCCATCAACATTGGTGAGACCTTCTTGTGTTCGGAAGGCTCAGTTCATCCAGTTTATTTAGAGTCTATTAGACATTGCTAGTAGAGTATTCAGGTAGACATGAGTCTTATCCCGACACCTATCTTTAATTATTAAAGGCTTCATAGACAAGTCATTTGAGTCATACTTTCAATCGTTTTACAAAAATCTTTTATTTGAGACTTATTATTTATAGTGCTATTTAAAATATATTTTCGTGAATTGTGAAATGATTGGTTGAATTGAAACTTATATATGATATATACTTAATTTTATTCTTCACTTAATCTCATGATAAATTTGTTTGGAGTTGTTTGAATGTTTGTGCAGTAATTTAAATCATGCGCTTGTGAAAAAGTTAAAAATGATTTTTTGCAATATCATATATTAGTCTCTAGAATAGTCTAGTGTTATATTAAGGATATACAACTTATAGAAATATCTAGGTATTCCAGAGTAGAAGATAAAGTTACTAGATTTTTCTTATAGATAATCTAGAGATCAGATGAAATTTGTAGAATATCATAGAATGGTCTAGATCTTGTAATATCTAGAACCATCCATAGATAAGTATAAATAAGGGATGGTCTTGTACATTTGTATACAACTCAAGAACAACCACAATCAAATAGTGTTCTTCTATAACAAAGTTCTCTTATTCAAAATATTCTTTGTCCTTTCTAGCTTCCTCTTCCTTTAGTTAAATCTTCTGATCTTAGTTAACGATCTTGGGCTAGGAGAGGTTTTCCGATTATACTTTTCTTCTACTATTCTCTACATGGTATCAGAGTCATAGTCATACGTTGACTTTTGGATTTTATTCAAGATTGGGTTAGTGATTGATTCAATTGGTTTGTCCAAATGTATTTATGCAATCGTGGTAATGGACTGGGGATGGAGTTGTTGAATCAATCCAATTACAACATATGGAAAACATGTATTGAATCATACCTTGTGTTACTCCCATCAACAACATCCCACAAATCATCTCCCACAAGGTATGATTTCGTACATGTTTTCCATACCTTGTAATTAGACTGATTCAACAACTCCACCCCCAGTCCATTACCGCGACCGCCTAAATCCATTTGGACAAACCACTTGAATCAACCACTAACCCGATCTTGAATAAAATCCAAAAGCCAATGTATGACTATGACTCTGATACCATGTGGAGAATAAAGAAAAAAAGTATAATTGGAAATCTCTACTAGCCCAAGATCGTTAACTAAGATCGGAAGATTCAACTAAAGGAAGAGGAAGTTAGAAAGGAGAAGGAATATTTTGAATAAGAGAACTTTGTTATAGAAGAACACTCTTTGATTAAAGTTGTTCTTGGGTTATATACATATATACAAGACAATCCCCTATTTATACTTATCTATGGATGGTTCTAGATACTACAAGACCTAGACCATTCTATGATATTCTACAAGTATCATCTCTAGAATATCTAAAAGAAAATTTTAGTAACTTTATCTTCTACTCTAGAATACCTAGATATTTCTATAGATGCTTATCCTAAATTTAACGCTAGACTATTCTAGAGACTAATATATGGTATTGCAAAATATTATCTTTAACTTTTTCACACTGCTAATGTGATAGCTTGACATTAACATAACATGCATGCACAATGGACATTGTGGAAGTAGAAGAATAAATTATGGTGAAGGTCATTCAAGATTTTTTTTAGTAAGAAGTTATCTAGCACATGATACTACATCAAAATCATTTTTAGTAGTCTTTTACAATACATGATGCGTATGTGGACCTTGCGAGTCTCTTATGACTTCCGGCTATCAGATAGAGAAAGCGAGTGTATATAGATTTTTGTCAGTATATTACATTTCATTTCATTTCTATTGCATCATATTGATTGAGTGGTCAAGTGTTGAGATGATTATAGTATTGATTTACTTGGTACATTTTAGGTATATTGTGACATTTTAGTAGTGTAGCTGATGTGGGTGACTATATTGATGCATATTGCGATACCATCAATGGTGTAGCTGATTTCGGATAATATGTCCTTTATTGTGTTGATACTATTCTACAAATTTTCTTTAGTGATATGGTATATATTAATATTTATTTTGTAAAAGATGAACCGTTATAATTATATTTTGTCGTCACTTCTAGAGAGATTCAATAATTAAAACTTGTTGAGTGCACATATTTTTTGTACTCACTCTATACTTGTTGCCTGCAGGATCTTGATCCAGGATCTTGTGGTACTTGAGTTTGCTATGCATTTTGAGATTTGTTGTTGTTTAGAGTTCAGACTAAGTCTGGCAGCGGTACCAGTAATGGACCTATCGGACCGGCACCGACCAGAACCGGACCGGAACTGGGGTCCAATTGGCGGAAAGGAACCGGAACCAGTAGTTCCAGAAATATAGTTGTATTCCGTCCCGGACCGGTATAGTACCGGGATCGGACTGGACCAGTAACCGGGATAACGACTATTTTAAAAAATATATATTAATTATTAAAATTTAAAAATTAGGAAAATTAATCAATTATTAAAACTTTTATACTTTTAAAGTTTGAAATTTAAATTTTTAAAGTTCAAAATACAAACTTTTAAACTTTAAAAGGTTAAAAGTTTATATTCAAACTTTTAAAGTTTAAAAGTTTAAATTTCAAACTTTAAAAGTTAAAAGTTTAAATTTCAAACTTTAAAAGTTTAAATTTCAAACTTTAGAAGTTTAAAAGTTTCTATTTTATAACTTTGTCATTTGAAAATTGAAAATATAATTAAAAAAGACTTTGTATTAAAATTGAAGATAATAATAAAAAAAAATTAAGGTGAATAACCTATTAGTTTTATTAATATTAATTAAATAGTACAATATGAATTACAAAATATTAGTAGAGAATCAGAGAACCTAATCTACACAGCCACCTTCTAGGAAGGGTTCTGTTTTAATTAGACCTCGAATTATCATACTCATACTAATAGTTCATGCCACCAAGTCAATCTTTTCTTAAATCATTTAACATTTCTTTAGTAACATGATTTGGAATTGGTTGATCGACTAGTTCCTTCAATCCATCAATGCCGTCATCACTAAAATATAATTGCAACATTTCATCAATATCATTTTCAAATTTGGTAGGTAAAGTTGGATGCTCATAACTCCTTCTCTCACCATTAATCAAATCTCTAAATAGTACCGATATCTCCAAACTATCTGCTACTAATGAATATCTATGCTCTCCAATTTGAAATTTTGTTGCACTAAAAGCGCCTTCCGAAGCTACTGAAGATGCTTGAATAGCTAACACATCTCGAGCCACCGGTTGAAGTTTTGGAAATTTCTTGCCGCGATTGCTCCACCAATCTAGAAGATCAGGTAAACCTTGTGAATCCTTAATAATTTCCGTATTTTGATTAATATATGCATCAAAAAATCATTTTTATCATTATGAGAAAGTTCAAGGTAACCATCTAGCATATAATCAATATCATCTTCATTATATCTACACCTAGAACTTTTCGGTTCTTCATTACGTACTACATTTTTTCTATTAGAATTATACAAGTCATACAATTTTTTAGCTTCAATTTTTATACTATCTTTAAATTCTTGACAACTAGGTGTTTCCAAATCTTGAATATCTAAATTGAAATATATTTTATCAACCTTTCGTGCTGCACCTACATCTTTGTAATATGGGTTTAACAAACAAGCGGTTAAATAAATTTGAGGAATAGGAAAAAAAATATTTTTAAAATTTTTCAATCATCTTCTTAACAGAATTTTCAAATCTTGGTTTATTTTTGAATTTATAAAATTTACTAGAAATAGCACAAATATTTGGTAAAACATAGCAAATAGTTGGATAATAAAGTCTAGAAATTTGTTTTGTACCTAAATAAAAACTTTTAAATATTCTTTAAGTTCTTTTACGCCATTCCAATCATTTTCATCAAGTCTATAGTTCACATTTGAATTATGAGCATTCCAAACCATTTGTAAAGGTTTTCTATATTCATAAGCGACTTGAAGCATTTCAAATAAAAAATTTCATCTAGTACACACTGATTTTGGATTTTTTCTAGGTGGAAGATTAAATTCACAACAACGATTTTCAAATTCTCTATGTCTAGACTTAACTTGACATTTAAAAATAAAATGACATGCAGTTTCACATTTTATGCAACCATCATTATACATTGTTATACCATCTCTAACAATCAAATTATATATGTGTGAGCACACCTAATATGAAAACCATTAATATAAATAGGGCAAAGAGTCGATTTTTGTATTTCAACAGCAGATGTATTATTAGAAGCATTATTATCTAAGGTGACACTAATTATTTTATCGCAAATTTCATAGTTTTGTAAAACATCTACAATAGTTTGAGCTATGTAACTACCGGTTTTATGCATTTCATAACATTTATAACCTAAAATTCTTTTTGGCATAATCCAATTTTTATCGATCAATGTGCAGTAATAGTGAAATAATCAGTACCATTTACACTACGTACAACTCATATAAGAAGTAATAGCTATTTTACAAGTAATATAATAAAATAAACAACGAAGATATTGAAAATGTTGAGCTTGATAATCAAAGATAGCCTTTTTAATTGTGTTTCTTGTAAACCCTTTAAAATGTGGATTATACACAATTTGTATATAATGAATAATAAACCTAGATTTTCAGCAAAACTAAAAGGCAAGCCAATAACAACAATCATTTTACCTAATTCTTCAAGATCTTTTTCTCTACTATATGAGCATTGTGTACTAGGGCTAGAAACATTAGAAGAATTTAATTGCGTTTGGACCATATTAGAGCCCCCTACTCCTACAGTTGCACTAGGAAGGGTGGTACCATTCTTTTTAGCTTCAGCTACTAGTTTAGCATGCAAAAATTCATTTTTACAACATCTCATTAAATGATTACTCAAATGTCCCATCCCACCCTGTTTTTCCACAGTTTTATGATTCATTCTATGTCATTTATTACAAATAACTTGTGTTTTATCTTCACTCTGAGTCATAAATTGCCACACAACTGATTTTTTAGCACGTTCTACCTTAGGCCTAGGATGTATGGGGGAATAGGAGCAGGACAACGAAAGGGAGCGAGAGTGGGAGTGGGAGTGGGAGTAGTAACCGTAATTGGCTCTCTGTTTCATCATCATCATCTTCTAGCCGCTAACCATCTAACGATCTTCTTCCATATAATATAATAAGATAGATGCCTTCATCCCACCCACAACATAAGCGGGTGTCTTCGTGCCTCCTTGACTTCTCAAACTGAACTAAGACTGTCACCCCTAACCACAACTCACCCGCTGATTCTTCCGTCGGGTACTGTTAACTTCCCCGCCATTCTTGTAACTGTCACCTGTAATCCGCCTTCTTTCGTTTCGACCCTCATCTATGAGATGAGGAATCCCTCATAGCTAGATTCATCAGTAGCTTTTGGGGGCCAAATACCTCCAATTTCTACCGTAGGTGCCAAAGAAGAATGAGAAGAAGCCCGACAAAGAGCAAAAAAAAATACGAAGTCGCTTACGTCGAAGGTCGATTGAACATGTTCGAGTGCATACAAATGGCGGGTTTGACGGATTTGATCGATGATGTTCAAGATATCAGGGGTCTAGTTATAGATGGTAGCTCTGATCTTTCAGGTGATGATTCTGCTAAGAGGAGGGTCATCAAAAGTATCAATATATATCATCATTAACATTATCATGTTCTACTTCTTCATCTAATTCTTCATCAAAATTACCAAACCTTCTTTGTAAAGATTCATGATAAGGATCCAATCCAATATTACTATCAATATTAAAAACAGTTCCATCAGCATGCGTAAAATCTTTCGTATTTATTTTTACTTGTGCTACTTGTCTAGTTTTAGATTTAGAAGAACTACCAATTTTTTTATTTTTCTTGGAACTTGAGGTAAATAAATTAGTGACCGAATCATATATATTTGTTTTACCTTTGCCAACATTTTTTTTTACCGGAATCCATATTAAAATATGAAAAGTGAGTAAATTATATATAATACGAAAATGTAATGCAAACAAATAAATAACTAAATAAGTAGAGTACTCTAGGGACTAATTACTCACTAAATAAATAAATAATTAAATGCAAATAAATAATTAACTAAATAAGTAAATTATATATAATACGGAAATTAAATGCAAAAAGAAGTGAGTTGGAACGAATGTACCAAACGTCTACTTAAAAAAGTAGATGTGTATGACCGAAAGCCAAAAATTGATAGATGAAAGTTGAATTTTGAAGCTCCAAAGACCAAATTAGTAATCCACTAAATCTTTCAAACTAATATAATTTGTAATTTAAAAGAGAATAAGAGATTAAAGACTTGAGAGTTGAGAGCGTAGAAGATAAAGAGTATTTGTGAGTAAAAATAATGAAAGATTGAGGTATTTATAGTTTAAAAATAGGATAAAAATGTAAAATTTAAAAGTTTGGGGTATTAAAAAAAGCTTGGGGAGAGGGGGGTAGGGGGTGTTTTGGGGGGTTAGTGGGTGAAATAGCCGTTGGGTGGGGCCCAATACCCGTTACCCAACGACTATATTACAATTTAATTTTAAAAAAATAAAAATTCCTTGACTTGAACCGAACCGGAACCGGTTCGGACCGACACTTTCCGGATCGGGACTAACCGGCAAAACCCGGTTTCCGTCCCGTTAGCCCTCCTGATTCCCCATCGTAACGGACCTCACTGGAGCCTACTGGAACGGTACCGATACCGGCACCTCCCGATTCCGCTCCCACGCTTAGTTCAGACTGAGCTATGTTTCTCTTCGGTAGCACTACATTCTAGAGACTCCTTTATTTCCCATCTTTTTTTTCTTCCAAACAGTTGTATTAGCTCTTTCAAACTTGATTTGTATTCGTAGATGCTCGTGTGCTAATGTTATTAGTTTTGGGGGTTGTTTTAGATTGATTTTTTTTTCCATATAGTATACCGTTAAAAAAGTTAATAAAGGAACATAGTTCACCTACGAGAGTGGCGGGCACTCTCACGACTTAATAGAATTTCAGGTCGTGACAACTCAATAAATTGACAGTAACAAGATTTTTTACCTGTCAATATAAAAATTTTTTGGAGAAATAGACAAAGTTTGCTGCATGACTTAGAAATTCATGTGTTTAGCAAACCAAAAAAGATCTACAAATACATATTTTACACACTCGTTAATCTCCTAGTTAGGGATGTACATGACCGGATTAGTTCGATGTTTTCAAATATCAAATCAAATTATTTGTGTCAATTTTTTAAATTTATAAATCAAACCAAACTTTTCAACCTCGAGTTTTTTCGGGTTGATTCGAATTTTTCAAATACCAAATCAACTTATTTGTGTCGAATTTTTAAATTTTTAAATCAAACCAAACGAATAAACCTTGAGTTTTTTTCGGATTTTTCTGATAAAGTATTCATACAAACATATAATTAACTTGTGCTCCAAATATTTTTTTAGTCCAATCAAAATACAACTATCTAAGGTGTTCTTAAGAAAATAACACAAAATATGATATGAGTGATGACACTAAAATATTCATTAAAAAATAAATAATGAAATCGTATAAAATATATATTGGATAAGGCACAAGTACCCCCTAGACTATGACAAAAGACAAACCTAAACTTAATCAGGGTCCTATTATCCCCCCCCGAACTCATTTTCTCATTTTTTTTATGATGACGTGGCACCTTCAACCACCCAAGTTGGTTGTGTTTTTACACACTCTCCTACCATTGCGTAAATATTAATTTTTATTTTTTAAAATAAATTAATCTTTTTTTTTAATCAAAAATATTCTTATTTTCTTTATCTTGTATTTAAATTAAGTTAGTACACCTTTTTTTTTATATATCTTGTATCAAAACTTTTTTTTACCTTCATTCATTGTTTTTTCTCTTTTATTTTTCTATTGATTTCATTTTCTTTGTCTTTCATTTTGATTTGATTTCTGATTTAATTCCAAATGTCTTTTATTTAAAATAAGTTAATTTTGAACGAATATCAAAATAAATGAAGAAAATCAAATAAAACATAAAAAAAATTAAAACGTTAAAATTAAAGGACACTATTAATTTTTTTTTTAAAAAAAATACACATAATTTTTAAAAAATAATTAAAAGTAAAGAGATAATAAATTGATTAAAAAAAAGTTTAAAGTGAGAAAGAAATTATAATAAGTATTTTACAAAGAAAGAAATAAAAATAACTAAATATATAAGTTTTAATATAAAAAATATCTGTACTAACTAATTATAAAGTTACCAATCAAAAAATGATATGTGTCCAATTTGTGCACTCTATTTGCCTTCAGGAGAGTGTGCACACTCTCTATTCCATGTTAGCGTTTGTGGTGTATTTATTCCATTTTTAAATTAGTTTAGGGGTTAGTAAGACCCTAGTTAAGTTTAAGTGTGTGCCTGGGATTTCGGTCATAGTATAGGGGGTACTTGTGCCTTATCCCTATTTTAAATGTCTAAACCAATGTAAAACTAAAGAACAAATATTCAACATTATTGTCATTCTTAGTGTTGAATTAAATTTTTTCTTGTTAGCACTAGAATTGATTCGATTTTTGACTTGAGCTTTATTAGAGCTACTAATATCTATGGATTATAACCTTTATTGGACCATTCAAAATTAAGTCTCAAAAAACTTTAAAAAATATGTTAAAAGATAAAAATTATGAAAACGTATAAGTACTATTAATTTAGAAATTACATCATACTTTTTTGTATAAAATAAATTTTAAAATTATATATATATAATGTCATGTTAGTTTGGTCTCGGGTTGACATTTTTATGTTAAAACCAAACCAACCCAAGTATAGTCGGATTTTTTTTCAATACCAAACCATTAATCGGGTTTTTTTTCCAATTTGACTCAATTTGCGATTTGATTTGATTTTTAATTCGGTTTTGTACACCCCTACTCCCAGTAATAAAAAAGTAGCATTGAGAGAATTCTCATGGACTATGTATCAGTGTGCAACAAACGTAAGTTTAAAACAGAAGAAAGGAAACAAAGTTGAGCTAGGACAGGTTGCAAACAGAGAAGAGATTTTCCTTTTGAATATTAACATTTTTGCATAGCCAACATCAAAATCTCTTCTTCTTTTTGGAATCAACATCAAAATTCTCATCCCTTAAAATCTTATACCCAAAGAAATATTTTAGTTTCTTCAACCCCTTCCCCCCTTTTACTTACCATAATTTAGTCAATGGAAATTAAACAAAAACAAAGAAAGAAAGAACATGTCAACAACCTAGATGGTTGTTCACGAAGGTAACAAAGCTTAGATTCTTCTTTGTATATTGCCTCTCTTATACTAATCTCTGGCTCCACATATAATAATGAATACTATGAGCATTGCCAAAGAATTAAGTGCAACACCTCCTTAATTGGCAATCAACAGGAAATGTAGCGATATTTGCAATAAGCGTTATCAATCATCCCAGGTATTGTTTGTGTATCCTAGCACGATTCTCTTCCCACCATAACCTGGCATGCACTTCTCCAAATTTTTCTCGGCTGCGTTGACATGTATAAGGTTATATCAGCGTCAATCATAAAGATCATACAAATGAAGAGAGGCAGAATAAGTAGCTCAAAGATCATGTCTTTTAGTTAACTAGAGTAATTCTCTCTTTACGCGTTCTTCTTACTAACACAGTAACACTTCATCAAGCACATTATGATGAAAACCATAAAGATAAATGAGAATATGCTCTAGCACTAATTATCAAAATGGACCAGAGTGCAACTGTAATAATAGCATTTTGAGGCAACAGTGTTTTTATAGGTCCACCTGCATAACTAGGTAGGTAGGTCTATATATATACATACATATTCCACACATTCAAGAAGATATATCTTGAAATAATTGATCATGAGATGAAACTAACCTGAATCTGACACGTTTGAGTTCTCGTCTGCCATCTGGTAGTGCTCGTATAGTGATGTAAACCCCAGGCTCATCTTGCTCAACCCATTCAGTTTCAAGATCACTGGCATTGCTGATAGATAGCTCTCCAGAGCGATCTGCATCTCTTGATGTGCTAGTCCTCATAGAGGCATCCATTGATGATATCTCTGTCTTTGTTCCACTGATGCTTGAGAGTTTTGGAGTTGAGGAGACACCACAAGAGTCATAATTATAGCGAGAATGGGTTGATTGTAGTTCAAGAGAATCTGAAGATGAATACATTGGACGGAACAAAGTATGTGGTAGTCGTTCTTTAGTCAGCGGGGGTGTCACAGGACTGTCTTCAATCGATTCGATTTTTGAACTCTATAAAGAATAATCAAGAATATGTATATTTATGATAAAAGGAAAAAAAGACAAATATATATATATATATATATATATATATATATGTAAACACCATAAAGTAGGAGATAAGGGGGTACCCACCCCGTCTTCGGATCTTGGAGGTGTTGGAAGGGGGAAAGCTTGACGATTCAACCTTTGGACATTATAAAGCTCCATTACCTTCTCACAATTCTCTGACCACCACCTTTGAGCTTGGTATTTATTAAACATTTCTCGACTATTTATAACAAATTAAGAAACCATGAGTCAGAAACTTGGCTTCATCAATGATATATCTATCCAGAAAATCCTTAATTTGGAAGATGCAACTATTTTTCCTTTAATACCACCACATACATAAGCTCCTCCTTATTTCATTTTCTTAAAGTTTTGTTAAACCACATTGTTGTGAAGTGAACATATATATATGAGATAACAGGACTTCTTTGTTAAACCATGCAATGCACCTGCTAAGCTGAATGTTTAGATTATTACTTTCAATTTATGTGATGGACTACTGTTTTTTTGTTTTAGTCAAATTCAAAATGAATGACATCTCTTTATATAGTAACAATTTGATGAGATGATGATTTATAGTCATACAAATATCTCTCTGTGAAAAGTGCAGTAACACTAACAAGGTAGAAATGGGGAATTAAGTGGGAAGAAAAGAAAGAAAAACAAAATTAGGCATAGTCTGGTGGTCAAAATGTAAAGAGATTTAATTAGTAGATTATATTATGGTGTAAGTGTCTTGTTTTGATGGCCTACCACTCACAGAAGCTTTTTCATAATTCAAGGGGACCAATAACTCAAAAACTGGCTTTATGCATGGTTATATATATAAATAAAATGCCACAGACCTTTGACTTTGCTTAGAGCACATCCTACCCTTCACCAACCAAGAATATGATTAATTTTATTTCACGGGGATGGATAGTGAGTGACTTACAGGCCATTCAACAGATTATTAACAAATACTGTTCAACAATCATTGATCAACTCTTATTTTATATAATAGTATATGATAATTAGGAAGGTTAGACTCTAGTTTTAGGTTCAAATCCCAACTGACACAAAAACACTAGATGGTTTCTTTTTATCTGTCCTAATTTTGATGGACAGAGTTATCTGATACATAATATTGGTGTGAGGTCCTGTGAAATTAAATGAGGTGCACGTAAGTTGACCCAGACATCCAAGGGAAGAGCCAATTTGGGGCAATGAACCCCTTCGTCAGAAAATTATTTGTTATGTACAATATTGAACGTCTTTTGGTTAATTCGTGTGTTTACTTCTTTATATTTTAAATTTTCTTAATGAAAATCTTGACTTTGTCACTGCAGACACCACGGTTATTAAAAAAAAAATGAAGAGAAGATTAGATTGTCACAAATCTTGTGATGTTGCACTAAGGTGAGGCCTACAATATTGAATAGCAAAAGTCTTGGCTCCCACTCTCTACTACAAGTTATTAGAACCATAACATAGACTCTTGTAGTACTAGTGATTTTCCATGCCTAAATGTCTGTCACTATTGACATTGTAATGTCGATTCAAAACAAGAATGTGATAGCTCAAGAGTGTTGTTCCCTCCATTAGAAGCCAAATTTAGAGTCTACTCCAATTTTGTGTTGAGAGACAAAACTTTCTTACAAGATGACAAAATGGAAGAATTAATGATGATCAAGATTGAAAATGAAAGGGTGTAAGCAACACCCGACAAGACGACAACATTAGTAAAAGGTTTTTGCCAACACAATCAAAACAGACCCACCAAACATTTTCTTTTTTTCATCACTTTAATTTGAAAGGAATCTTATTTTCTTCTTTTCTTTCATAATTACTACTAATTTCTTCGTATGAACAGAGATTAATAAAAGTGATACTCCATTTGGGTAGGGCGTCAAAATTTACTTTTAGCATGCTTTCTTTTGGTAATAATCACAGGTTTAACTTTTTGGAACGACTGTCTCAAACACAAATTAATTGCTCTTGACCATAAACTGTTGCCAATTTTGACAATAACCATATACTTTGGGTTTGAAAGAAACCTTTAATCACCACCCACAATTGGATATATAATCATAGTGATTATATTTTGCATAATTTTGGAATTGAATTGCACAGGCTTTTCATATATATTTTGAACTCTGTGTCCGGTCAAAATAAATTGAATTAATGAAGCACCACCACATAAGAGTATACAATCAACTAGCACATTTTAAATACAAGCTAAGATAAAATATGAATAAATTGTATCATCAAGGATTATACATTAGGGGTCGTGATTTTGATTGGCGGGGTGGAATAAACAAAAAATACTCTATTGAGATTAGTTATATCACTTTCTATATGAGATAGTAAAATCCATAACTTAATACATGATAAAATAATTTTAAATTTTTATTTTTTATCCCATCAACCAAACAACCTATTGGAGTTTAACTTGTGTAATGATCTTTTTTTATGTGGAAAAGTAAAGTAATTTTTTTTTAGCAACTTCACCTAGTATTCTCCTTTCTATAGTCAAGAAATGTATCCTAATATTTTACTTAAAGTAGCTAAACACCACATTTTTAACAACTTTAGGAAATTTCAAAATATGTTGTTTACCAACCAATAATTCTGAAATACTTCCCTAGTGTGAATAAATTCCACTAACAGTCTATCTTGTAACCTATGGAGTAAGATATATAGACGGCTATAATATAAAGTTGTTGGTCCATGAAAGAGAAAAAATAAACAATAAAATTAATTAGCAAGTAATGGTTCGCCACTCAACAAAGTAATTAATTTCTGATTATAGTAATGGGAAAAAAGAATACCTGAATCGAATCCGCTTAAGATCATTGCCGCCACGTGGTAATGAAACGAAAGTGATTAGAACACCCGGTTCGACTTGAGCCACCCACTCTTTCGGCTCGCTTTCTTCAACAAACACCACCGGTTCAGCTCGCCGGCCACTAGCTGACGCCGATACCGGCGTAACTTCCCCGCTTGATATTCCCTTAAGCCTCGCTTCCAGCTCCTTCCTCCCAGCCGTAGAGCTGGAACTGGAACTCCCTGTTCTCTTATAAGACCACCGGAATTTATCCAACGAATCGGAGTCGTTTTTTCTGAGAGTCGACGGCTGAGTCGCACATGGACCACACTGTTTGTATGCTCCTGATGCTTTCAATGCCATGTCCTTGATCTACGAAAGTCATGAGTTAGAATTTTTCATTTTCGGTAGAAATAGAAAAAGAATGATGATCAGTACCTGAGAAGTAAGTGTTTTGACAGATTGTTTATTAGGCGGAGCAGCATTTGGATTGAATTTTTCAGGTTGATCAAGGGAATCATCGCTCGATTGCTTCGAACGAGCTATGCACGTAAGCATCTCGCTAATACAATATCAAATTCTCTGAAATTAATTAACTAATGAATAATCGAAGAAATTGGGAAGAGGAGAGTAAGAGATATTGAATATAAGAAAGTGGGTAATAAGGAAAATGAAAGAGAGGGAAGGGAAGGCGCACTTTTAATGTCTTCCCTTAAATTGCGCCATCAAAGAGATTCCTGTACCACTATATACACACCCCTGAAGCAACAGTCAACTACGACATCCGGTAGAATATACACAAATTTTATTATTATTTTTGTAGATGTTGAGAAGCTGTTTTCAAAAGATTTTTAATTCGAGTTTAGTAAAATCCAAATACAAAACATAAGAAAACAGCGTAGAAAACTTAACAACTAACACAGTATAATTGAAATACAGTAACTACCGATGCAAGATATCAAAAGTAAGAAGTACAATAATAATCGGGGAAGGATTTGAGTCTCACTAGGAGTACTGATGGAGAGTTGAGAAATTAATTGTAGAGAAACAATGGATAGTTGGAAGATTGAAGATGAAGAAATTGGAAAGAATTTATTTAGTGTTGCTTTAACAGAGTTGGAAATACCTTTGTCTCTATTTGCTTTTACTTTTTCTTTTTTTAAAAAAAATATTTAGACACAACATATATACTCCTTATCATTTTTGAGTTTGAAAAGGTTGTACAACTTAGGGATCGGCGTTACCAGACCTGCCAAATGTATTTTTTAAAAATATTCAAAATTTAATTTATTTAAATTTATATCATGTATAAAAATTATACATTTAAAATAACAATTAATTCACGTCTATTAAGAGTAGGAGTGTTTATACTTCGGTTTGAGTAAAAAAAAATTCATCCATATAAAAATGTTACATGTTAATATCAATTTAAATCAATTAAGGCAATTTTTCATCACTTTAATTTTCATCAGTTAATTCAGTTATTTATTTGAATGTATGATATCATACCTCCTAAGTCCAAACACATATTAAATCGACTATATATTTTAGTATACCTCTAACAAATCAATTACGATTTGAGAAAGAAGAAGATATATATGTAATCAAGTTATACACGTAGCTTCCTTCAAAAATTTGTATGGTCTTCTAAAAAACTTATCATTTTCAACGGACAAAAGAAAATTCTTACAATAAATTTATCTATGTGCAGTAAATTAAAAATCTAGTTGTAATATATTAAGATATCTTAACGATAATTAAATTAAACAACGATGAAAAATAAAAGATTCCAAAGATCAGTTATTTGAACATCAAATAGATTTTTCAAAATTTCAAAATTAAAATTATAAATCAAACTAAAAAAAAAAGGTAAAGAATTGAATTTAATTACTATAAAGGCGAATATCATGAACCAATAATACAAAGATTACATATATTATAGTTTTTAGAAAGATATTTATATAGTCATTTTGCTTAATTTTTTTGTTTAAACTTAAAAATATAATCAAACTTTGTTATTTTTTTAAAATTAAAAATTATAATTAAATCAAGTGCTTGATTTTTTGTTTGATTTGATATTCGATTTGGCTTGAACACCCTTACTTAGAAGTATAGCAATAACTTTTACTAATATTTATTAACATGCAAGTAATATATTTAATGAAGAATTAACTAAAATAGCGACTCATATTATCAATAAACTAAACATAAAACCATTTTACTCTTGAAAATTTTATATGGTATACCAAACATATTTATTCCATTTTAGGGAATGGTTATGTTTATTTGTACCCACCAAAGAGGCGGAAAAAAGGAAAAAAAAAAAAAAGGAAAAGGCGATTTTTTTATTTTAAAAAAAAAAATAGAACTCAGTACACAACCTTTTGCTCTATTTGCTTTTTATGTCTCGTTCTCTTCTTCTTTTCCTTTTTTTCGTGTATTTTTTTTTAAATTTTGAATACCTTTATTAGGCATATATTCATCATCATTTTGGAGTTTGAAAAGACCGTAGACATAGGGATCCGTGTTATTTAGTTATAAAATTATATAGCTTGTATTTTATTTACAAATCAAATGATATAAAATTAATGTACATGAATAGTTTATTATCCAGCTACCCTAAAAGTCTTCTTGAATCTTGTGGCTTATACCTCTTGTGACAAGTACTCATTTTTCATCCAAAAAAATGATATCAGATGGTTTTATTATTATTTACTATAAGGCCCCTATTATTCTAATTGAGAATATACATACTTAATTTTTTAATCAAGGATGACTTTTGTTCCAAGGAAATATTTTTTTATTTGCCAAGCAACTTATGAGATCAACTAATTCCATTTTAGAACAACCTATTTCGTTTGACAATTTCAGAGTATTGAATACCATTTCAAATTAAATGTAATTTTTTTAATAATGTATTGCTCCCTCCATTCCATTTTATGTGAGGAAGTTTGACTCGGCACAAAGTTTAAGAAAGAAAGGAAGACTTTTAAAACTTGTGTTCCAAAATGAATAATAGAAATTTGTGTGGCTGTAATTCATTTCATTAAGGGTAAAATAAACATTTTATAGTTAAATTGTTACTTAATATAGAAATGTGTCATTCTTTTTGGGACTGACTAAAAAGGAAAGTAAGTCACATAAATTGGGACAGAGGAAGTATTATTTTTATCGAAAAAATAATACAATTGCATTTTGTAATAAGGTCAAAGATACACGTCTTGATTTTACTTATAAATTACTCCTCCGTCCAATAATAGTTGTCCACTATACTATTTTGGGATGTCCACTTTATGAAATCAATGGATAATTTTACACTTAGTTCCTAATTTACCCGTATCATTATCCTTCCGAGCATTTTGTTAGGGTTTTACCCTGATTTTCTTACCATAATTTAAGATTTAATTTTCTTTAAAGAAAAGACAAAACATTACCATAAATATTTTTACTTTTCTTGAAAAGAAAATATAATATTCTTTCATATTTGGTTTATTCTTTCCTTTTAGGAAAAAGTTTTGGAGTAACTAGTTCTTTTCTAGTAGGAAAGGTTTTGGGACTTTATAAATATAGGTTTGTTTCTTCTAACACAACAACAATAACATCCACAATGTAGTCGTTTAAGAGTCTTGTTTATGGGGAGATTTATTCTCTCTAAAATGTCAATGTTTTTCTTTATATTAGTTTTGATATAATAATATTTTGATTTTTAGTATAAGTTTTTGTTATCTGATTTATCAACCATATGATTTGCAAATTGCAATCTTCCACATGACGCCCTAATCATCCTTCAGAACCCAACAAGTGATATCAGAGCACATGGTTCAATGATCCAATGGTTCAACAAGATTGAAGAAAGGTTCAAGTGGTTTCAAATCAATTTGCAATCAACGTCATGATAATGAAGATTTTTGTATTACTACATGTGGAGAAAAATTTCAAATATATTTTCAACATATGCTGCTGCTTTATCCTTAAAAACAAAATCAACTTTCAACCGCAACAAACTTTTAATGCTCGGGCACCACTTTTAACTCATGTATTTACTTTTAACGCATGAGCTCCACTTTTAACTCATGCATATTACTTTTAACGTATGAACTCCACTTTAAACTCATGCATATTACTTTTAACGCATGAGCTCCACTTTTAACCCTGTTCATAACTTTTAACACAGGGCTCCAATTTTTAACCAATATCAATTTCAAATCATGGTAAGCAACAACGATACATGAAGATTTTGAAGAACAAAATTATCATGCAATGAAGAAGACAAATCAAGCTTTGTCAAGAAAATTCAGCCAAAAGGGGAGATTTGTTAGGGTTTTGCCCTGATTTTCTTACCATAATTTAAGATTTAATTTTCTTTAAAGAAAAGACAAAACATTACCATAAATATTTTTACTTTTCCTGAAAAGAAAATATAATATTCTTTCATATTTGGTTTATTCTTTCCTTTTAGGAAAATGTTTTGGAGTAACTAGTTCTTTTCTAGTAGGAAAGGTTTTAGGACTCTATAAATATAGGTTTGTTTCTTCTAACACAACAACAATAACATCCACAATGTAGTCGTTTAAGAGTCTTGTTTATGGGGAGATTTATTCTCTCTAAAATTTCAATGTTTTTCTTTATATTAGTTTTGATATAATAATATTTTGATTTTTAGTATAAGTTTTTGTTATCTGATTTATCAACCATATGATTTGCAAATTGCAAGCTTCCGCATGACGCCCTAATCACCCTTCAGAACCCAACACATTTTGGATATGAAATTTGTATTGCCGAAAAGGTTCTCCCTGTCCCCAACAACCTCTCTTCTTATAGGATTCATAGAGTTTACCTAGTTATAGTCATTTCTCTATTACATTTATCAAGACATTATATTTATTATATTCAAATGGTGATATAGTAAAATTATCCTTGTATTTAGAGTTTCTTAAGAAGTGTGCAAAGTCAATAGTGGACATGTATTGTTGGACAGAGGGAGTAAATTATTGACAGTCAAATATACTAGTAATTAAATACTCCTTCTAGTCAACAATATTTGTCCACTATTTATTAGACACATCCCTTAAGAAACAATAAATAATAGGGGTGATATTACTATTTTATCATTTGGCTTTATTAAATTTAATGTTTTGAGAAATGTGTTAAATGATAAATAGTATTTTATAGGAAGAGTAAGATAGACACAAAAGGTAAATTATCTCTTGATTTTCTAAACTGCACAAGTATTGTTGGACAACTATTTCTAGTATAGTAGAAAACTATTGTTGGACGGAGGGAGTAGAAGCATAATTAAATGACTATTTTATCTTGTGTGAACTCAATGTTTAAAGAGTAGGAAATTAAATAATATTTCGTTAAGGTCTTTCATGCTTTTAAAGTAGGGAAAAAGGTCAAAAATACCCCATCAACTTTCATTTATTGATTGATTTTATCCTTACCATTAAAATGAAGTTATTCTTACATCTATCGTTAATAAACTTATCACGTGTACCCCTACTTGGACGAAAATCCTCAAATCAACCAAAATTGACCCGATTTCTTAAAAAATAATCCACCATCCTAATATAACTCAAACCCAAACCTGACCCAACTAACTTAACTCAAATGTACTTCACCTCCCTCTCTAAATCAAAAGCTCAAGAACTCAATCTCTCTATTTTTCATGTTTTTACCATGTAGTTTCACTACCACACCAAAAACACCTATAATAATTTACAATGTTTTCATAAACAAATACATGGTTGAATTATAGATTCAAGAACAACATAAAGGAAAAAAATAACTAAATTTCCGCAAACATAAGCCACTAGTGCAAAAATAAATAGATCAAGAAGATCCCTATTCTCTATACAAGCAGAACACAATTTGATTCATTTCCACATTGAGTGTCTCTTTGGTAATCACATGGTACCCACCATATAAATGTTGTATCATCACCATTGTTCCATGAAATCTTCAAACATCATTACCATTTTCTACTGAAATACCTGTCACTTTTATTATTTCATCCCAACCCATCCCACCCCTCACAATCTCTTTTATACCACCCTATACGATTACAATGGTGGAATTGGTGAAAAATAGTGAGGGTTGGTGTGATGAGGTCTCAAGATTCTTGATAATAAAGCTATGGAATGAACATGAAGTGTGAATTTTTACAGAGATTTTTGCTTTCATGAACTGAGAATTTTGCTATTTGGTTCAAAATCAAGATTTAAGCTGAGATTCCAACAAATTAGCTGGAGTGATCCACATCCAAATCTGTGTTGGGTTAAGATAGATAGATGGGTCGGACAGGATTTAAAATAAGAATGAGTCATTTTTAAGAAATTAGGTTAATTTTGGCTGATTTGAGGATTTCCGTCCATGACCAAGGAGGGGTATGAATGATAAGTTTATTAACGGGAAGGGTAAGAATAACTTAAGGATAAAGTCATTGTTTCCTGTTTGGGCTTGACATATTTAGCCTATTCTATACAACTTTATTCTAATAAAATGGACCTTGGTCCATCTTTAATTTTTTTCAAAAAAAAAAAAAACTTAACGATTAAGTCAACCAATAAATGAAAATTGAGAGATATTTTTGACTTTTTTTTCTTTATATATATATATATATATATATACTTTAAAGGGAAAAAAGGTTAAAAATATCCCCCAACTTTCATTTATTAGTTGATTTTATCTTTACCATTAAAATGAAGTTATTCTTATCCTTACCTTCAATTAATCTTTGTATATGTATAATTACGAAATAAAGTCTCATTTATTTGCACTTAATTATCTCAATCATTTAAATCTTAGTCATTAAGTCTGTTTATTTTCAAGATCTGAATCTTAATCATTCAAATCATAATCATTAAGTGGTTTGTTTTTCTTATTTTACAACCCACTTAATGAGTCTGAATATGTCTAAATGATTAAGATATATAATAAAGTCTTAATACCATTAAGATGTCTATTAAAGAATTTCTACAAAGATGACAGTTCACTCTACTCCATCTACTTTCACCCACAGGCCACAACTATCACCATCATCAATTGCCGCCACCTAGTAGTTAGAACCATCATCCTCAGCCCAATCATAACTATCATTATCGTTAATCGATCATCAAATCAATCGTGAATTTGGTCCATGCGATAGGGCTTGCATCACA
This sequence comes from Solanum stenotomum, assembly GCF_019186545.1. Lineage (NCBI taxonomy): Eukaryota > Viridiplantae > Streptophyta > Magnoliopsida > Solanales > Solanaceae > Solanum > Solanum stenotomum. Next base: position 18,075,729 of record NC_064290.1, read on the forward strand.
ACCCTCTTGCTTCTTGAACTAAAGTTGACCAAATTCAAAAAAAGCTCAATCAAAATTAGGATGCCGACCCTACTGGTATATATTTGTTATTAAGACGACGTTTTAAGGATTACAAATTAATAGCAGAGATTAAGAATTAGTCATAAAAGTTAGGGATTACTGATACCATACAAGATGCATTGCTCTTCTATTTTTAAGTTTAATTATAATTTTTAATAGATTTTTTTTGGATCAAACAAAATTCATTTATAAGACTTGCATCAATTAAATGTGTTTTTTTTACATTAATTTTTTTTGGTAATTTAAATTATAATAACTATTATTTATAACCAGTTATGAATAGCAAAACTAATAACTAGGGTTATAGAACATAGAGTAGAGATGATGATGATAGATTCTTGACAGTAAAATCATCTCATAAAGGGGTTATCACTATGTATTAAGGTCTTTTTTGTAAAGATTAATTTTTTAATGATTGCAAACATTAAGAACTCATACATTTTCTGACTTGTTTGATAAAAGAAGTTAAGATTAGAAAAAAGAATCATTAACAAGGATTTGGAACTATCAACCTCCATATGATAACTAGAGATACGATAGCTAACGTGTGACTTTTGACGAATGAAAAAATTAATTTGATACTGAAATGTCAACAAGAACTTAGGGTGATATTCTCTTAATTGAGCCGAGAGGCTTTAGAAGACATATCAATTCTTCAATTTCGTACAATCAATACACATGAATGAGTTGATAGTAAATTATTGTCACGACCCAAACCACCGTGATTGACACCCACACTAACCCTCCGGTGGGAGAACCGTTACTACACCCCAACTAAGCATTTAAAGACACGGAAGCAAGTTTAAATGCAGAAATTATATAGAGTTCCTATAAACTCCAAAGGCTTAAATAAATAACTAACCAAACTAATGCGGAAGAACAACCCCTAGAACCTGAAAGTCATTGTACCAAAACATCTAAAGTGCAATAAGTCTAAGAATAAGTGAGTACAACCCAAACTAAACATACGAGTAAGTCTAACTAGAAAGTCTGAGTCCAAAAAGAGTGGACTAAAACATAGAGGACCCATGATAGCCTGAAAGAACTGGCTCACCCTTGAATCCGATCTCGATCACTACTCTCTTAGCTGAGGCCTATCAGTAGCCGCCTGAAGATGCCCTGTACTCAATAAAGAACGAGCAAGTACAGTATCAGTACACAACCACAGTGTACTGGTAGGATCACACGGTTATTCCAGTAAGCACAACATATATAACCAGTCACAACATAGTAAACATGACATGTACAAAATATATATACACATTGGTTAGCATTTTAGAGCAACATACAGTCTTCTAATATCAATCACCATTAGATATGAATGTAATCATGACAAGTAGATACACAACACAATTCAATGGTCCTCTCATGGAACCCAATTCAATGGTCCTCTCATAGAACCCATACCCAAACTGTTAGTGTGCCGAAACGTGACACCCTATCACAATTAGTATGTCGGAACGTGACACCCAATCCAAATTATATGCCGGAACGTGGCACCCGATCCAGTATATACGCCGAAATATAGCACCCAATCCCAGTTAATGTGTCGGAACGTGACACCTGATCCATTCATCATAGCACAATGACAATCACAATGTACATTCTCATAATCATACAATCAAGTGTTGATTCATGGCATACAATTCTTCATTCATACTCATTTACATCAGGCTTTATCAATAATGCTACATCCACATACATGCATTCATTACAATGAAGCAATTACTAACATACATCACGTAAAACATGAAATCAAATCATCACCTACCTCGAAATCAAGCTTGAATCCTCCTAAGGCACTTAAATATTCCTTTTTTGAATTCTTTCCGCTTGTTCGTGGTCTAAAAACAATAAAGTAATATAAGGATCAATAAACGAGGCCTAATTACTCGAATTACAATCAAAATTGTCAACCCTAGGCCAAACCCAAGATCCCAATACCCAGCTTAGGGCTTTTTTCATCATTCGTTTTCAGGTCAAAACCCTCCCCCATTGATAATCACCCATAAATTTAAGTTCTACGGATCAAAAAACTGATTAGGGGAGTAAAACCTTTACCTTTAGTGCTAGAAGAGGTGGAAAACCTTCAAGAAATAGCCATGGGTCGTCTCTTAGCTCCCAAGAACGAAACTTGCAGAAAAATACATTTTTGGGATTTATTTCCGACTTAAGTCGCGACTGGCCCACTATGGCAGCCCCCATCCCACCACAGCGACCCCGCCCTGGCGGCTTGCACGGAGACAGAACGTCAAAATTAGAGTTTCAAACCTCCATTTCACAACACACCTTCAACCCATGACATTCAAAAACTATCCGTTCACGCTACGATCAGTTTCAGGAGTTCTACTCACCCGAATTCGAATTCGTACAGTCGCACGGTTTCCTTAACGTCTTGGCTATCCACTCATGTCATCAAATTCATTATTAAATCTCTCATTCAATTCCCGATTTTCCTAGACCTCACTGACTCAGATTTCGTCCAAATCTGGACTAGGCTAGGAATTCCTAAATTACTACTCAAAAGTTTTCTGTCCCTAATTCTTTCCCCATTGGCTTTTCTCTAACGATGTTACAATTATTTATTTGACTTCAGATATCTAAGAAATGTAATATTAGTTCATCTCTTATTATTAATAAAAATCTAAGTAGTTAAAATAGTTTATAAATTCTCATTTAAACCTCCAATCTCCCATAGTAGTTAATAATTAGATTTTCATTAGCAAATCAAAAAGATCTCTAACAATGTTCTTTGTGATTGTCACGACCCAGGGGTACCCCTAGATGTAGCTGGCGTATAGAACCCGAAGGACTCCATACAAGCAACTTAACTCTCATAACATAAGAATTAAATAGAACATAAATAGTAAAATGATAGTCCAAGTCCAAACATTTTAAAAAGAAAAATGGAAGTCTAAAACTCATGTCTCATCATAGCCATCTAGTACAATAGAATGAAATTGGACCTAACCCATACATCATGTCCAAAATAGAAAATACATGAAAGAAAGTGAATCAATAAAATCCATCCTCAAAGCATGAGGACTCATCAAAGGTCGGGAAATCTCAAGAATTAACACTAGCCACGAAACTCGGAAACCTAACTTTCGAACCCTACATTTGAAAAAATGTAGGCAAGAGTATGCGTTTAGTACAAAACAATATACAAGTATAATAGCCATGCATAAAATATTTAAAGCATGCTAAAAGGGACATTTCATTTCATGACATGCAATTGACCAAGTAAAACATGTTATAAGAAGGTTAGAAAACATAAGTCATAAAACAAGGCCAATGCAAGCTAACATCAACTTTCAAACCTTTGAACACATATGAGCTACTCCTTCAGTAACGTTAGTTCACTTTTAATCTTGTTGTGAGGAATTAGCCTTAACCGATATAGAGACCATGTGAGCTATAACATGATTCCCGGTGTCTTCCACACCGAAAAGGGTTGTTCTACTTGCCTAAGGTAGAACCATGAACTTCTAGATTAAGTGGATCTACTAGATAATCAACCTATGGAGGCACATAGCTAAGGGATAAGGAGATTGCTACTAGAAACCTGGCCTCTACTAACGGGAGAGCTTTCATCTCTAGAGATTGTTTCTAGAAACCCAACCTTTACTAATGGGAGAGCTTCCATCTCATATAAACATCCTCTCGATCCTAAGAATAGATCCCACGGAATAGTATTTTCTTACTTATTCTCATCATCCATGGAAAGGCATGCCATCTTGCCAATCCAAGCTAAATTCATTAGGATAGATCTTACTCTTTGATTCAATTAGGTGAGAATTGTCTTTCAACCTAAGAATCCTTTCTATGTGAGGAAACATTTCACATCTAGTATGTGTTTACGAGAATATCCTTTCACAACACAACATCAAACATCATCATTGGCACTTTACTTTTAAAGCACCCTTATAATATTTACATAGATTTCATAATATCATGCATAAACTCATACTTTTTCCTTTCAAGGTTCAAAGCTTGATTTCAATCACCACATCTAGAATTCAAGGATTACATAGGGATTTTATTATAAATTCACATGATTCTATCACTTCATACTTTAATTCATAAAACTCCTCTTTCATAATCAACAACCCACCTCATATGATCACAATTTGGAAAACATGGGGGTTAACATGGTATGAAAACATTATAAAAGCATTGTAAATCATCAATTAATGCATATTAACACATAACTCAATCAATTGAAGAAAACCCTAGCTAATTGGGGAATTCTACCTTTTGAAATAGAGGAATTTGGGAACTCCATGGATGGAAGGAATTCATGGATGAAAACTATCATACCTCAAGTCCAAATGCTAGCCTTTAATGGGGGAATTGGAACCTTAGGTTGAAACTCTAGATGAATCCTTCTTCTTCTTCAAGTTCTAGAGAGAGAATTATTTGAGATGATGTTTTGATCTTCTTTTGTGATTTTGGAAGAATGAAGTAAATGGGTCTAATTTGGGGGCCGTAAAAAGACTTATATAGGGGGTCCTAAACATAGGCAAACCGACACAGTATAGGAACTAATTAATTAGGAAAAGACCCAACTGTCCCTAAAAATAAATAATAGTTGACCATCCACGAACCCAGTCGAGGGATTGTGGTCAGACCTACGGTCTGCCCTTGTGGACCGTCGTTGGTTCATCAGAGACTTGGATGTTGGGCTTTGAACCATGGGCCCTGACCACAGATCATGGTCTGACCTACGGCCCGTAGGTCTAGCTGTAGTTCTTGGCCTCAAACCACTAGGCAGGGTGGCCAACCCACGAACCCACCTATGGTCCGTGGTTCAACCCACGGGCCGTGATTGGCCTCCGTGGCTGGCACCTGCAACTTCCAAAAATCTGGTTCGTTTCCCTTTTTCGAATATGGGGTGTTACAATGATATTCGACCTTAACCTAATTGGATTACTATATTTCAACTTTGACCGCTCTAATCCCAATTAAGGATGCAGTTTGAGCAACATCAGCAGAGTCTGTTAATAAAGTCAAAAAGCTCATTAAATAGTTGGGTTTTTTCTTAATAAAATGTGTATATCTTTGCTTGAATTAAATAATTTCAGTAGATTGTTAGCAAACATTACATAAACAGGTACTAAAATTAAATTTAAAAACAATACAATAAGTCAATAGTTGAAAAATAATATTAGCAAATATTACTAAAATAAGTATTGACATATAAAAACTCAAAATAAATTTATCTATAATATCTTGTAAGTTATAGTTAATATATATTGTAAGTTGTATGTCTTAAATATATTGTATGTATATTTGTGAATATCATATATATAAATTTATATATGGTTTCTTGATTTGGTTCTGAGATGGTGGTACAGTCAGATTCGATACTATTTTTATCGGCTTTGTCTTTGTGACTTCGTCTAGCTAGCCGTGGTTCTAAACCCGTTAAGGAGAAAAAGGGCGCCTATACCCGATTAGAACTGCTAGACACATGGGCTCAATAACAATACGTATTAAATCTTGACAGATCATTTGCTCAGGTAAAAGGATAGATCATTCCATACAATCATCAAACTATATAAAAATTTGTATATACTTCGATTCGGATCTATACTTTGAGTTCAGATGCTAAATTAGATTGAAGATGACCGCTCGGATTACCTACAGTCTTCAGAGATCCTGTATCTTGGTATCAGAGCCTAGGAACTTTCATGGTAAATATGAGATTGATGTGAAGTATATGACATAGATATGCTCTTTCGAACATGAATTTAGGAAAAGTGAGTACTAAAAGTACTAGATTGGAAGAGATAGATATACCTAAGAACCTTGATTTGTTAAACAAATGGACTATTCCAAAAATTGATATTAAAACCATTTATGATTATGGTTGGTTTGATAAAATATCTCATAAACAGTTAATAAAAATTACTGAGCAATCTTTGGCGTTAAATTCATCTGAACAGACTATTTGTTTATTAAATAAACGAGATATTAAGTTATATAAAAAACAGTATAATTTCTTGCATATTGACATGATTCAAATTGCTTTTAAACCTTTAACTCTTAAAGGGTTACCTGAGACATTTTTAGCTGCCCTTCGTGATGCTAGAAATTTAAATTTTCGACAATCTTTGATGGGTTCGATTGAATCCACTGTGGCATCCAGTTTATTTTAATGTTCAACCTAATTTGCAGTTATCTTTAACTAATGCTAATATTCTTGATGCTTTAACTTTAGATGTTAAAACGCATGGTTATAATTATGCACCTGGATCTGAATTGATATGTTTATCTTATAAAATTTATTTTAAATTGCTATTGATGTTAAACCCTAGATGTAAGTTATATGATACATCTGATCAAACTACTTTAGTAGAAACTAATTTTGTTAAATCTACGGTCACTACTAGAAGACCTAAAAAATGGAAAGAAATTAATTTTCCAACTACTTGGACTTTGGATTTTGTTATATCCTCAAGTCAAATTACAAATGCTGTCACTAATTCCGAGTATTCTCATATTACACAAAATCCTGATGGTAGGATTTGCATGGAATTTAATGATATTCTTTATAGTAGACATTCTTTTTCTGATAGAAGATTGCCTGCTATTCGTCATATTTCCAGTGTATGGTCTGGCTCGTAATCGTGTTGATTCTTTACATACCATACCATCTATTATATCTACTGATCAAAATAAACTTGTTAATAAAATAAAAATGACCCTCGTTTGAATATTGTTCAAGCTAATGATAATTCTTCTATATTTCTAATAATGATATTCCTTCTGTTTCCGAAATGAATTTTGATCCTAATAAAACTTAATGATGATTGTACACCAAATAGACTTAAGTCCAGGTTCACTGGCAAGAAAGTACATTCAGAATGAATTTTCAAGTGATAAATGGAACTAGTTTAAAACATGGTTTTTTGACATTTATAGTGCTAATGATTTGAATAATATTTCTCAAGAATTTTATGAGACTTGTGCTCTACATAATCAAATTATGTATTTTGTACCCTGATTTATAACCGCTTATTTACCTTTATTCATCAACGTTCTTGAATGATCTTATAAAGATGGATCTGGTAATATTATTAAGGTTGTTTATCCACCTCAGTCATCTTTAATTTTACCAAATAATACAGGTATCACCTTTACTGCCTTTCAAAAATTTGTTGAGGAGAATGTTATGGCAGTCAACATTAATGAAATAAATAATTTAATTTCTCAAAATAATTATTTGGGACTTTATGTTAAAGTTTTGGGTGAACATATTAGTTCTCTTGATAAAAAAAATTGGATAAATTAACTGCTTTGATAATTCAAATAAAAAATGATTTAAAGACTTCTAATACGGCTTCTACTTCTAAAGGTAATTCAAAAGCTCATATTATTTCTACTCATGTGCAAAGGCCCCTGAGATTTGGGATTTTAAATTTATATGGTTATATGATTTAGAAGAACTTCTTGATAAAAAGTTGCCTGAATTTGGTGCAAAGCCTATTGATTTGTCAAACAATTTTGCTGATGAAATGGAAAAAACTTTTGATTCTAAAAATTTTGTTTCCTTAGAATTTAATAAACTTAATGGTTATCCTAAAAAGAATAGTAATACTACGTATGCCCATAAACCTAGCATGCATGTCTATTATTTTTCCAGACCAACTCCTCAAGATGTGTTAATAGAGGAACAAGACTGGAATCAGACTAATACCTCTTATATTGGGTCTAAAATTTTTGAATGGAAACTTGATGGTTTGACTGATATTCTCGATCATAGAATATTTATGTATGAAACTATTTGTAAAAGTGTTAAAAATACAGATAGAAATATTTGCAAAATGATTATTGCAGATTTTACTGGCCAACTCAGAGGTTGGTGGGATAATTATATGAGTATTGAGCAAAAAGAAGCAATAATAAATGTTATTGCTGATAACGAATGTGTTGATAACTTGGGCATGACTCTAGTGAAAAATAGAGAAGACATTATTTATACTTTAGTCTTAACCATTTTAGAACATTTCAATGGTAGATTTACCAATCTGTATGAGATTGTTCGTACCCTGTTAAATAGTCTACGTTGTAGAACCTTAAGGAGAATTTAGATGGTATAAAGATACTTATATGAGTAGGGTAATGGAATTGCTCGAGAATAATTATGAACTTTGGAAAGCTAAGTTTATAAATGACCTTCCCTCCTTGTTTGCTGAAAGAGTTAGAAAAACTCTGAGGAATGATCGTGGTGAAATTCCTTATAAGGATTATACTTATGGTATGCTGATAGTAGTTTGCACTCAAGAAGGTATAAATTTGTGCAATGAATTGAAGTTATCTAGACAGCTTAAGATGGATAAGCTTAAAGAAAGATCTCAGCTAGGAGACTTTTGTACCCAGTTCGATTTACCTGATACTTTTGCTAATAGCAAGAAGAAGAAACATAGGGATTCTAGATACTCCAATCCTAATAAACCTTATAGGAAAAAGAGGTCTAGATATAGATCTAAGGAAGAATGCGACCCTAGAAAAGCTTTTCGTAAGTCTAATAGATTTACCAAGAATAGGTCCAAGCGAGATCTCGCTAAAATTAAGTGCTATAGATGTGAAAATTTCGGTCATATAGCACCGAATTGTAAGCTTGAAAAGTTGAAATTCCTAGAACTTCATGAAGAGGTTCATGATAAGGTTTGTAGTTTCTTATACACTTCTGGTTCTGAGTCTGATTATGATTCTGATTCAGGTTCTAAAGAAGGAGTTGATTTGCTTGATATATCTGATAGTTATCAGCATGATAAAATGAATGTTTGCAATTCTTGTCATGCTGATATTTACTCTTGTGAAAATGATGAATTTTATAAATTGCAATTTCAATTTCAAGATTTGAATATAAATACTATTACTTCTGATAATGTGATAGAGCTTTTAAAGGAGGTCACTGATAATGATCTTCGAGAAAAAATTATTCATTTGGCTGCAAATAATGCTAGTTCAAATTCTTCAAAAATTTCAGAAAAACAAAATAATGATTTTGAATTTGAATATGTTGCACCTTATTCATTGTCTGAAATTAATAACAGACTTAATAAACAAACTACTCCTACAAGAGATTCTTCCTTTGATGATTTGAAAAATGAAATTGAAAATTTGAAAAATGAGATTAAATCTCTTAAACAAAATCAAATGATTTGTGATCATAGACTTACTCAGATAGAAACTGTTAATAACAAAGGTAAAAACATTGTTGAAGAAAATACTCTTGCAAAACCTTTTAATCTTGATCATAGACAAGGTATGATTTTAGGAATGATGCAAATTGTTACTGCTCATAAATGGTATGTTAAATGCACCTATTGATTGATAATAGTTTTTCAATAACTGATATTGCCCTGATTGATAGTGGAGCCGATGTTAGTTGTATTCAAGAAGGTCTTGTACCTACTAAATATTTTGAAAAAATAACTCATATGGTCAAATATGCTTCTAGACAAGCTTTAGATATAAAGTATAAATTGCCTAGTACTCGCATTTGCTAAAATAAAATTTGCGTTCCGCATTTCTTTTTCTTGGTTAAAAATCAGTTATACCATCCAATTATACTTGGAACCCCTTTTATAAATGTTATTTGTCCTTTCACTAGCATTTATATATGCTAAAATTTTTATTGCTACTTATGAAGATAGAGATATAAGTTATACTTTTATCACTAACCCTATTTCTCGTGATATTAATGCTTTGATTAATATGAAACAAAGGCATGTTGACTCTTTGCAACTAGAATTGTTTAGTATAAATATATTTGATACTTTGAAATTGACCAAAGTACAGAAAAAAATGAAATTAATTTCTGAACAAATTACAACTGATATTTGTGCCGATCATCCCAGTGCTTTTTGGAATAGAAAAAAGCATATTGTTACTCTTCCATATGAAGATGATTTCTCTGAGAATGATATTCCTACTAAATCTCGTCCTTGTCAGGTGAACACCGAATTGGTAGAATTCTGCAAAAAGGAAATTGATAATTTGTTACAAAAGGGTTTGATAAAACCTTCAAAATCACCTTGGTCTTGTACTGCATTTTATGTTAACAATGTTGCTGAAAGGGAACGAGATGTCCCTAGATTGGTTATCAATTATAAACCTTTAAATAAATATTTAAAATGGATTAGGTATCCTATTCCAAACAAAAGAGATTTATTGTGTAGATTATATGATGCTAATATATTTTCAAAATTTGATTTAATATCAGGATATTGACAGATCCAAATATTTAAAGAGCATGCTTATAGAACAACTTTTAATGTCCCATTTGGACAATATGAATGGAATGTTATGTCATTCGGTTTAAAAAATGCTCCATCTGAGTTTCAGAAAATCATGAATGATATTTTCAACCCATATTCGGATTTTATCATTTGCTTATATTGATGATATTTTGGTATTCTCAAAAATGTTTGAAATGCATATTAATGATCTTGATATCTTCAAGAAAATTGTTATACAAAATGGTTGGTCATTTCTAAACTAAAAATGAGTTTGTTCCAAATTGATGTTCGATTTCTAGGACATCATATTTGTCAAGGGAAAGTTACCCCAATTCAAAGATCAATTGACTTTGCATCAAAATTTCCTGATGTTATCACTGATAGGACTCAATTGTAAAAAATTTTAGGGAGTTTAAATTACATATCCCCTTTTTATAAAAATTATCTCGTGATTTGGCCTCTTTATATGACAGGCTGAAAAAGGATCACAAATCACCTTGGACTAATAGTCATACCACTCTGGTAAAGGATATTAAACTTCGTATTCAATCTTTACCATGCTTAACTTTTGCTAACCCTGTTTGGCAAAAAATTATTGAGACAAATGTGTCTAATATTGGTTATGGTGAGATATTAAAACAAATTAAACCTAACGATAAAAATGAATATTTGATCAGATTTCATTCTGGGAAATAAAACGAGGCCCAGAAGAAATATGCTACAGTGGCTCATGAAATGTTAACCATTGTTAAATGCGTGTTAAAATTTCAGGATGATTTATATAATCAAAATTTTTTAATAAAAACGGATGCTCAATCTGTTAAGTGTATGTTTAACAATGATTTTAAACATGATGCATCAAAATTAATATTTGCTAGGTGGCAGGCCCAGTTAACTCCTTTTGATTTTGAGATCCAATATAAAAAGGGAAGTGATAACTCTCTTCTGGATATCCTATCTAGGAAATATTTAAATTCATAATGAGTTTTTATACAACCTTCATTGATGAGAAAACTTTAATTACTATTTTAAAAATAATTCCTCTTAATAAAGATTTTCAGGAATTAATTTTATGTGAAATTATCAACTATATTATTAGAGAAGATTTCTCTATACATGATTATGAAGAAATTATCTATATCGATGAGGATAATTATTATAGTGATTATTATGATACATCTGAATAAAGCAAAGTGTTATGTTAGCTGGATGGATCCTTCTTGGATAACCAAGGGCAGAGGTAGGGAAAATAATACAAGAGGAAGGGGAAGATCATCCCCAGGATCATCATATGGATCCTCTTCTAACACCCCAATTATACAAATGGGAAGAAGGAATTTGATAAACTCAAGAATCTCCCAAAATGAAGCGTCATCTTCAGCATATTCTTCAGTACATCTGGAAGATATTCCAGAAGACAACCCGTTATATGCACAGCTACTGGCTTATCTATCACAAAAGCAAAATGAAACTTTTGCATCAATAGCCAAAGAAGTCAATGATGATATCAAGTCTTATAAAAATGTAGAAAAAAGGGAAATGATATTTCTTGTAGGAAACCTTGAAATACAAAGAAAAGAAGAACCCTAGAAGATATTCCAGCGATACCTAATAAATGGGTTATATTTCCCGAGTGAGTCATACAAAACCGGATCATATTACAAAATCATTCTGATAAGCACTGGTAGTGTTGAATTTCATCACTTTTTAGGCTACAATACAAGTGAGAATATTTATAACTTCTCAAAAATGATAATTAAACAGATTATATCTGTTGAAAATTGGAGTATCTCCACCATGAAAGAAAGGCAGATCAGCCTAAACAAAATCGCTATGAGTTTCACATACTGGACTATATTCAGGCCTTTGATAAAGTCCTCTATTATAATAACGAAAGACATAAACATACGTGGTCTATGAAAATATGTGCAAAGATATTTGCAGGACCAATTCCTAATTGGTTTTTAAATTGGTGGTCAGACCACGGCCTAACTATAAAAATTTTACCGGACCCCTTTCTCAAATTATATAAAGAATGGGTTAAAGTTTCACCAGACCTTAATGAGTTATACAATACAAATCATATATGTTATCTGGAGAAAATAGATCAGATTTACTTCTTCATTGAATTTTCCATCCCTTGGATTCATAAATGGACCACGAAAGTGTGATTCACCGAGGAATAAATTCCTTGCTTATACATAACTTTTTATAATAATTTTTGGAATAAATTGATGAAAAATAATCTCAAAATAAAAACGTTATATGGCAAGTACTGTTGGATCTTATTGCCAAAATGATCCACAATTATGGTAGTACTCTCCAAAAAGGAGTAATTGTTGATAGCTCAGTCAGGCATATTGCCAGGAAAATCTCCGTTCAAGATGGAGATAAAGAAGCAATGATCAACATCTATCTAGAAGAAGTCAAGAGAAGTCTGCTTCTCAACATCACTCAATACAAGAAATCGGACACTTCTATGAGAAGTAAAACAAGCGAAGACGATATCGATGATATCCAAGAAGCTCAACCTATTGAAGCAGCTACGTCAAAAGATACTTTGAAAAAGTTGGAGGATTTCCTCCGAAAATTAAATGAAAAAGACAAACTGTAAGGACATCTCTACAGTAAAAAGCCATCATCAACAGTAGATACATTGTTGATCAATAGTAGATACATTGTTTAGGGGACAAATGGGACCCAACAATACTATACAAAGATTCTAAATGCTTTTTTTTACTTTTCTATAAATAGGGTTGTTTTTTATTTCATTAGGCAACAACTTAGAAACCCTTCTCTCTTTACTTTTCTCTCTCCAATTGTAAAGCTCTCAATTTGTAAAGTTTGAGTTTGTCGAATACTGACCGGAAGTAAATAAACTTGTATAGTTCTCTCATAGACCTTGGAGTCGGCCATCATTATAAGGTATTATTTTATTTCTGATTACATCTATTAGTATTTCTTCGATATGAGCCGTGACTATATCTGGCTAAAGATTCATATCTATTTCGGATAACTAACTTTGCTTTTATATCTACCATGAAAGATCTAGACTTTATTGAAATATATCGGTCATCTTCAATCTAGTTTAGCATTTGAACTCAAAGAATAAATCTGAATCGAAATATATACAAATTTTTATATAGTTTGATGATTGTATGGAAAGATCTATCCTTTTATTCGAGAAAGGGGTCTGTCAAGATTTAATACATATTGTTATTGAGCCCATGTGTCTAGGAGTTCTAACCGGGTATAGGCGCCCTTTTTATCCTTAACGGGCTTAGAACCACGGCTGGCTAGACGAAGTCACAAAGATAAAGCCAATAACAATAGTATCGAATCTGACTATACCACCAACTCAGAACCAAATCAAGAAACCATATATAAATTTATTTATATTTTGATAAAGTCTAGATCTTTCATGGTAGATATAAAAGTGAAGTTAGTTATCCGACATAGATATGAATCTTTAGCCAGACATAGTCATGGCTCAAATCGAAGAAATACTAAAAGATGAATCAGAAATCAAATAATACCTTATAGCGATGGCCGACTCCAAGGCCCATGAGAGAACTATACAAGTTTATTTACTTCCAGTCAGTATCCGGCGAACTCAAACTTTACAAATTGAGAGCTTTACAATTGGAGAGAGAAAAGTAAAGAGAGAAGGGTTTCTAAGCTGCTGCCAAATGAAATAAAAACAGCCCTATTTATAGAAAAAAACATTTAGAATCTTTGTACAGTATTGTTGGGTCCCATCTGTCCCCTAAATAGTGTATCTACTGTTGATCACATTGTATCTACTGTTAATGATGACTTTTTACTGTAGAGATGTCCTTATAATTTGTCTTTTTTCTTTAATTTTTGAAGGAAATTCTTCGCCTTTTTCAGAGTATCTTCTGACGTAGTTGTTTCAACAGGTTGAGGTTCTTGGATATCATCGGTAGCGTCTTCGCTTGTTTCATTTCTCATAGAAGTGTCCGATTTCTCGTATTGAGTGATGTTGAGAAGCAGACTTCTCTTGACTTCTTCTAGATAGCTGTTGATCATTGCTTCTTTATCTCCGTCTTGAACGGAGATTTTCCTGGCAATAGTCCTGACTGAGCTATCAACAATTACTCCTTTTTAGGGAGTAATATCATATTCGTGGATCCTTTTTGCAAAAAGATCCAACAGTTTTTGCCCATGTAACGTTTTTTGTTTTGGGATCCTTTTTCATCAATTTATCCCAAATAATATTATAAAAAGTTTTGTATAAGCAAGGAATTTGTTCCTCGGTGAATCCCACTTTTTGGGTCCATTTATGAATCCAATGGATGAAAAATTCAATGAAGAAGTAAATCTAGTCTATTTTCTCTAGATAACGTATATGATCTGTATTGTATCACTCATTAAGGTCTGGTGAAACTTTAACCCATTCTTTATATAATTTGAGAAAGGGATCCAACAAAATTTTTATAGTTGGTCCATGGTCTGACCACCAATTTAAAAACCAATTAGGAATTGGTCCTGCAAATATCTTTGCACATATTTTCATAAATCACGTATGTTTATGTCTTTCGTTATTATAATAGAGGAGTTTATCAAAGGCCTGAATATAGTCCTAGTATGTCAAACTCATAGCAATTTTGTTTAGGCTGATCTGTCTTTCTTTCATGGTGGAGATACTCCAATCTTCAACATATATAATCTATTTAATTATCATTTTCAAAAAGTTTTGAACACTCTCACTTGTATTGTAGCCTGAAAAGTGTTGAAATTCAACACTATCAGTGCTTATTAGAATGGTTTCGTAATATGATCGAATTTTGTATGACTGTATTTCAGGGTTTTTTAAAATAAAAATCATTTCCCTTTTTGTTACCTTTTCATAAGACTTGATATCATCATTGTCTTCTTTGGTTATTGATCCAAAAGTATCATTTTGCTTTTGTGATAGATAATCCTGTAGTTGTGCATATAACGGGTTGTCTTTTGGAAAATCTGAAAATGTACTAAAGAATGTGCTGAAGATGACGCTTCATTTTGGGAAATTCTTGAGTTTATCAAACTCCTTCTTCCCATTTGTATAACTAGGGTGTTAGAAGAGGATCCATATGATGATCCTGAGGATGATCTTCCTCTTTTTCTTATATTATTTCCCCTACCTATGCCCTTGGTTATCCAAGGAGGGTCCATCCTGCAAACATAACACTTTGTTTTATTCGGATGTATCATTATTATCACTGTAATAATTATCCTCATCGATATCGATAATTTCTTGATAATCATGTATAGAGAAATCTTCTCTAATAATATTGTTGATAATTTCACATAAAATCCTGCAAATCTTCATTAAGAGGAATTATTTTTAAAATAGTAACTAAAGTTTTCTCATCAATGAAGATTGTATAAAAACTCATTATGAATTTAAATATTCCCTAGATAGAAAATTCGGAAGAGAGTTATCATTTTCTTTTTTATGTTGGATCTCAAAATCAAAAGGAACTAACTAGCCTGCCACCTAGCAAATATCAATTTTGATGCATCATGCTTAAAATCCTTGTTAAACATATACTTAACAGATTGAGCATCCGTTTTTCTTAAAAACTTTTGATTATATAAATCATCCTGAAACTTTAAAACATATTTAACGATGATTAACATTTCATGAGCCACCGTAGCATATTTCTTCTGGGCCTCGCTCCATTTTCCAGAATGAAATCTGATCAAATATTCATTTTATTGTTGGAATTAATTTCTTTTAATATCCCACCATAATCAATATTAGACGCATCTGTCTCAATAGTTTTTTGCCAAGCAGGGTTAGCAATAGTTAAGCATGGTAAAGATTGAACACGAAGTTTAATATCCTTTACCAGAGTGGTATGACTATCAGTCCAAGGTGATTTATGATCCTTTTTAAGCCTGTCGTATAAAAGGGGTCAAATCACGAGATAAATTTTTATAAAAAGTTTATATGTAATTTAAACTTCCTAAAAATCTTTGCAATTGAGTCCTATCAGTGATAACATCAGGAAATTTTGATGCAAAGTCGAATGATCTTTGGGGTAAGTTTCCCTTGACAAATATGATGTCCTAGAAATCGAAAATCAGTTTGGAACAAACTCATTTTTAGTTTAGAAATGACCAAGGTGATTTTGAAGGTTTTATCAAACCCTTTTGTAACAAATTATCAATTTCCTTTTTGCAGAATTCTACCAATTCGGTGTTCACCTAACAAGGACTAGATTTAGTAGGAATATCATTCTCAGAGAAATCATCTTCATATGAAAGAGTAACAATATGCTTTTTTCGATTTCAAAAAACACTGGGATAATCGGCACAAATATCAACTGCAATTTGTTCAGAAATTAATTTTATTTTTTCCTTTACTTTGGTGGATTTCAAAGTATCAAATATATTTATACTAAACAATTCTAGTTGCAAAGAGTCAACATGTCTTTGCTTCATATTAATCAAAGCATTAATATCACGAGAAATAGGGTCAGTGATAAAAGTATAACTTATATCTCTGTCTTCATAAGTAGCAGTAAAACCTTTAGCATTTATGCTAGTAAAAGGATAAATAACATTTATAAAAGGAGTTCCAAGATTAATTGGAGGGTATAACTGATTTTTAACCAAGAAAAAGAAATGTGAAATGTAAACTTTATTTTGACAAATGCGAGTATTAGGAAATTTATACTTTATATCTAAAGCATGTCCAAAAGCAGATTTAACCATATGAGTTTTTTTCCAAAATATTTAGTAGGTACAAGACCTTCTTGAATACAACTAACATCGGCTCCACTATCAATCAGGGCAATATCAGTTATTGAAAAACTATTATCATTCAATATGGTGCATTTAACATACCATTTATGACCAATAACTATTTGCATCATTCATAAAAACATACCTTGTCTAAGATCAAGATTATAAGGTTTTGCAAGAGTATTTTCTTCAACAATGTTTTTACCTTTGTTATTAACAGTTTCTATCTGAGTAAGTCTATGATCACAAATCATTTGATTTTGTTTAAGAGATTTAATCTCATTTTTCTAATTTTCAATTTCATTTTTTAATTCATCAAAGGAAGAATCTCTTGTAGGAGTAGTTTGTTTATTAAGTCTGTTATTAATTTCAAACAATGAATAAGGTGCATCATATTCAAATTCAAAATCATTGTTTTGTTTTTCTGATTTTTTTGAAGAACTTGAACTAGCATTATTTGCAATCAAATAAATAATTTTTTCTCGAAGATCATTATCAGTGACCTCCTTTAAAAGTTCTATCTTATTATCAGAAGTAATAGTATTTATATTCAAATCTTAAAATTGAGATTGCAATTTATAAAATTCATCATTTTCACAAGAGCAAATATCACCATAACAAGAATTACAAACATTTATTTTATCATGTTGATTACTATCAGATATATCAAGCAAATCAACTTCTTCTTCAGAACCTGAATCAGAATCATAATCAGACTCAGAACCAGAAGTGTATAAGAAACTATAAACCTTATCTTAAACCTCTTCATCAAGTTCTAGGGATTTCAACTTTTCAAGCTTACAATTCGGTGCTATATGGCCGAAATTTCCACATCTATAGCACTTGATTTTAGCGAGATCTCTCTTGGACCTATTCTTGGTAAATCTATTAGACTTACGAAAGGCTTTTCTAGCTTCGTGTTCTTCCTTAGATCTATATCTAGACCTCTTTTTCCTATAAGGTTTATAAGGATTGAAGTATCTAGAATCTCTACGTTCTTCTTCTTGCTATTAGCAAAAGTATCAGGTAAATCGAACTGGGTACAAAAGTCTCCTATCTGAGATCTTTCTTTAAGCTTATCCCTCTTAAGCTGTCTAGATAACTTCAATTCATTGCACAAATTTATACCTTCTTCAGTACAAACTCTTATCAGCTTACCATAAGTATAATCCTTACAAGGAATTTCACCACGATCATTCCTCAGAGTTTTTCTGACTCTTTTGGCAAACAAGGAGGGAAGGTCATTTATAAACTTAGCTTTCCAAAGTTCATAATTATTCTCGAGCAATTCCATTACCCTACTCATATAAGTATCTTTATACCATCTAAATTCTCCTTAAGGTTCTACAATGTAGACTATTTAACAGGGTACGAACAATCTCATACATATTGGTAAATCTACCATTGAAATGTTCTAAAATGGTTAAGACTAAAGTATAAACAACGTCTTCTCTATTTTTCACTAGAGACATGCCCAAGTTATCAACACCTTCGTTATCAGCAATAACATTTATCACCGTTGTTTTTTGCTCAATACTCATATAATTATCCCATCAACCTCTGATTTGGCCAGTAAAACCTGCAATAATCATTCTATAAAAATTTATGTCTGTATTATTAACACTTTTACAGATAGTTGCATACATAAGAATTCTATGAACAAGAATAGTTAACTATCTATCAGTCAAACCATCAAGATTCCATTCATAAATTTCTGACCCACTATAAGAGGTATTAGTCTGATTTCAGTCTCGTTCCTCTATTAACACATCTTGAGGAGTTGGTTTGGAATAATAATAGGTATGCATGTTAGGTTTATGGGCATACTTAGTATTACTATTCTTTTTGGGATAATCATGAAGTTTATTAAATTCTTAGGAAACATGATTTTTAAAATCAAAAGTTTTTTCCATTTCATCAGCAAAATTGCTTGACAAATCAATAGGCTTTGCACCAAATTCAGATAACTTTTTATCAAGAAGTTCTTCTAAATCATATAACGAATTAAATTTAAAATTCCGAATCTCAAGGTACCTTTGCACATGAGTAGAAATAATCTGAGCTTTTGAATTACCTTTAGAAGTAGAGGTCGTATCAAAAGTCTTTAAATTATTTTTTATTTGAATTATCAAAGCAGTTAATTCATCCAATTTTTTATCAAGAGAACTAATATGTTCACCCAAAACTTTAACATAAAGTCCCAAATAATTATTTTGAGAAATTAAATTATTTATTTCATTAATGCTGACTGCCGCAACATTCTCTTAAACAAATTTTTGAAAGGCAGTAAAGGTGATACCTGTATTATTTGGTTAAATAAAAGATGACTGAGGTGGATAAACAACCTTAATAATATTACCAGATCCATCTTTATAAGATCGTTCAAGAACATTGATGAATAAAGGTAAATAAGTGGTTATAAACCAGGGTACAAAATACATAATTTGATTATGTAGAGCTCAAGTTTCATAAAATTCTTGAAAAATATTATTCAAATCATTAGCACTATAAGTGTCAAAAAACCATGTTTTAAACTGGTTCCATTTATCACTTGAAAATTCATTTTGAATGTACTTTCTTGCCAGTGAACCTGGACTAAAATCTATTTGGTGTACATTCATCATTAAGTTTTATTAGGATCAAAATCTATTTCGGATACAGAAGAAATATCCTTATCAGAAATATCAGAAGAATTATCATTAGCTTGAACAATATTCAAACGAGGATCAATTTTTATTTTATTAACAAGTTTATTTTGATCAGCAGATATAATAGAAGGTATGGTATGTAAAGAAGCAGCACGATTACGAGTCAGACCATAAACTGGTTCAATAGGGGAAATATGATGAATAGGAGGCAATCTTCTATCAGAAAAAAAATGTCTACTATAAGGAATATCATTAAACTGCATGCAAATCCTACCATCAGGATTTTGTGTAATATAAGAATACTCCGAATTAGTGACAACATTTGTAATTTGACTTGGGGAGATAACATAATCCAAAGTCCAAGTAGTTGGAAAATTAATTTCTTCCTGTTTTATAGGTCTTCTAGTAGTGACCTTAGATTTAACAAAATTAGTTTCTTCTAAAATAGTTTGATCAGATGTATCATATAACTTACATCTCGGGTTTAACGTCGATAGCAATTTAAAATAAATTCTATAAGATAAACATATTAATTTAGATCGAGGTGCATAATTATAACCATGCGTTTTAACATTTAAAGTAAAGCATCAAGAATATTAACATCAGTTAAAGATAACTGTAAATTAGACTGAGTATTAAAATATACTGGATTATATGCCACAGTGGATTCAATCGAACCCGTCAAAGATTGTCGATAATTTAAATTTTTAGCATAACGAAGAGCAGCTAAAATTGTCTCAGGTAACCCTTTAAGAGTTAAAGGTTTAAAAGCAATTTGAACCATACCAATATGTAAGAAATTATACTGTTTTTTATATAACTCAATATCTCGTTTATTTAATAAACGAATAGTTTGTGCAGACAAATTTAACGCCAAAGATTGGTTAGTAGTTTTTATTAATTGTTTATGAGATATTTTATCAAATCAACCATAATCATAAATGGTGAAATATCAATTTTTGGAATAGTCCATTTGTTTAACAAATCAAGATTCTGAGGTATATCTACCTCTTCCAATGTAGTACTTTTAGTACTCACTTCTCCTAGATCCATGTTCAAAAGAACATATCTATATCGTATACTTCACATCAATCTCATATTTCATATATATATGTATATTTGTGTATATCATTTATTTTGTATATATCTTATAGATAGTATATCTTGTGAGTATTGATATATGTTGTATATATTGTGCATTACTAATATATAGAAGAGTCTACATCAAGCTGCTTTTCGTCATATAATGTGTGCTTCTTCAAAAGTTAAATTTATTTTTTCTTGCTTTTCTTCAATCGGTTCTTTAAAGTATTTTTATCAGTCTGTTTATGGAGGTCTCAAAGCCTCAAAAATACTACAGCTTTAACAACAATAATTTCTTCTTAAATTTCTGATTTTCTTCTTCGAATTTGAATTTCCTCTTTTCAATCAATCTTGTCGGTCGAGTTTATTGAAGATTTTTTAGGAGCTTTCTTTTTCCAGTCGTCACATCTGATCTATATTTGTGAGTTCTCTTTTACTTTGATTTTGGAGTTTTTCTCTCTGTTTGATATTTGCATCTTTCGCGAATTTCATTAGTAGTAACTTCTGCATTTTTTTTTATGGCATTTGATGAAATTTCCGTTTCTTTTGGGTTTACAAATATTTTGGGTACACAATTTTGACCCTATCGAAAGAAATCATAAAAAATATATCACATGGAAAGAATTGTGTCGAGCTTAAATTGACTATACACATAACATGCACTGAACTTCTTGCTTCAATTGTTACGTTGCTTGAAATTTTATGCATTTTCTCCAGTAATGGATGGTGGAATTAAACTTTGAATGACCACAATCTAAATGAATTCCTAAACTTCATCTCTTACCTTTACGTATGTGAAATCATCAAGAATTTAAATTTTATGTGTTGGGCCATCTGCCCCTATGTCATTTTGCTCTTTAATTAACATAAATATATATTTTCTGATGATAATATCTTCCAAATTAATGTTCAGATATAACCTCAGTTTCTAAAGATCTTACTTCTCACTAGATATAACAAGTCTATTTGAAGGGAAATAGCAACAATTTTGTGTGTTTTAGCACGTGCATGCTATTTAAGAATCGAATCTCTTTTCAAAAAGAAAAATAGATTGATGAATCACTGAACATGCAACGGGTTTCCTATACCCTCTAATTTTTTTTACTTTTAAAATTTTAACTTACAAGGATTCTTTGGGGTCTGGAGTTCCTTTTTATATGACAGAAAAATAAAAAAAATATAGTAAATGATGTTTCTTCCATATACCATTGATAAAAAGTGTTGCTAGAAAAGATTTTGTATTACTATCACAAAGCTAACTCTCTTTACAATTTCTTTATTAACATATTACCGTATAAGATTAGAGATGAAGTAAAGGGATCTTTGTTAGAGCATTATGAAAGATTCAACCAGTCATCTGATGGTTTTCGATGGTTGGATCTTCATCTGCTTCCCTCTGAAAACACAGTTATTTTGTATTGCTTGGAGAACACTATGTTTGATCTTAAAGTTGTTTGCCGGAACAGGAGGACATCTTACACTGGACTGCATCCCATTGTGATTTGGCTTAGCAGAGTCTCCTAGCAATCTCCCCGCCCTTCCATTATTGTAATGACCCTAAAGGTCATTTTTGGAAATTTTCATAAAATGACCGTTTTACCCCTCCCGATAATTGTCCCGAGTCCTACTTGTTGTGTTTTCGAAGTTGGTTTGAAGGAAAATTGATGAAAAGTTGAGTTTTTGGAAAGTAGTTGAGTTTTTAAGAGTTAAAATTTGGTTAAAAGTGTTATTTCGAGTCATTTGGAGTTTCGAGACTCGAATCGGATTTCCGTCGATTCCAGCGGTTTTAGAATGTCGAAACGGGCCTATGAAAATTTATGGAGTCGAATTTGGAGTTAAAACGAAGATTTGAGGTCCTAAGTTGCTAAAATTGTGAAATTTTGATCAAGAGTTGACTTTGGTCAACAAACGAGGTTCCGGTGCTCGAAATGGAATTCCTAGGGCACCGTTGGATTCAGGGGGTGATTCTAAGTCTAGAATGAGTCTTGGTTGAATTTTTAGAGGCCCCGAGTGCGTTTCGAGTTTTTGAGCCTAAAGTTAGTTTCTTGACGCCATATCGGATACCGGGTCAAGGAGACCTCGAATTCAAATTCCGACGATTTCATTGAGTCCGAAATGTCATTTTCAAGCTAATAGCATATTTGGTTTGTGTTCAGGAAGTGCCAAATGAGTTTTGGGTGAGCTTTTACGCTTCTTGGATGCTTTGACACTATTTCAGCAAATTATGGCAACTAAAGGGTTCATTACTAGTTTTAAAGGTCGAAAAATTATTCCGAAGGTTCTAAAATTTTGAGCATGAATTATAGGACTTATCTGCAAATTTTGGTGCATTTTCGCTAACCCGAGATTGGACTTTTATCGCAAATAAGAAATAATTGTTTATCGAGTAGAAATGATATTTGACTGGGCAACGAGCATGAAATTGAGCTCCAATTGAACGAGCAGGTTCGTATCATTATTTAAGACATTTACAAAAAATAATCGGGTCATTTCACTATCGTATGAGGAAATTACGGCCTTTTTAGTGAAAGATTAACTGCTGTTTTTCTGGTGCATACCAGCCATATACTGTTATAAAAATCTCAGACTGTGTTCATTTGGTATTTTGAGCATATCGGGAGTTCTAGAGATCGGAATGGAGTGATTCTTACAGTTTTCTTCTTGAATTAATATGAGGGTTAGTATTCAATCTTCAATTTGACATTTTCTCATAATTTCTTTATCTGTTTTTTTTTCCTATCCGTAAATCTCTTGGGAAAAATTGGGGTTTTATCGATTTGGACTCCCTTTTTGATGAAAAAGGTATATTTACGATCCTTATGTTATGGGTAAACTGATTTTAACATAAAATTATTGATTCATCGATTATTTTCATCATATTAACCGCCTACAATTTGGACTTTCTCGGTAAAGTTAAAGTTTGATAAATTGAGAATTTCAAGGTCGATCTTAACTCCGTTTTTGATGAAATTTCATATTTGAACTTATCTAAGCATGGGTAAGATGTTTTTCAAGAGATATTTCATTTTCGAATCGGGGTTTCGGATTCGAATATTTTAGGCTTCTTCAAAAACGTGGATTTTCCTTCAAATTGAGTTTGTGAATTGATTTCAACTCCGTTTTCAAATTGGTTTTCACCATTAGCTTCCAAATACTTTAAGGATCATTTTACATCAAAAATTTCCAGATTTGGGTATCGTTTTTCGGTATGAGACTTTTGGACCGTTTTGCCCTTTTTCCCTAAATTTCTTGATTTTGGTGTCATTGGACTCGAATTGTGATTGTGAATAATTGTTTGAATAGATTATCGTGATCCGGATTATACTCGGAAAGGAAAGGCTCAAGTCAAGTAACTTTTGGAGTTCGTTTTAAGGCAAGTGGCTTCCAAACTTTGTAAAACTCTTAGACTACGCATGACTACTTTCCTAATTGTGTTGGGGAGTAATGGGGATTGAGGATGGGTTTTATTTGTTGATTGAAATTGTTGTAAATGAAAGATGGGGAATAAAACGAGCTAAATGTGTTATATGTGACTTGAATTTGTTGAATAAGTCATGTGATAACTGATATTGAGGGGATAGAAGAGCATGAGTAGGCTATGATTGATACAGACATTGATGTTGAGACAGATGATGTGTAATACTATGATGTGGTCGTGATATGGTTGTGATTGAGACAGGTGATGTGTAATACTATGATGTAGTCGTGATATGGTTGTGACTGAGACAGATGTTGTGTAATACTATGACGTGATCGTGATATGATTGTGATTGATGACATGTGCATATTCATTATTCATCCCATATGTGAACTATCTGTTGCATGAGTTCTGAGACATTGAGATGAGGATGGATGGATATGAGACACAGTTGAGACTAGCTCCGGCTAGCGATTTGGATGCCGATGGGATCTGGTTCCGGCGGTGATACATGGTCCATGTGTGGCCCCCATGGGTTCTGATTTGAGTATTCAGCGCGGACTGATTACGTCAACAGATGTGTATCGTAGGACAGACGTGCATCACGACTACATGACATCATTATTGCATTTTGCATCGCATTTGTCTTATCTTTGTCTGTGATGTGTGGATTGTATCGGTTTACCCTTCTTATGTGGAATTTGATCTACTTGCTCTTATTTGTTGATCTGAGGTTGATGAGGATATACTGTTGGTTCTGGCTGTTGAATATGATCTGTTTAGTATAGGTTGGTTGGTTTGCTGCTAGATTGAAGTTTCGATGGTTCAGTTGGGATTGAAATGAGTTGTTTGTAGCTGCCAGTTTTGCTTAGTTTAGAGTTACTTGCGAGTACCTGTGGTTTTCGGTACTCACCCTTGCTTCTACACAATTGTGTAGGTTGACAGCTCTCTCAGATTCGGCTTAGTATTTTCTTTAGCAGATTGAGCTTTGGGACATACTCGAGAGGTAGCGGTTCATTCCAGACGTGCCCTTGAGTTATCTTTACTTTCAGTTTTGTTCTATTCGAGAACTATACTCTGAGACTTGTATATTTTTATTTGAATTCTGTATTTAGAGGTTGTACATGTGACAGCCAAATTCTGGGTAGTGTTGAGTCTTAATTAAAGTCTTCCGCTTATTTATTATCTTTTATTCTCGTATTTCTACTTCTCTATAGTTGTGGTTGGGTTAGGTGACGTGTCCGGTGGGAAATGGACACGTGCCATCACATTCAAATTTGGGGTGTGACAATTATTTTAATTCATTTGGTCTTTCACTTTCAGCAGAAAGGCAATGGATTCTTCGGTTAACAACCTCAGGATTTTCAACATCATCTTCAATTCCAGGTGCGCGATTCAGGTTATCAAGATTGATTGGGTCATTCAAACCTCTATTACCGACGTTCATATCACCCATTGTATTAAGCCTTTGAGGATGCCGTGAAACCCTTTCTGCAAGTTCCTTCTTAAGCAAACGTAAAGTTTTTTCCAACTCTGAATTGTATTCGATAACTTTTTTGAGGAAGTTCGTGTCATACACCAAAGTTGTGGTTAATCCATGTTGCCTGCAATAATATGAACTTGAGATATTAACTAAACTAACAAATTAAATAAAACTTGAATTCATACACAAAACTCTATGGAAAATTATTTGTTGCCAATTCCCGACAACGACGCCAAAATTTGACGAGCACAAACACACTATAAGTGTAGCGTTTCGCTAGTCAAAGATAGTTTAGTATAAAATATTGTCTTCACAGGGATTGGTACAAATAATAATTCAATCAAATCTTGCTAACTATTATTCAGGTGATCAAAATAGAGGAGTTGATTGTGGTTATGACCCACTTTTAGACTAAATGAATATTAAAAAACAATTTGTAACTATGAAGTTTAATATCAATAATAAAAGACAGGGTACAAGACGAAACAAGTGCATAATGATAATTGAGATTTGACCACATTCATTTATCACATCTAAAGTTCTATCGATTCTCTCGAATTCAATAGCTTATTAGAGTAACCTTAGGCCTTAGATTTCTCTTCCGAGTAAATCTCAAGTTAAAAAATAAACCAATTATACCCCAGTGATTCTAATATGCAAACAATTGTTAGTGATTGTTCTTAAGGAAGTAACGTCCTTCGACTATTTTTTCTTGAGATTTAATCAATAATTATCAACAAACTCCTTCGATTACTTTAGAAAAAATATATTGTTTCAATTCAACAAAACTATGCAACAATATTCACCAAGATATTCCTCTTTCTATTAAATAAAATAATGAATAGGGTTGCAATTCAATTCAGACTTCCATAACAAGTTCAAGCATAAGAATGAAAAATCAAAATCCCAACAAATTCATCAATACAATATGTTGGTCAAATACCCTCTAAGAATCTATTTCATGGAGGAGATAAAGTTTACTAAGAGCAAAGATGAAAAATAAGACATAACAATCAAACTTTGACTCCCAACTTCCGTTTTGAATTTGAGTAGTGTACTGTGTGTTCCACCTCCTCTCTTTTGTAACCTAGCATTTCTTTTGCTTTTTTTCTCGATAATTCTCCTTGAGACCAGCTCCAACACAATATAGCATAGGGTTCCTCTGAAATTTCAAAACACCCTTATTTTTAATGTTTTCATGCCTCAACTCCACGCAGGCGCGCGGAGAGCCAGTAAGCAGCTTGCTTTTCATGCGGGTGCGCGGAAAAGCGGCTACTCAAATTTTGATCTTTTTTTCTTTCTTTGACCTTTTTGTTGTCCTTTTTTACTAATCATGTTCAACACTTGAATTTACTACCTTATATGCATGAAAAATAGACTGATATTTGGGGGTAACAATATGATAGAAGAGTTAGGCTATGATTGGACACTGTTATGGCCTTATATATTTTGGCAATATGGTGACATGAATTGAGGGGTACGGAAATTAATGTGCATATTTATGGTATTTACTTGAGAAAGGTATGAACATGTGTAGAAAAGTGGGGTGGTATAATAGTTATGCTGCATGACTTTTCTGATTATCTATATTATATTATATGGTAGGCTCGGATCGACGATACATATTAGTACATGTGTTTGTACTAATGATACTACCACTATACTACTTGGCATAGTCTAGCTGTAGGGTCAGTAACGTTTCATAGGTGCAAAATGCGGTGATCTCCAACAGCTTCTATATTTCCTTCCCTGATGGTGCGAGTTGTGTCCTGAATTTCTTTGTATAAATTGTACTCATGTAGTTGTTTTTGTACCAATTTAGACTAGTTTCATGGGGGAAATGTTTGAGTGTTCTTTTAAATACTTTTGGTTTTAAATCAAGTTAAAGATGCTTTTGTATCCTTATAGGGTGTTACATTTTATTTCATTTATTTTCTGCATGTTTTAACTTGTTTGGTTGGTAAAGTTCTCCTATCTAGGTGTTAGATTAGGTGTTCATACGGTCTGGTGGGTTAGATTGTGAAAACTTTGTCATGAGTCCAACTGTCATGAGTGGCACCCATGCTAAACCACTTGGTGGGAGAACCAAAAACTAACTTGAAACAAACTCAAAAAAATATTTAAATAAAACTAAATTTATCATAAATAATAAATAAACAGTTTAGACAACTAAAAAATTGAGTCCCCATAAACTCAACCTAATAGTCCAAAAAATATTTAGTGCGGAAAATACCATTAAGAATTGAAAATCACCATACCAAAACTTAATAATCAAGACTGGGGATACAACCTCGAAACTAAACATAAACATAAGTCTAATTTATGTGTCCAAAGATATGGACAAGATAAACAGAGGAATCCATGGCAACCTAAAAAATGTAACTCACCCTTGGATTCGAAATCAGGCATCCCTTTACTGAGATCTTGGATCAACCGCTAAAAGATACCTTGTACTCAACAAGAAAAAGAACAGGTGCAATATTAGTACACGAACCACAGTTTAGTGGTAGGATCACACGACCAGTCCAATTACAATACAATAACATAGAACAATGCATATAACAATAATTAACAAACCACATAGACTCTCAGTCACAAGTCATGAAACAATAATACCTAGATGCATGTTCCACATGATCACACATGCAAATGCTCAATCCCCTCATGGAACCACAATCACATACCTTGTCCTCTCATGAAATTCAATCCCAAGCTATTAATATACCGACATGGTACTCGAGCCATCCATAATTAGTGTACCGGCGTGGTATTCGAGTCATCCATAGTTAGTGTACCGATGTGGTACATGAGCCAACCAACAATTACAAACAATCACGTATAATCACACACACATTGAACAATACAACTTAAAAATCACAAGTCACAATAACAAGTTTAATATATAAGATTACCTACATAGTGATATTTGATAGGTCTCTCTATGTATCCTACCATGCATTACTTCAATGACATTACAAAGTAGTAAATATGCATACATGCATAAAACGAAAACATACAATTATCACCTACCTCGAATCAAGTATTTTGAAAACTCTAAAAAGCCCAAAAAAAATTCTTGTAAAGTGTCTCAACTTGTTCTTGGTCTAAATATTTACAATATATTACATAAAAAGATGAATATCTTATGAACTGTGAAAAAATTATCCCTCTATTATGAAATATTTAAAAGTGTAGGGTATCTTTAAGTTGTGCTATATGGTTCGATAAAATAATTTAAGAACTTTTTTTTATTGTAAGTTGTTGTAGTATTGCATATATATCAATTCATGATAATCAATAGTAATGTGATTGAATACGACGTTTATAGTTGAAAAAATAAATGCTGTTGACTATGTTAAATAATATTTTATAATTTTGTTTGGTGATGGTATGAATTTTGTACTTCATTAAAAGTGTACAATGATGAAATATGAGTCTCAAAATTCACTAGTGATTATGAACTATGATTGATATGGTGTCATAGCATGGAAAGTTAACTAAATATAGTTAGTTATTTTTGGAGTTGGTTGATGAAGAGATCAAGTGGTTAAGAGAATTCTTAGTAAGTATATTGTGATTTTTTGTGGTTATATATATTGTGATTGTCAAACAAAAAAAAACTATATCAGAAAATAGCTTTTTTCATTGGCAATTTGAGACATAATATGATAAAAAAAAACTACAGTGAGATGAATTATTCACGTAAATAAATTATGGGTAATTGAAGGTGAGTCTGATCAATTGACTAACTAAACAAAACATCGAGGGGGTAAGACTTTTGTCATTTGAGAAGATCAACAATGATGGTAACCCAAGCTATGTGATTGGAGATCCCATAAATTAGGGTCATATGGATTATAGCAAGTCATTAGCAGATCAAGTAAGCACTAGAAAATTATGTCCCTCCTATGATGTGTAAATATAGAGAAACAATCTGCAAAGCAATGAGGCTGAGTTAAACTCTTAATTCAAATCATATCATTTATAGGTGGTGTATTACTTTGCAGAATACACTTGATGATTGGACCTATATGAGTGTTGAATGGTGCCGCTCCTTTGAAATTTTGATAAATTTCTAGAGAACTCTTGAATGTCAGGACACGTGCATGACCTCTTAGCTAAAAATCATGATAACAACAAAGATTGTGCAAGCATGATGTGATATAATAAGACGCTAGACTTATAAAATAATTACTGGTTCATAGAAGTTATAAACTTCGCCAATTACTCTATAAATTTAATCTTATTTTATCTAGGTCTGGTACATAGTTTACGAACATCACATTCGATGTTTGTATTGATATGTGAAAAATCAGCAAAATTTATATTCCTTAACATTCTTTTTGAGATATGTATGGGATTGTGGAAAAAAAAAATTATGGTATCTCAAAAACATCCTTGTTCATATTATTGTCTAAGGTTTATTCTTTCATCCCTTATTAATGTCACGACCTAAAAATGGACATAATGACACTTGTCTATTTCCACCAAGACACGTTAGACTCAATTCAAATGAAATAAAAGAAATGCGGAAAGTAAAGCAAGAACATGATAAAAATGGAAAACTTATTCATTCTATTAACACCTCAAAACCTAGTTGTCATGTGTACAAGTCACTAATACATAAAGTGTGGAATTTGAAGATGATTACAAGTCTTTGTTTCTTAAATAGCACAAAACATAAAAATGAAGAACTAGAGGGCCTACCGGAATGACAAGCAACTACCTCTCAACATTCATTTGACAAGCCTCGAAAATAAAAGAAGAAGAGCAATCACACAGTACTAGGCTCGGAACCTACACAAGTGTAGAACAGTAGAAGGAAGGAGTGAGTATCAACCAACATGGTACCCAACACATACAACCTAATAAACAAGGCAAACTTACTAGAAATTGAATACTCATTTCATCCTTAACCAAACCTCCTCAAACTACAACATACACATAAATCAGTCCAACCAAACAATTCTACAATACACATCTCACAAGGCTCAATAATCACTATCCAATAGTCACAATTCAACAACCAACATGTATCAAGTAAGTCAATATCAAGTGTCAAGTAGATCAATCACAAGTAACAAGTGCATCAATCATAATTAACAAGTAGTTCAAACATAAGCATCAAAATGCATCAAATCACAATATTCAAACTCTTGTTGGAACCATTTCCTTCGGCACAATATCACTAGACGGAACCATTTCCCATCAACTTTATATCACTTTCCTAGCCGAAACCATTTCTCATCGGCTTTATATCATATCACTTGCCGGAACCATTTTCCTTCGGCACAATATCACTAGCTGGAACTATTTTCCTCCGGCCCAGTATCACTAGCCAGAACCATTTTTCATTGGCTTTATATCATATCACTAGTAGGAACCATTTCCCTTCGACTTTCTATTCATATTACTTGTTGGAACAATATTCCTTCGACATAATATCACTAGTCGGAACCATTTTCCATAGACTTTATATCACATGTCTCATCACAATGTACAACAGTCAATGCACATAAGCAAATTCACACCATAAGGAAGAGACAACAATTTAAGCAATTCAAATCTACACTCATACCATCAAAGCATTTCATCAATCAAATAGTGCCCACAACAAGGAAATTCACAAAACATTATGATCAACACGTTGCCTTTTCTTTGTTCCTTTTTTATTCCTTAAGCTTTGTCAAGCGTAACAATAAACCCTTCACCTCATTCTCAGTACTCCCAACACACACCAAAGGGAAATATATAAGTTTTACTAGATTACAAGGTTTAAGCGATCACTTGCCTTAAAATTCAATCAACTAGTCACTCCAAGATTTAAGTCTTCCCTTTCCAAAAAATATCCAAAGCCACAAAATCTATTTCAATCAAGTATTCACAATAAGATTCCGAAAACAATAATACCCATATCATATACTTTTAAAAATTTGTCAATCAACTCGAAAATCCAATTCTGAAAATGAAGTTTGAATACGAAAATCTACACTTGAAAATCTTACTAAAGGCATTTGGAACCCATTGGTGAACCATTTCGAAAAAAGGAAATAAAATCAATTCACACTTCATTTTAGTTTAGAACTTGAGTTCTTGAAAAACCTTGTATTTTGCCAATTCAAATCTCAAGTTTTAATGTTAAAATCCATAAATAATCAATGGGAAATGAAGTTTTAGGATCACAAAAGCTTACCCAAAAGATTTAGCACAAGAAATTGCCTTCAAAAATCACCATCAAGAATTTACCAAGCTCAAAAATAAAAAAATGGGGCTTAAACCTCAAAATTTTAGACCCAAAACTCCTCTCTGGTATCGCTTAAGTGACCATGAGATTACTTAAGCGAACCCCGCAAAAATCTCGAGTTTCGCTTTTGCGAACCAGGGTTCACTTTCGCGATCCTCGCGATCGCAACCCATGGTTCACTTAAGCGAACCTTGCCAGCAAGTCAAGCCTTTGCTTTCAGGAAGGTCGTGAAAGCGGAGGACCTCTCTCTATCACGAAGAACATAGACATCAATAAATATCAGCCCACTCTCAAATCATCAGAAAGATCTTCGGGATTCGTTCAGAACCCCGTACACATAAATCATATATACAAATTGACTATATACGACTTTCCAGACTCAAAGGAATCATCGAAATACGAATCTAAGGTCTCCTTGACCCGACATCTGTGAAAGTCACAAGAAAGGATCATAACACCTAAAAGTGCTAAAACAAGCTTAGAACCTCTGAAAAATCAACCACGATCTCACCTAGGCCTAAAATCATCCCCCGAAACCAATGAGACTCTCGAAATTTTGATCCAAGCATCCAAACCCCGAATGTTGAACAAAGTTTGCTCAAAAGTTAAATTTCCACAATTTTCCAACTTAGGACCTCAAATCCTAAGAAATACTTCGAATCTAAAACCGACATTTCTTTAAGATTAGATTCCACATTCTGGGACTGATGGGACCGATATAATTCCATTTCGACACTCGAAACTCCAAAAGACATCGAAAACCACTTTTTAACAACTTAAGCCATTCAAACTCATAACTTACCAAATTCTCAACTTTTAACTCAAAGTTTGAAACCAACTTTCAAAACTTAATCATAAAAGACTCGGGTCAAGATCGAGAGGAGCAAAACGATAAATTTATGAAGCTTTCAAAAAATGCCCAACTGAGTCATTACAATTGATAAGTATGTTATTTAACATAGTTCTACAATTAGTTTTTGTGAGAATTATCTAACCATTGAATAGTATTCAATTGGTCGCATTAAGTCAACATAGTTGTTATCATTCATTCCCTATATTCTAATATTGACAGCTATATCATACTATTCATTAGCCTTATTCCATTGATCATCCATTATTGTCTTTAGACCGTTGGATAATTTATCTTTGTGAATTTGAGATATAAATCTAGTTTTCCTCTATCATAGTGAAAAGAGAATAATATACATCGCTAAGAGTAAATATTTCTTCCTATATTTTATTAATGTGCTGAATTTTATTCTTTAAATTCTTGTTAGTTTCTGGCTCCTAGTTTTATATTACAATAGTTTGTTGAATTTTGAGGGATACACATATAACGAGAAAAATATATTCAAGGACATTATCTTTGACACGCCTCAAGCTATAAGAATTTCCTACAATTGTTCGACGTAAAAAAAAAATCGTAAGATTTCCAACCTGGAGTAGCCATTGATGCAGGTTGTCCCAGAAAGAAATCCGATGATGTTTGCCGCACTGTTGTCCATCAACTTTCTGGTCACTAGGTTCTTTCTTAAAAATAATTAGAGTGTGATACAAATGGTTCATATAGTGGATATCACCTTATTTGGAATTGAGGTGGAGTTGAATCGACTTGGAAAAATTATTATAATTTGCTTATGTGTATACTTGATTGAATCATGCTGGATTGCTTTGAATTAAGGGCATAAAAAATGAGCCCAATTGTAGGTAACCCGCATAATCCATCCATAATTTTAAGAGTTGGGCTCAAGATAATTTGAATTGGGTTCAATCTCAACCCATCAAGTCTTAACCCATTTTAAGAGAATCTTCAATTGAGCCCAATTTAATCTCCAATTTCAATCTGTTTTAAGACTCTTTATTTTCATTGATGTAATGTATGTTACTATATTGAAGGTGTGAATTACAATCTATTTCATACAATCTATTTCATACCTTTTAGGATTAATCTATCCATTTGTAACTTCTTTTTTAAAATTTTCTTGAGTTGAAATTTAAATTATGGTTATAAAACTTAAATAACAATATATTAAAGGGAAAATTGTATGAAATAACAAACTATTAATTCAAATTAAATATTATAGTCATAGTTTATTTTATTTATAATCTGCAGCAAACATCTCATTTTTTTCCATCTGATTCAGTATACAATTAGTCATTTTATACATTTTGGTATAAAATGTGTTTGTATTTGTATAAAGCGAGAGAAAAGTGTATATACAAATACAAATACATATATTTTCGTCATATACACTTATAATTACACAAATACAGATCTTATTATACAAATTAC
The DNA here is from genome assembly GCF_019186545.1 of Solanum stenotomum. NCBI lineage: Eukaryota > Viridiplantae > Streptophyta > Magnoliopsida > Solanales > Solanaceae > Solanum > Solanum stenotomum. The sequence continues at coordinate 18,109,967 of NC_064290.1, forward strand.
AATGTATAAATGAATTTATACAAAATTGAACAATTTGTATAAAATTGGATGTATCAAGTGAATTATACAAATCAAAAACTCCATAGCAAACATAAAATTTGATATGGAGCGCAATTATACAAACTATATTTATAACATACAAATATGATTTTTATGTTTGTTATATGTGAAAGTTGTTTATTATTAAAATTATTGAGATTAAGCGGGTCAAGACCCAACCCCCTTTTAAGCCCATTTGAGCCCAAAGTAAACTTGGGCGGCTCAGAACCTAACTCAATTTCTATTTTTACCCATTTTAATATGGAAAAATCACCCCACATATATATTTAAGAGACAAAATTACGGATTTTAAAACTTTTTTAAAAATATTCTTGCTTATAACAGTTTAATTACGGGTTATAACAGATCACATTTTATTTTAAAATCAATTAAATTTTTACTTTATAAATAAATAGTATTTTATGATTTTATATTTATTATTAAATAATATAAATAAATAATCTACCATAATTATCTCTTACACATTTATAGGAAATTTACCTTGATTCTTGTTCCTTTTTTACTTTTACACGTTAAATCCACACCCCTAATGTCACCACGCCTCTTCTAGCCAGTTGCCCACCATCCCCACGTTCAAAAAGTAAAAAAAATCGTTGTAACAATTACCCATTCCTCTTTCACCTCATCAATCATCTTCCATTCAAACCGTTTCTATATCTCAATATCACCTCCTAAATCAGAAAATATTTAGTCTACAATCAGAAATAAATGGCGATTTCACAATACTAAGAATCAAGTTTTCAAGATTTTCGTTAAAACATGTCGAAGAAACCAGAGCATACTCCTAGAAAGAGTCCCAGATTAGTAGAAGCGAGTTCTACAGTTGGAATAGAGTCTCTGACGTTTAACATATTGACTCAAACGACACGCCTAACAAGAATGCAACTTTGGCGAAAAAGGTTGGTACTTCTCAAAATAAAAAGCAGATTACCGGAAACGAGAAGAAAACTCAAGAAAAAAAAAATAAAGTCCTTCAAATCAGAAAGGACAAAAGAGGAAGGGGAAAATGGTGGAACGCCCTTCTGATACGGACTCAGATTTTGTAAGCGAGAAAAATATCAAAAAAATCAACAAATGTAGAAACGGGTCAATCATCAAAACACTCCAAAAGAAGAGCAACAATGAAGGAGGTTTCGGAAATCCCAATATCAAAAAAGGGCAAAAAATAGTTAGGGTAAATATTTTATATAATTTATTTTCCAATTATTAAATTTAGTAGATTTTTTGTTATAATAGTTTATTTATGCATATTATTTGTGGCATGTATTTTGTTTTAATGTTTGACATGAAATTGTTGTGACATAAGCATACATATGTATGCTTATCAAAAAAGGGCAAAAAATAGTTAGGGTAAATATTTTATATAATTTATTTTCCAATTATTAAATTTAGTAGATTTTTTGTTATAATAGTTTATTTATGCATATTATTTGTGGCATGAATTTTGTTTTAATGTTTGACATGAAATTGTTGTGACATTAGCATACATATGTATGCTTATCAAAAAAGGGCAAAAAATAGTTAGGGTAAATATTTTCTATAATTTATTTTCCAATTATTAAATTTAGTAGATTTTTTGTTATAATAGTTTATTTATGCATATTATTTGTGGCATGAATTTTGTTTTAATGTTTGACATGAAATTGTTGTGACATAAGCATACATATGTATAGTTACTATCATGAAATTGATATTTATTTCGTTATTATTTTTTATCAAAAAAGATATGAAGCATGTTTAAGATTTGTATGAATCTGACTTAATATTGGTTTATGAATGTCGTATGCAATATGTTTAACATTTGTATGAAGCTTATTTAATTTTGGTATGAACTTGATATACCTTTTAGCAGAAAAGTTATCATTCAAAATTTCTCATTATGTCTATGAATGTGGAATGAAACATGAATAATATTGGTATGAAAATGTGCCTCAATAAGAGTTAAGTTCAAAATATGTATTTCTATCTTTTAGTGATTTCATCATAAAAATTAATTCACTTTATTTCTTAAAATTATTTTTCTTTCATTTTTGTTTCAGTGATTGTGGTATGTACACATGTTTATTTGTTGAATACAACTGCAATGAAATTTTTAATATGGGTTCTGATGTGAAACAAGAAGATAAAAATAAAATAGAAATAAAAAAAGCTAGATAAAAGAGATAGACACAATTAAATTCAAGTAACCAAGAGATGTAATTGTGAAACTAACAAAAAACACCACTTAATTGAAAAGCACTAGTCTATTAGAATCCTCAAGAAAGTAATAATCTTACTTGCAAATTCTAGGACAAAATGTTGAAGTTCAACAAAGGGCTTCCAAACTTTCACAAGAGGCATAACATGTCCAACTCTTATGAAACCCTAACATCTACTATTTATACTAAAAACTAAAATAGTGAAGAAAGACTCAATTGCTCTTCATTAAAATTGCAAGGTAATTAAAATGGTAAAGCACTTAATATATTAAATATCTTCAAATCTTCCATGTTGGAGTCTTCCAAAGGTTCCATCTTCATCCATAAAGCTGGCAATGCTTGAAGATCCTTAGCTTGACTCCTTGTGAAAGGCCTCCTTGAGGTAGTGCCACTTTGATCTACATCACACTCCCCTTCTTCAAAAGAATTTGTCCTCGAATTCGCCACACCTACATCAAAAAGAAATAAATCACTAACATTGAAAACATTATGGACCAAATACTCACTTGGTAAGTCTACTTTGTAAGCATTATCCCCAATCTTCTCAAGCACTTGAAAAGGTCCATATCCTCTTGGCATAAGTTTGTTCTTCCTTTTGCTTGGAAATCTTTCCTTTCTAAAATGAACCCATACCCAATCACTGAGTGCAAAGGTGACTTGCTTTCGTCCCTTGTTGGCTCTTTTGGTTGCATCATTGTTGGCCTTCTCATGGATGTTCTTCATAGCTTTTGCCTTAGATTTTGCATCTATACTCACAATAACATCTTTGGGTAAAGGAGTTAAATCTAATGGAGTCAAGGGATTATACACTCAAAAGGGGTTATGCCAATAGATCTATGAATAGTTCTATTATATGCAAACTCAATTAATGGCAATTGATCCTCCCAAGAAGTTAACTTCCCTTTAACCATAGCCCTAATCATTTTACCTAAGGTTCTATTAACCACTTCGGTTTGACCATGCGTTTGGGGATGACAAGAAGTAGAAAATAGTAACTTAGTTCCCAAATTTCCCCATAAACACCTCCAAAAATGACTTAGAAACTTTGAATCTCTATCACTAACAATTGTTTGGGGAAAACCATGCAATTTCATCACATTATGAACAAATAAGGTAGAAACATGAGATGCATCATCACTTTTATGACAAGCAATAAAGTGAGCCATTTTAGAAAATATATCCACAACAACAAAGATGTTATCCTTATCCTTCTTAGTCCTCGGGAGACCAACAACAAAGTCCATGGAAATATCTAGCCAAGAGCCACTAGGAATAGGCAAAGGGGTATACAACCCATGGGGTTGGGTACAAGATTTAGCATGCTTACAATCCAAACACCTAGCACAAATTCTTTCCACATCTCTTATCATCTTAGGCCAAAAGAAATGTTCACTAAGAATAGCTAAGGTTTTTGACACTCCAAAATGACCCATCAAACCTCCATTGTGTGCCTATTTCACTATCAACTATCTCCATGAGGACATAGGTACACAAAGCTTTCCATTCCTAAAAAAATAGCCCTCCTTCAACTCAAACCTAGGAGTTCTAGCTTCATTACCCTTCTTAACAACTTGTACACACCTATTCAAGCTCACTTGACACTCCCCAAAAACTTTTTCAAAATCATCATCATTAGAATATAACTCCTTCAAACTCTTAAAACCCATCAATCTAGAAGTCAAGGTATTCATCAAAGTATATCTTCTAGATAAAACATCGCCACAATATTCTCTTTGCCTTGCTTATAATTAATCACATAAGGAAAATACTTAATAAATTCTATCCATTTGGCATGCCTTCTATTAAGCTTATTTTGAACCCTAATATGCTTCAAAGCCTCATAATCGGTTCTAATCACAAACTCCTTATGCCACAAATATTGTTGCCAATTCGCTAAGGCTCTCACTATGGCATAAAGTTCCTTATCATAGGTAGAATATTGCAATAGAGCTCCTCTTAACTTCTCACTAAATTAAGCTATGGATTTCCCTTCTTGCATCAAGACCGCACCAATGCCTACTCCACTAGCATCACACTCAATTTCAAACATCTTCTCAAAATTGGGAAGTTGAAGTAAAGGAGTGGAACTAAGTTTCTCCTTTAAGATTTTAAAAGCTTCCTCTTGTTTTATACCCCAAATGAAAGGCTTTTCCTTTTTTATGACCTCGGTTAGAGGAGCAGCTAGAGAACTAAAATTCCTCACAAACCTCCTATAAAAACTTGCCAACCCATGAAAGCTTCTAACATCACTAATGGACTTGGGGGTTGGCCAACTCCTAATAGCCTCTACCTTCTCATCATCCACCTCAACTCCACTTTAGCTTACAACAAAACCAAGGAAAACAACACAGTCCACACAAAAAGAACACTTTTTAAAATTCACATACAACTTTTCATTTCCCAACACATCAAAAATCAACCTCAAATGCACATGATCATCCAAGCACTTGCTATTAATCAAAATATCACCAAAATAAACCACAACAAAATCATTAATAAACAACTTAAGTACGTGATTCATTAGTCGCATACAAGTTCTTGGTGCATTGGTTAGCCCAAAAGGCATCACCATCCACTCATATAATCCAAATTTAGTTTTGAAAGCGGTTTTCCATTCATCTCCGGATTTCATTCGAATTTGATGGTACCCACTTCGCAAATCTATTTTAGAGAATAAGGTAGAACCACACAATTCATCTACCATATCATCAAGTCTAGAAATAGGATGTCGATATTTTACCGTAATTCTATTAATGGCACTACAATTTACACACATCCTCCATGAACCATCCTTCTTGGACACTAGAATCACGGGCACTGCACATGGACTTAAACTTTCTCTTATCAATCCTTTTTCCAAAAGTTCCTCAACTTGTATTTGCAATTCTTTAGTGTCTTGATTGTTGCTCCTATAAGCGGCTTTGTTGGATAGTTGAGAACCCGGTACAAAGTCAATTTGATGTTCTATTCCCCTCAAAGGAGGCATTCCACTAGGCATTTCTTTCGGAAATAGATCTTCATAACCTTGCAACAAAGAAGAAACAACACTTGGCAAAGATAAAGATGTTAGTTCACTATTAGAAAGAAAAGAATATCTTTTAGGTTTAATAAGTATGACTTGAGTATCATCCTCAAAGTTTAGCTCTTTCATGTTCTCTTGATTTTGTAAAATCATGCACATCTTTCTTTTTTCTTTGACCTTTTGTTTTTCTTGCTCATCTCTTTTTTTTGTGATAATTCATTCTCACTTGAGCTCTCAACCTCTCTTTTTCCTTCTTTTGAATTATCATTTTTCACTCCCTTACTCTCCTCTCTTTTTTTCTTTCAAGTTTTTCTTTCAACTCTCCCATTTTTCTATATTCCTCTCCCACTTGAAAAGGAGAAAGAGGGTTAAGAATGTGCTTTTTACCATCCTTAACAAATGCATATTTATTGGACCTTCCATCATGTTTTACCCCTACATCATATTCCCTTGGCCTTCCCAACAATAGATGGCAAGCTTGCATAGGTACAACATCACAAAGCACTTCATCATGGTAGCTTCCAATCTTGAACTTTATCAACACTTTCTTGGTCACCTTGAGTTCACCACATTCATTGAGCCATTGCAACCTATAAAGTTTTGGATACCTTCTTGTTGGAAGTTTCAATTGTTCCACCATAGATACACTAGCAACATTTGCACAATTTTCACTATCAATAATAAAGAAATATAATTGCTCTTGAACCCTACACCAATTATGAAACAAAATTTTCCTTAATCAAGATCTTCCCTTACTAGAGTACTCATACTCCTCCTTACAACAAGAACACGTTTTCCATCATCATTAATTTCTTCTCCATCCCCTTCTCCCATAAATTCATCACTACTATCATCCTCTCTATGGTCATCCTTAGATTCATCTTCCGTTTGATAACCACCATCATTCAATGCAATGATAGTTCTTCTATTAGGGCATTCATTTGCTTTATGTCCATATCCTTGACATTTAAAACACTTTATTTTAGATGGAGTTTCAAGTTTAGATTTGTTACCTAAATCCTTGTAGTCCATCTTTGGTTTGGCTTTGTCAAAATTGGACTTGAAGTCCTGCTTTGCACCTTTGGAGTTGTCCCAAGTAGGAGATGATTTCCAAACTTCTTTATTTTTTGCCCATGAAGAAGAAGATTGCACTCTTGATTTGTTTTCCTTTTGATGTCCCTCCACCTTGAGTGCCATTTGATAAGCTTCATATAAAGTAGGAAGACGATGCAAATCCAATGGTTGCCTTACCTCTTTATTTAAGCCCGAGATAAATCTTGCCACATGATTCATCTCTCCATCATTGACATTAGCTCGAAGCCTAGTATGCTCTAGCTCCTCATAATACCCTTCCATACTCTTGCTTCCTTGTTGAAGATTGTAATACTTTTTGAGCGTATCTTGTTCATAATTTTGACCCACGAATCTTTCTCTCATTCTTCTTCTCATGTCATTCCAATTTGTAACAAAATTTCTATTCACCAAAGCATCCCTTTCAATTTTCTCCCACCATGTAGAAGCAAAACCTTCAAGGTGACTTATAGCATAATTCCTTTTTTTAACATCGCTCACATTGTTGAGATTATATTGTCTTTCAAGCTTCACTATCCAATCAAGGTATTCATTTGGGTCACTATTTCCTTTGAAAAATGGAAGTGTAACCTTGATGTTGTTGAATCCTTGATCTTCGTCATCATTCTTTCGATTGTATTCTCTACCATCAACCGGATGCCAACCTCCATTTCCTCCTCTTCATACTCTCCCACCTAACCTCTCTTGTTGAGCTTGATCGTCTATTCCATAGCCATAATTATCACCATCAAAAGAATCATATTCCTCAAGGTTATGTTGGGCTCTCATTTGAGGTCTAATTACTTGTGGTGGAAGATTGGCTTGTTGACCCCCCCCCCTTTTGGAAGTGTCACTTGATTGTAAGACTTCGGTGGTAATGTGACATTAGGAGATAGGGTATCTTGCACAATTAAGTGTGATGGGGTTGCATCAAGAGGAGTTTTACTTGATCCTCATCATTTTGACCACCACTACTAAAAAATTATCAAAAAACGACGACCAAAAGCGACGTACTGCGTCGCTTTTTTGGTCAAAATCGACGGAAAAGCGACGCAGTCACTTTCGTCGCTTTTTAGTTCGACGTTTTTCAAAAATCGATGGAATGCGTCGCTAAAAAGCGATGGACAACGTTGTTTTTCAAATAGCGATGGATTGCGTCGCTAAAAAAGCGACGAACTGCATCTTTTTTAGCGACGGACTGAGTCATTTTTTTCTGAATTTTTTTTTAAAAAGCGACGGACTGCGTAGCTTTATTTTCATTTTCATTTTTTTTAATTTCTAAAGGGCGACGCAGTCCGTAGCTTTTCTGGAAATTTTATTTTTAAAAACCCAAAAAAGCGACGGACTAAACCACGTTGTCCGTCGCTTTTCTGCAATATTTTTTACAGCAGAAACTGGCAGTTTCTGTTGCCCACCTGCAAATGCAATTCAATTCAATTCTACACTATTCAGCCCAATCAAACACACAATTATAAACAATCTAAACAATACATAAAACAACAAACTTAAAATAGCATTCAAAAGTATCTAAATCATAAATTAAAGACTTATAAAGTTTTAAAATTCATTTTAAAATTTCAAAAAGTTCATAAATGTCCAGAGATCTAAACTAGGGAGTGAGATCTACATAATCATCCTCATCACTCTCGTCGTCGATGTCATCGAGAGCCGAAGTAGTAGGTCGACGAGCGAGGTTCATCACTTGTTCTTTGATTTGCTGAACAGTCTCACTTATGCTTTCTTGTTCAGCCACTCTTCTTCGCTCCGACTCTGCTAGTGCCGCTGTAAGTTTAGCTATTTGATCCGACAAAGCAGCAATCTGAACACCGTCAAGTGCCTCGGCTTGACGTGACGATCCAATACCTTCTAAGCCTGACTGAAGGCGTTTAACATCGTTTCGAGAGCCTAGACCATAACATCTACCCTTGTGTGTCCCCCCTACCACTTTTTCTTTCCAAATTTGAGTGGACAATTCAAGTGTCAATTGAACCGAACTATATAGATTCTCAGTGACGTACTTATGAAAGTCATTCTGCATATTAAATATAAAAATTGACATCAATATATATACATGTCATAAATATATTCACTATTGATATATATTATTCATATTAAATAACTTACAAAAGTTCGTTCGGCCCTTTCCTCCACCCACACATCCGGATCTGACTCATTTTCTTTCTTCCTGACATGAGTCTTTCTGAAAACCTTTGGTTCAATAGGAGTGCGTCCCAATTCTTTTTCCTATAAATAAAAACTGAAATTTATAACGATATATATGTATCAACTAATTATTTATTTAAAAGTTTGAATTAGAACTTACCATCTCTCGTGCAATTGTTCCAACCGTCTTTGCACCTCCGGTGTGCAACGAGCCACCTTTTAGACTGCCTCTAGCCATTTTGGCTTGATCTGATATTGCCTTAAACGTTCACCACTATCCCGAACGCTCTTTACCAGCTAGACAGTCTGGCAGATGCCTTCCTCTCAAATGTGGTCCCAATGACCAAATTGTACCTCGACTCCCAAGTACACATAGTCTGAAAAAAATTGAATAACGTTAATTAAATCGATAGTAAAATAAAGTAAAGTATACTAAACTTAACTAAAAAATATATACCTTAATGTTATTACATCGCCTGGCGTATACTGTTTGGAATCTCGCTCCAAGAGTGATAAGCTTATGTATAGAGTCTTCTAACACACTCTTTTAAAGCCCGGGCAGCATCCTTTGCAGGATACCACCTGCAAAACACATAATAAATATGTTAGTTCATGAATAATATATTAAAGTATACGAAATAAATCAAATAAACTAACAAATAGATAACAAAACAAACTTACGATGATCGATCCGGTTCAATCATGACTCTACCAAGTCTGTCCTTCTGGCCAGGAGCTAGAGCAGACATCGTATCATATGGTGTAGCACTAGGTACAACTATAGACAGGTGATACATCAAGATGCACAAAATGCTGAGTCAATGGAAGCGTACCGACCATAGCATCTGACTGCTCGCTACTAGAATCTCCAAGCCTCATGGCAGATAACTGAGGAGATGTACCTGTGGGAGATGGAGTACCTGCCGATAAGGGTCGTGCTCGACGAATAGCCTGTAAAGGTAGGTCCTCATAGCGTCGTGAAGGCAATGCCTGTGAAGTAGATGAAGCACAGACTGGTCGACGATAATTAGGATAATATTGCCGAGGATCCGTCGTACCAAACGGAACAACAAATAAATGAGTATCATGGCTGATGCGCTCTGGCGCAGAAGAAATAGATCCTTCAATATCCTCAGGATCTATCGGTCTCCTAGACTTCTTCTTCTTAGCCTGTTTAGTCTGGCTAACTCCAAGATTCCCGCGATGTCTATCACCGTCACCGCCTGATTACATCTGTATGCAGATTTACATGTATAATATATATAAAAATCGTAAATTAAATAAAATTAGTAAAATACACTTACATAAGTACTAACTAGCTTTCATTCTACACTATTCCTCCTCGCTTGTTTCAATTCCATCATTCTCCCATTCTTCCTCCTCAGTTGTTTCATTTTCATTATCGTCCCATTCTTCGTCATCAAATGATTCATTTTCCTCATTCTCGGATATTTCTTCCTCAACATTCAATATCTCATCATCAGATACTTCTTCTAATACGTGTTGAGGATGTTGTAGTGTGGTTTCCAATTCAACATCAACTTGTTGTTGAACAATTGCAACATCATTTTGATACGCCACATCTAAGACATTGTCAATTTCAATTCTTTCCACAGGCTTACTTTTTATAACAGCCCACCAATCAGCTTTGTCTCTACGCAATGGATATGAAGCGTAATACACTTGTTTAGCATGTTGTGCAATAATAAAAAGATCATAACTTCTGTATTTTCTGGTGTGCTTAACTTCAATTATATTATGTTGATGGTCCACCTTTGTGCCTTTATGTGATGGGTCAAACCACTCACACCGAAACAATACAATATTCTTATTAGGCCAACTTGAATACCTCACTTCAATAATCTCTTGAATGACACCATAATATTCAATAGTTCGACTAGTACCATCAACATTACCTTGTATATAGACACCGCTATTATTTGTTTTCTTGTTCCTAGATATTTCTTCAGTTTGAAACTTAAAACCATTGACACAATACTTATTCATTGCCAGTACTTAAGATTCAGGTCCAAGGGCTACTTCTTTCACTAATTGTAAATGTTGGACACTTGAGTATTCATCGTAAACCTACGCGATTGTTATTTCAAGTAATATAATTTAGTATAACATGAATATATTATTAAATACTTAGTGATTGCACACTTACGTAGTTCCTCAACCATTTGGAAAATTTTGTATAGATAGTTTCATTACCCCATGTGTTTACGAACAAGCTGATCATTTTACATTAAAGTATTTCGTTAGTTAATGATCACTTATTAGTATGTAATTTAATAACATATTTTTAACACTTACTTGACATATGATTGAATCTCTGGACAATTAACCAAAATACGTGTCACAGCTGATTGCATTTCCATATCAGTGAAGCCTCGCTTTCTACGCTTTTTAGATCCTCGACCATTTTGATTAAAAATTGAAATCGGTGGAAATAAAGGATCAATATCGCCTTCATCATTGCGATTGGGCCTGTTTCTCCTACATGACACATCATGACCAAAGTAATAAGAATAAAAATCACCTGTTTCTCTCCCAATATGACCTTGAACAAATGATCCTTCGATCCTTCCCCTTTGCTTAATCGTTTGCTTCGAACTACCAATTTTTCTGCATGCATATATGTATATATATGTTAATATATAAAAGACTTGACGAATATATATAACTTAGTGAATATTTCAAATGGATACCTCTCAAATGGATACATCCATCTTGTTTGAATCGGACCTCCGAAGCGGGCCTCTTGTACAAGGTGAATTGGAAGATGCTCCATCACATCAAAAAAACCACATGGAAATATCTTCTCCAACTTACTAGTAGTGACAAGAATATTTTCCTCCATCCTATCTAAACTACTCTCCAACAACTTTCCAGAACACAACTCTTTAAAAAAAAAGACTTATCTCTGTGATTGGTTTCCATATCCTTTCGGGTAGATAACTAAAAGCGATAGAAATTAAAGTTTCCATGAACACATGACAATCATGACTTTTCATACCTATCAATTTTCCTTCATTCATATCTGCCCACTTTCCTAAATTCGAAGCATAGCCCTCTGGCATCCTCAAATTTTTAACCCACTCAATAATTTCACATTTCTCATCCAATGTGAATGAAAAGCTAGCTTTGGGCTTAACTATTTTACCATTTTGTAATTCCTACAGCCATAACTCTTTTCTCCTACAATATTCCTTTATGTCCATTCTGGCTTTTGGATTGTCTTTTGTCTTACCCTTAACATCCATCACCGTGTTAAACAAATTGTCAAAGTAATTTTTTTCAATGTGCATCACATCTAGATTATGTCGTAGCAGATTGTCCTTCCAATACAGCAACTCCCAAAATATGCTTTGTTTGATCCAATTATGTTCAACACCATACCCAAGAAGTTTAGAAGGTGAAGCTTCTGTAACTTTAGGTAATTGAGAAATTCTCTTCCAAATTTGATGCCTTGTCAGTTTCAACCTTATTTTTCCTAAATGCATTTTTCATCTTTCTAAACTCGTGGTCCATTGGCAAGAACTGGCGATGACAATCAAACCATGTATTTTTTCTGTCATGCTTTAAAGTGAATGCCTTACTATTTTCCATGCAATACGGATATGCTAGCTTTCCAACTGTCATCCAACCAGACAACATCCCGTATGCAGGAAAATCATTAATAGTCCACATTAAAAAAGCACGCATGATAAAATTCTGCTTAGTTGATATATCATAAGTCAAAACGCCTTCAAACCACAATTGTTTGTGCTCATCTATCAATGGTTGTAGATAGACATCAATCAAACTTTTTGGATTCCGGGGACCTGGAATAACACAACTTAGAAAGATGTAGGGACTGGTCATGCACATTTCAGGAGGAAGATTATACGGAGTAAGAAATACCGGCCAACATGAATAAGGCGAAGCATTATTAGAGAATGGTGTGAAGCCATCTAAACACAACCCCAATCTAACATTTCTTGGTTCACTAGCAAAATCAGGATATACATTATCAAAATGCTTCCATGCTTTACTATCATATGGATGAGACAAGACACCCGACGGCCTTCTATATTCACGATGCCATCTCATATGTGGGGCAGACCTCATCGATGCATACAACCTCTTTAACCTAGGAATAAGAGGTAGATAATGTATCGCTTGAACTGGGACCATCTTTCTAGCCGGAGTCCTCTTATAACGAGTATGTCCACAAAACTTACAATTTTCTAATTCACTATCAGTCTTGTAAAACAACATGCATCCATTAACACAACAATGAATTCTATCATACGTCAATCCTAACTTGGACACCAAACGCTTTGCTTGATAGAAGTTCTTTAGTATGTTAAACTCTTGATTAACTAGTTCACCCAAAAGATCATCCATTGAGTCCATAGCAGCATTAGGAACATTCCAATTTGATTTAATATTTCATTAATCTAACCGCAACTAACAAGGAAGAATGCGGACTCCCTTCACATAGTGGACGACTAGACTTTTCTAATTGATCATAAAAGCGTCTTGCTTCTTTATTAGGAGCTTCATCAAAATATTGTTTCGGTTCCATCCCACCTTGAACCCCAAAAGCATCATTGATCATTTCATGAACCCTATCATGTTCAACCCTATCATGTTCAACTCTAACTTGTTCAACCCTAATTTGGCCATGTGGTGCAACCATATTATATACATCAACAGGCATCGAATTATAAAATATACCATCCAATCCATCACTTTCTCCATGATCAATCCATACAAAATATTTAGGCTTAAATCCATTACGGTACAAATGAACCATAGCTCTATCTGGTTTAAAAATTTTTAAGCACTTACATGCACTACAAGGACACCTAACCAATCCATTAATCTTGAAAATGTCAAGTGTCATTGTATGTTCAATAAAATTTCTAACACCGTCAATAAACTCAGGTTTCAAACCAGCACCAGTTTCATAATGCATATTATACATCCACAAACGATGATCCATCTACAAAAATATAGATATTCAATTATATTATAAATAAAATTTAATAATAATTTTACTAGTAGTAGTCCTAAAACTAGTTTAGTATTGACAAAACCACATTATTTAATTTAACTTATTTAAACAACTTAACAACTTTTTAACTTGAACTAGTTTAGTTTTGACTTAATTCCAACAACTAAATCCATCAACAAAACCACATTTTTTAATCTAACTTATTTAAATTTAAAGCTAAGTGTCAACACTAGATGGACACAAATCGATCTTTTAAGAAAATCAATTTTGTCATCAATAGGATCAACTAGTGTTGGTACTCATGCTTAACAAATATATTATTTCTAAATTTAAAGCTAAGTGTCAACACTAGATGGACACAAATCGATCTTGCAAGAAAATCAATTTTGTCATCAATAGGATCAACTAGTGTTGGTACTTATGCTTAACAAACAATCGATGGACACAAAAATATTATCATAAAATTAAAGCTAAATATCAATACTAGATAGACACAAACACATTATTGAAAACAATTGTACTTGAACTTTAGAAATTTAGAAGAACCAACATTATCTCCTACTTTGATGAAAGAAGCAATATAGTCTTGTATCAACATTTTTAGATGTTGAGCTTCCTCAGTTGCCTAGCACGAAAAGTTCTAAAATTAGTTAAATTTCAAGTTCAAGTTCTAATTTCAAGTTCAAGTTCTAATTCTAAGTTCAAGTTCAAGTTCTAAGTTCAAGTTCAAATTCTAATTTCAAGTTCAAGTTCTAAGTTCAAGTTCAAATTCTTCGTTCAAGTTCTAAGTTCAAGTTCAAGTTCTCAGTTCAAGTTCTCAGTTCAAGTTCAAGTTCAAGTTCAAGTTCTAAGTTCAAGTTCAAGTTCAAATTCTAAGTTCAACTTCAATAATAATTCAAACTAGTCCTAAATTCAAAATTCAAAATTCAAACTAGTCTTAAAATCACATATTCAAACTAGTCCTAAAATCCCAAAATCTAACTAGTGCTAAAATCCTAAATTCAAACAACTCCTTAAATACCCTAATTCAATCTAATCTTACAATTCCAAAATCAAACTAATTAACTCAAGAAATACCGAATTTCAAACAAATCCTAAGATACCCTAATTCAAACAAACCCCAACATTAAAATTTTCATTTCACAATCAACAAACACAAATAATCCCTAATCCAAACTAACCATCAAATAATCTCTAATTCAAACTAACCATCAAATAATCCCTAATTCAAACTAACCATCAAAAACCCCTAAATCATTCACTTACTAACTAACAATTAATCAGACTAACAATCAATAAAAAAACTAATTCAATACACTAATTAACAAATTCAATACTCAAATTGAAAGTTCTAAGTTCAAGTTCAATTTCTAAGTTCAAGCTCAAGTTCTAATTCTAAGTTCAAGTTCTAATTTCAACATCAAGTTCTAAGTTTAACTTCAAATTCTAAGTTCAAGTTCAAGTTCTAAGTTTAACTTCAAATTCTAAGTTCAAGCTCAAGTTCAAGTTCAAGTTCTAAGTTTAACTTCAAATTCTAAGTTCAAGTTCATGTTCAAATTCTAAGTTCAACTTCAATAATAATTCAAACTAGTCCTAAATTCAAAATTCAAACTAGTCTTGAAATCACAAATTCAAACTAGTCCTAAAATCCCAAAATCTAACTAGTGCTAAAATCCTAAATTTAAACAACTCCTTAAATACCCTAATTCAATCTAATCTTACAATTCCAAAATCAAACTAATTAACTCAAGAAATACCGAATTTCAAACAAATCCTAAGATACCCTAATTCAAACAAACCCCAACATTAAAATTTTCATTTCACAATCAACAAACACAAACTAACAATCAAATAATCCCTAATTCAAACTAACCATCAAAAACCACTAAATCATTCACTTACTAACTAACAATCAATCAAACTAACAATCAATAAAAAAACTAATTCAATACACTAATTAACAAATTCAATACTCAAATTAAAAGAAATTAAAAATAATATTATGAAACCCTAACCTTCAATTAAAGGAGAAGGGCAGTGGATTGAGGTCGGGGTCAGTTGGCCGGAGATGTTGTTGCTCTCCTCGCCGGGTTGCTGATGTTGATTGCTTGGAGCTCGCTGGCCGGAGCAGTTGAGGGAGAGACAGAGCAGCGAACTTTTGCTAATTGGAGAGACGAAAGAGAGGCGGCGATTTGTCTCGCCGTTCTCGCCGGTGAGAAGAGACGGGAGGGAGCAAGGAGAGAAGAGATGAGAAGAGGAGGGCGGCAGGAGGAGGGCGACGGGAGGAGGCTGGGCTGCTTGAGAGAAAAGAAAAGAATGAGTTTTCAAAATTAGAGGGTTTGGTCTTTTTTTAGGTCAAAAATAAGAAGGTTAGGTAGATTTAATTTGAGCCATTGGATTAGTTAAGATGAGCGGCTAGGATTTGATCTAGGGTTCACTTAAAGGATGGACGGTTAAGATTTAAACTAATGTTTCAAGATTTGGACAAAAAGGGTCATAATTGCAATGAATGAATGGCTAAAATTGCAACTAAAATTGATATAAGAGGCTATAATTCAAAAATGAAATTGGATTGAGGTGGTAGAATTGCAATGAATTGAATAAGGAAAAAGCTAAAATTGAAAGGAATTAGATTAGAATGGGCTAAAAATTAAATGTTTTCGAGAAAAATTAAAGAAATGTTTTCCAATTAAAATACTACAAATATTATAACATTTTATATAATAAAAATCACTTAAATTTAAAACATTTGAATAAAATAATTATTTCGAGTTTTACTTATAATTTTAAAAATATTTTAATAATATTTACGATAATTTTATAAAGCATGCAAACTAAAATATATATTTTTTAGACAAAATCGATTAAAAATTTAAACTCAGAATATTTTAAAAAAAACACGTATTTAACCAAATAGAACTTCCGAAAGGGTTATAGGTCTGTCAAAATTGGGTGTCAACATACCGACATCGTGAAGTCGATATTATCTAAATAAAATAATTATTTAAATATACCGACCTCTTTAGGTCGGTAATTATTAATTTATTTTAATATAAACTCACCTTTTGAGGTTGATTTTATTAATTAAAATTACATATATATATATATATATATAAGCCAAACACATATACAACCCCTCAAACTTGCCCTCATTTTTCATTTTGGCACTTCAACTTAGCCTTGTTCCATTTTAACCCTTAAACTCCATTTTTTCTGTACCATTTAAACACTTATACTAATTTCTATTATTTGTTTTTATTTATGTTCTTCAATTGCAATTTCTTATTTTAAAAAAATAGACGTGTGCCTGTTAATTAAAAAAATTAAACATTCGCGAACGAACATAAAAATTTTCAAACAATAATATTATTTTTTGATATTTCTCTGTATTTTTGCATGAAATTAAATTGACGAAAGTTCTTTGATTTTCTTTCTTAAACATTTAATCAAATTAAATAACACTACTTATTTATTTTTTCTTATCATTTAGGCTATCTAAATTTAACGCAAATACTCACTTTTAATTCTTAATATAAATCAATACGAATAAAAAAATCCATCTTCAAAAAGACTCGATTGACTTAGTTAATAACACTACTAAAAAAAGACTCTTGTTCATTGCTAATAACACTACTAAATAATGTTAAAACTCGACTGACTTTGTTAGGTTGTCAGTGATTTTAAAGAAAGAAAACCAACACAATTTCGTCGGTTATTTTTCACACAAAAATACATAACACTCTTAAAAAAATTATTATTTTTTAAAAAGAATTATTTTTTGTTAATTTTTAATTTTTTAACTAAAATTAAATGACACATGTCGATTTAAAATAATTAAGAAGTTGCAATTGAAGAATATATATAAAAATAAATAAATCATAAAAATAGTATTTCGTGTTAAAATGGAACATAAAAAATGGAGTTCAAGGGTTAAATGGAACAAGGCTAAGATAAAGTGCCAAAATGAAAAATGTGGACAAGTTAGAGGGGTTGTATATATATATATATATATATATATATANTTAACTACACATCAACAAAAGTTTAATTTAATAAATTTAATTTATCGATCAAGTTAATTTTATAAATTTAAATTATATACCTTCTAATTATATAAATTTAATTTTATTGATCAACAAAAGTTTATCAATATCAAATTTAATATATAAATCTCCTTGAATTGATCATCGGTATTTCTTTAATTGATAATGTATTTCATATCTGAACCACTAGTATATAAGACTTAATTTGTTAAACTACTCGAGGAATATATATATATATATAATTAATCAACGTATTTCATACTCCGATGAAGTATCATTTACATGTCATCATAATTAGGAGGTGATCACTACACTTGACATCCATTCAAGATCGAACGTATATAATAATACTATCTTGCATTTCATACTGGAATGGATTATATGTTTGCTCTTCACGTCTACTACATCATGACATGAGATATTAAGTTTATGATTAGACGACGGACTGATAGGATTTGTACATTACTCTATAAATATAAGTATAATTATCTCCTAATTCATATCAACGTAGTTTCATACTCTAAATATGGATTATAGATATATTTTTTTTATTTTACGAATTCTAAAACAAAGTATACAAAATTGTTACACTTTTTGAACAATTAATTGTAGGTGTAAAATGAAATTTTAATATTATGCACAATAGCAAAATTATGATTAATAGGAATATTTTAAGCATACCGACCTCCGGATGTCGCTTTTACTAAAAGTAATTAGATATAATAAAAAATATCGACCTCATGAGGTCGGTATCACATTAAATTTTAAGATAAATAAAAAGTAATCATGTTAATTAAATAATATTGACATCGGGAGGTCGGTATTTTATATTAAATTATTTTTAACTTATATAAAACCGTCATTCGGAGGATGATTTATTTAAAGTTAATTGAAAATATCAATTTATTACATACTATTTAATTTTACCGACATTTGGAAGTCGGTATTATAATTTTTTTTGTTTTTTATTTTACACAAAACCATTCTCCGGAAGACGATTTAAATAAAAATTAAATCAAAATATTTCTCGATTTTGTTTTTTATAGGGAAAATCGCGTCTGCTAGTGCAGATATTTTTAAAAAAGCGACGAACAACGTTTCTATGTCCGTCGGTTTTTTAGAAAAATGTTTGACCAACATTTTGACCAAAAAGCGATAGACTAAGAGACATTGTCAGTCGCTTTCTTAAAATATTTGACCAGATATTTTGACCAAGAAGCGACGGACATAAAGATGTTGTCCGTCGCTAATTTTAAAAATAATTAAACAAATAAAATTAATAAAAAGCGACGGACGGCGTGACTTTTTTTAAATTAATAAATAATTATTTTTAATAAAAAGCGACGGACTGCGTCACTATCTATATAAAATAACTAATTAGTAAAAATCCGCGAAAGAAGCGACGGACTAAGCGATGCCGTCCGTCGCTTTTAAAAAAATTAAAAAAAATATTTTAATTAAAAAGCGACGGACTAAGAGACGTTGTCCGTCGCTTTTTAAAAATGTTTGACTAGATATTTTGACCAAAAAGTGACGGACTAAGAGATGCCGTCCGTCGCTTTTTTAAAAAACTAATTAACAAAATAAAATAAATTAAAACAACGGACAGCGTGGTTATTGTTTAATTTATAAATAATTATTTTAATAAAAAGCGACGGACGACGTCTCTATATATATTAAATTAATTATTATTAATTATATATATATTTAGCGCAAAAATTCGTAAAAAAAGCGACGGACTAAGAGATGCAGTCTGTCGCTTTTTGTAAAATAATTTTAAAGATAATTATTTTAATTAAAAAGCGACGGACGACATCTCTTAGTCCGTCGCTTTTTTGGAGCGATGCTGTCCGTCACTTTTTCTTCCGTCGTTTTTTAGCAGTTTTTTAGTAGTGCATTAGGATTGAAAATATCAAGTGATTGCTTTGCGATTTCTTGAGTTCTCACCCTCCTATCCACATCTTTCAATTTTCCTTTCATATCTCTCATGTCTTCCAATAGTTGTTGAAGCATCATTTCCATTTTGCTAGAGGGTTCTCCCTCTAATTGAGTCATTGTACCTACAAAAAGAAATAAAGAGTAAGTAGAAAAAGTTCCTCACCACTCGTTTTTATTTTTTTCACTCACTCTCGTGTATTACTCTAAGGCCAAGGCTTTTAAGGCTACCCTCCAATGAACTCACTTCACTCTTGCCTTTTATCACTCTTGAATAACCCAAGGTTGAAAGTCAACATCGTCAAATAATTCACAAGTGGTACTACTTCTTCGGGATGGAGTGAAGTTTATGTAAATCAAGAAAGGACATGGAAACAAATAAGCATTCAACAAAATAAAAGAAAAAGAATTGGCACGAACAAGAACTAGCTTAAGTTAAGTATGAACTAATACCAAAGTAAACTAGCTAGAGTTAACTAACAAAAGTAGAGAAATTTTTTTTTGTTGTTCTTCTTCTTCTCCAAGAAGTGGGTCAATGTTTTTTTATTTTTTTTTTGTGTTTTGAACTAATCCCCTTCAATACTCCATCAAATGGACTCAAATTCGGGAAAGCACTATTCCACAACTACATCAACAGTTTTGACCACCAATTTCTACAAACAAACAACAAATCAACAAACCCATTTTCAAATTTCTTTTTCAAAGCTTCAAATCCTAATAATGGCTTCTCATTTTATTTTTTTTTGCCATGTATTCTTTGATTTTTAGCTAGAAAACAACAATAAGTAGCTCAAAGAAATCAACCAAACTCTCAAATTCATCAACTACATACAATTTTTTTTATATTTCAAACTATTATTTTTTTTGATAGATTTTTTTTTCCAGATTTCAGAAATTAAACAATTCAAAGATTAAGACCTATTCAGCCTTGCTCTGATACCAATTTGATGTGAAATAAGAAGATAAAAATAAAATAGAAATAAAAAAAACTAGATAAAAGAGATAAACACAATTAAATTCAAGCAACTAAGAGATGTAATGGTGAAATTAACCAAAAAAAACACCACTCAATTGAGAAATAAAAGCACCTAATCTATTAGAATTCTCAAGAAAGTAATAATCTTACTTGCAAATTCTACGACAAAATGTTGAAGTTCAACAAAGGGCTTCCAAACTCTCACAAGAGGCGTAACATGTCCAACTCTTATGAAACCCAAATATCTACTATTTATACTAAAAACTAAAATAGTGAAGAAAGACTCAATTGCCCTTCATTAAAATTACAAGGTAATTAAAATGGTAGAGCACTTAATATATTAAATATCTTCAAGTCTTCCATGTTGGAGCCTTCCAAAGGTTCCATCTTCATCCATAAAGCTTGCAATGCTTGAAGATCCTTAGCTTGACTCCTTGTGAAAGGCCTCCTTAAGGTAGTGTCACTTTGATCTACATCAGGTTCCATTGATATCGATGCAAAGTATCATCATCAAAGGTACTCCACAATCATATGACAGTACGAAAAAAAAATAACGATGATAGTGTGATTAGTGAGAGTGAAGTAACTGGAACTGTTGCTAGCAAATTTGGTGGATCCCGCACAACAAAATAACATGCTCCGGATACGAGCAATTATCCTACACCAAGACCACGAAAATCTAATTTGAGATAGTTGATTGGAGCTTAGACTCTTAAGTATTAAAAGTTTTTTTAAGTTTTGGATGATATATATTTGTTTTATGCTACTGTTTTAAATTGTGGATACCAGTTAATATTCAATGTTTTCTTCCAACTATATACAATATGCATTGTTTTCTCAAATTGGATACTAACAGTATACAATTTGGATATCAACATTTCTATTGGACTTTAGTTTGAAAAAAAACTCATAAACATAGTACCAAAATACTTTGTATTCATTGTTAAACTTAACATATGAATTACAGATTGTCTATTATAATTTCGGGATACCAGTTATATAAAAACTGCATACCAATTGGGTTCAATATTAAATAGTTTTAGTTTTGGATATTAATTAGAAACCAAATGAACAACAATTTAGATTAGATGAAATAAGAGTGCCATAGAATTGGTATTCAATTTGTATTAAATTGGTATCCAATTCATATATGATTATTTTTTTTACTTCATAATCTAAGACAAAAATAAAAAAATAAAAAAAATATATGAAGTTAGTATCCAACTTGTATAAATATTGAAAGAAAC
Organism: Solanum stenotomum; assembly: GCF_019186545.1. Taxonomy (NCBI): domain Eukaryota; kingdom Viridiplantae; phylum Streptophyta; class Magnoliopsida; order Solanales; family Solanaceae; genus Solanum; species Solanum stenotomum. Next base: position 18,131,687 of record NC_064290.1, read on the forward strand.
GAATCTGACAATGTAAAACAGTGATCATTATATTTTGTACCAACCTCAATTACGTCATGTTTAATATTTTTTTTCAAGTTGGACACCAGATGGATACCAAATTAATACTAATTGTAAATTACATTACCTAATACCAGTGTGAATTCAGTTGCATACCAAATGAATACCAATTGCATACCATAATTACCTAATAAATTTCTTAATAAATATTTTTGGAAAGCAATGAATACATTGTCACAATCAAAACAAAACATGAGTTTAAAAGATAAAATAAAATAAAAAAATATTTTTCTTACAAACAAATAAACTGTGATTTTTTGGCGCAGGGTAATTTGAACATGTCTTCCTATTGTAGCCTTCTCGACGACATGTACTGTAAGTAACTTTAGACCTTTTGAATTTCACATCAACAAACCCCTTCCAGCGTTCAAGTTGCGATCTTCCTACAATTCTTTTTGAACCAGGCGGCATCAACTTAGGCTCAGAATCATAACTTGGTATATCTCATGTACTCTCGCATGGGAGAGGTTCAACAGGGATCACATATACATCTTTAAAATTCTTCAAGCTATAAAAGGGAGATCAATAATTTGTTTCATGCAATCTTCTATTCCTAAAAACTGTCATTCCATGCCCACACAATATCTCATAATTTTGAAATCTCCCGCAACTACATTTATTGATTCTTATGCACACTATGTACTACTTTGGTCCATCGACAACAACATGCAAATAAATTGTTGATGGTATTACCTAACACATAAAAACAATTGGGTTTTAAAATAAACATTTCCAAGTTTATTCAACATAGTAAATAAAGGAAAAATCATATCCTCGTTGTGCTTATGAATCTATGTTTGGATTGTTATCCTCATAAATTCAAAAAGTGATACGGCTGGAAACCACCTTGCTAACCTGTTAACATTATTTAAAGATTCAAGTTTCATACCAACCTAATACAAATTTCATACAATATCATGTCAAATAGAATACTAAATTAATTCCAACATATAAATATTAATTATAATTCTTTATTTAAACAGTATACCAAATTCACATTACATTCACACCAGAAATCATATCATAAATCATTATAGAATCAAGTATACACATTTCATACACTTTTTGTGGCACACATTTCATAAATATATTACTATAGCATTATTACAATTTCATACAATGTCATTTATCAAGAAAACAGTATACTAAAATCATTCTAATATAATTCCAAAATCGCACACACTCATGTATAAATAGTATACAAATTTCAAATAAATTTAATGTATTTTTTTTAACAAGATACCTTAAATTAAAAAAAATTCATACTAAAATTTATTCCAGTTTCAAAAAATTACTACGTAATTTGAAAAAATTAATGTTCATACAAAAAACACACAATTTAAATCTATTATACACAAGCAAAATCAAAAAAATTTATTTTCAGTTTCATTATTCTTAATTTTATTTTTAGTCTCAGTAATATCAAAATACAAAAAATAAATCGCACTGAATACTAATTACAAAAAAACAGTATACAAATTATAAAAAATAGTATACAAAAAATTCATACCAACATTTATTCAAGTTTCACAAAAAATATTATGTAATATGAAGAAACTAATGTTCATACAAAAAATATCACAATTTAAATAAATTATAGACAAGCAAAATCAGAAAAATTGATTTTCAGTTTCATTGTTCTTAATTTTATTTTTTTTACATTTCATTAGTATAAAAATACAAATAATAAATCGCAATGAATACTAATCAAAAGAATCCATCTATCACCATGTTATATTAATATCAATAAGAAGCCGTTCACTACAACAAAATGAAGATTATTGAACCAAAACTATTTGGAACTAGTGGTGAATGACGCCAATTACAGAAAAAAAATCGAGAAGAGAGAAAAGTTTGAATAAAAGAAGAAAATCTGGTTTTTGAAATACTTTTAACTGATTAGAGTAAAAAAAAGGAAAACAAATATTCCTATTTTGTTTTGAATCTCCTAAATTTATGGAAATTATTAATTATCATTAATGTATTCAAATTAATTACTACAACTATTTCCGTTTTTTACTTTTTATTACTTTTTAAAAATTGTTTTTTATTATTATTTTAAAACTTTTGAACAAAAGAAGAAAATCTGGTTTTTGAAATACTTTTAACTGATTAGAGTAAAAAAAGAAAAACAAATATTCCTATTTTGTTTTGAATCCCCTAAATTTATGACAATTATTAATTATCATTGATGTATTCAAATTAATTCCTATAACTATTTCCGTTTATTTTCTTTTTATTACTTTTTAAAAATCATTTCTTATTATTATTTTAAAACTTTTTTTAATAAACTGTTATAACCTGAAATTTTGTATTGTTACAACTTGAAAGTATTATTCTACTGTCATAACTTGAAATTATTAGTCTTATATATGTCATTTATAAAATTTTCACTTTTAATATCTCCAATTTCAACCCAACCCGCCCACTTAACACCTCTACATTAAATCATAATGTTTTCGTTCATAGATCAGAGGTTTTGTTTGTTAAATTGGTGGTTATAATATTGATTGGGTATTATAATTATATTAGGAGAAAAGTATGATGAAGGATAAATAATAATTAACCGTCTAAGGGTAAATATGTACCTAAAGTTGAATGAAAGAGATAAATATGTCAAAAAAAAATATACGATGAAGTGTAAATATAACTCTTTTCTGAAAGTACAAAGGCAAATATAACTTTTTTCCGATTTGACAATTCAGCCAAAAAAAATAATAAGAAAAGTGTAATACATTCGTTGTTGACGTGGCAAAAATAATAAACTAGCTTATTACAAGTGGTATTTTGACTTAAAAAGAAAAATATCTATGTAAATCAAAACAAAATTATATTCTATAAAACGTAATTTGCACCCATTCTGAATTTTAAAAAAATCGCATCTTTTGAAAAAACAAAACCAAAATTCTGGAAAAAAAAAAGAGGAAATATTATTTTAAACAAAATAAAAATAACATTCTCAAAAATATATTAAAAAAGAAATTAAATGAAACTTAAATAACATTCTCAAATTGGCAAAAAGTTTCACTTAGAAATTGATTCTCTTTTTTTAAAAAAAAACACTTGTTTTCTTGATCTTTTCACTTGCTTGTTTAGTATAAAATTCACACAATTTGACAATTTTGAACTCTATTATAAGAATTTTAAAAATATAACTTTCAAAATTGAAATATCTAAGTAAAATTTTATACTAATTTGAAATGATTGCATTATTAATCGTTGGCGTTTTCATAATAGCAAGGTGCTCCTTTTATCGGAATACTCGATTTATAATTTTAATTGATCCTATTATTTTTGCAAGAAATATAATGTTATTTCTTTCCGGAAACTATTAGAATATTAGGGAATGTATATGTTCAACCACGTTAAATTGAAAAATAGGGAGACATGGGATTAGGCCACTTTATTTTTAAGCATCATTTCGTAACATGTGCCTTTGAAAACCACTTTTGTCATTTTAAAGCAATTTTTTATTTATTATAGAATAGAATAAATTCGCAATGGTAAGATACACAATTCTAGTAGCATCAAAAGTTTCTTCAAGATAAGTATAATGTAATACCTTGAAATTCCTTATAGTTCTATTTGTTCGATAGTCCCTTCTAGAAATGAGTTTTAGAATTAAATAATTTGAAAATATATTTTTAATCTTTTATCATCAGCTACAAATAAAGGTGATCGTTTGAGTTGCAAGCAAATAAGCACATAAATAACAAGTGAATAAAACAAAATTCATAATGAATTTACTAAAAATGAGTGACAAGAAAAATTATATAAAAGAGTTGTAAGATTGAAGCAAAAGTTTTGTTTTATAATAATAAAATTTAAATTATGAGCAAACAATTGCCCAACAATCTTTTCAACAATTTATTCCTGAAGAATTTATAATAATACTTTCTTTCAAATTTTTGAATCACTTTTCAGGCATAATTTTAAGAAATATATTTTAAAATATTTATGATTAATCTATGTTTTTACTTGACTAATACAATGAAATCATCTTTTGGATGGAAATAATGAAAAAGATTCCGAATTTCAAAGCCAACCATATGTCAATTTGACAAACTACACGTCACTCCACTAAATCCCTACACAAAAATCTAAGAAAAAATAAAAGTGTTAAAATTTAAATCGAGAAAAATAAACAACAAAACCAACAAGAAAAGCCGTTGTTTGGACAATATTTTAAAAGTGTCAAAATTGAAATTGGGAAAAAAAGTATTTAAAAAAATAGGGTTTAAAAAGGACTTTTATATTGAAATAAAAATTCACATTTTTTATGAATGAGAATCTCAATACAAGCTTTCCAGTATTTTGCTAATGTTTCAAATATGAAAGTTTTGGTAACTAAAAATTATTAAATCATCATTTACAAAATTGAAAATAAGTCAAATTGAAAACTTATAACTTGTGTTGCATCATCAATATTACTAAACAAAACAAAATAAATTAATTTAAGAAATTCAACATTTAGTCTTTAGCTTAAACTATTTTAGCAGAGAGTTCCAATATTTTGAATAGTCATAGAGATTGTGCTCCATATCTTCCTCACACCAATATTTTGAATAGTCATAGAAACTACATTACAGGGTAAAAACTACATTTGAACTTTAGAAAGAATGTTTTATGAGGTATTTTAATTGCACAAAGGTCGTACGTTAAGTGTTAAAATCAAGCAAACAGCAAAATAAAAGCCGGCAAAAGTTATTGTAAATTATGTTAAGAGTTTTCTAAACAATTTGGGCCAAATGTCTCAAGGATTATATCCCAGTGTATGAGGAGTTTGGAATGTCCATAACTTATCAAATTGAAGGTCTACGAGTCTAGTTTTCAACACACTAAACCGTTCATCCACACAGCTTTAGAATAAAAAGATATTCATGTTTTTTGTGAAATTGCACAAGTAGACACCTCGAGGAGGGTCCCCCACCCCCCGAGCCTCAAAGTTGGTGGTATTTTAGAAATACCACCTTCTTCCTCTTTTTCATACAAACTAGATGAAAAACCACAAAAATCATGAGCAAAGCTTTTAAATACTCTTTGGGAATTAAGTTTCTCAACCCAGAAGTTCAACGAAAACTGTTCTATATTGCAAGCTCATCATTGTGGTATAGTTTTCTTGTCGATTTAGGCTTCGTTGGTTGTTGCTACAAGGAGACAAATTTTTAAGCTTCATATTTCAAATACTCTCCTTCATAATTTCTTGTCCTAGTATCATGTTCATAAATTTATGAATCATGAAGTAGTGTCTTGGGTATCGTGGCTTCGGAAATCCCCTTTGTCTTATTAAAATTGATTATTATTATTATTGTGTAGGATGGTGTTAAGGGCTTGGAGGGATTGGGGGTTGTGTGATTCTGATAGAAGTCGCGTATTGAATTGAACGATGTCACCTTGTTATATTGCCTCAAGAGCTTGTCGCTCCTTCGAGATGTTATTGGAATATCTTCATTGGATATTAGTTGTTGTTTATTGTTATTATCTGACTCATTTTATGCTTTGAACTTGGCTGGTCAGCAGTGTGGTATTAAAGTCTTACCAATTAGGTATAATTCGTTCTTGTAGCCTTGTTGATTCTCTCTTTATTACATAACCTTTGGTTGATTAAGCTTCATAGAGACACCTTGGGGCTTTGATTGAATGATATGTAAAGCCTATATTTTTTCTTCTAGCATGATTCATATGGCTTAAGCTTGTTATGGCTTATATTGTCTTTACATGACTTGTATCCTAATTCTATTGAGTATTTAATTTATTACTGTAACATGATATAGTGTTAATTTGTAGGACTTCATCATTGACTTAACGACCTAGAAAAACATGTTATGATTATGCTTAGTTGTATGTGATCACTTGCTATTGTTATAATGTTTTATGAGTGTCGCTTTATGAACTTGTTTTGGCCTTCATAGACACTAATATTGCAGGGTTCTTGAACCTACCCATTGATTGATATACATTGACTACAGACCAAGTAGATCATACCTCCGAACATATAAGATCATGCCTTATAGGCCAGATAGATAGTATCTATGCGACAAACATGTTGTACCCTATAGGGAAATACATATATATTATACCATAGAGTCTTAGATATGTACATTAATTCACGACACATTTGAATAGTTCAAATCAGATAATCATTCGGATTTAGGTAAGGTTGCCAATTGGATATTTAGTGACTTTTTGTGCTTGTTAGACTTATAATGATGGTGTGATATTTGTATCTATTGGACTTATGAAGGTATTTCTTGTTATGTGTTTATATTGTCTTATTGTAGAGAGGTAAGGTATTATATTTGTGTTTTACCCCTACCCTTTTCATTCAGTCTTTATATTTCAGTTTCAGTTTTCAATTTGTCAAACATGCTCGGTACATTATTTTTTACTGAGGTTCCTTGTCTATGGACGTTGTATTCATGCTTGTAGGTCTTGAGCAACGATCAGAAAGACCTATCGAGTAGCATTGTCACCTATCCAACAGATTGGTTGACTCATTTCTTCCAGAGGTTGGCAAAGTCTTATAGGTTTGCTTGTTTTGCTATTTATAGACTTTGAGTAGGTTGGGGTCCTGTTCCATCCAAGTATATAATCTATAGTAATTTATAGACTATTGCGTTGGATTGTATTGTCACATTATTGGTCATGTTGATTTTCTTTGTTGGATGACCGATGTTTGAAAATTGTTAGATGTATTGTTTGGATATATACGATGGCCTCAGTGGACCCAACAAGACTTGTGTGCTAGATGATTATTGTTTTTTTGTGAACTATTGGGAGTAATTGTTTTCTTTGTAAAGTTGTTGACAGAGGATTCGTCGATCGAGGGCATAGTTTTATGAGAAGATATGCTTATTTCTTTAATTGTGTTGATTGTTATGCACCATGAACAAATAGTTCAGTAGGATTGCGTCCCTCGAATTTGGGACATGACATATTAAGTATTTTTTTAAGATAATTATATTTTAGCTTCCTCTTGCAGTTCATAAAATGACAATTTAATCCTCAACATCATGCCAATATCAAGGTCTGCTTAGGGTTATTCATGATCCTAAGTGTCGATCACAATTACGATATAGACTCGGATCGTGATAGATGCTGAGAAAAATCTTATCAACATGAGTGAATATAAAGGCAGTCAAGTAGTAATGATCATAAATAATTCAAAAAAATGTGTGTACTTCATATCGGAAACGCAATGTTTGTCCTTCATCATAGTTTGAGATAATTGGAACTTCAATATGTCTACCATATTCTAAGTATGAAGAAACTATTTGTGTCGCAAAACTATATCCTATTCAGGTTGAATGACATAAAATTGTATGTAAATTTGATAGTTACAAACTCACCGATCATGGAGGAAAAAACATTCAATTCAATTTATATCATTTCGGTCAAAACAACTTTTGTGGTGTTTGATGAAGCACCAACAGTGAAGTGTGAAGAAATAACCCTAGTAGATTCAAGACAATTGGACCTAATACAACTTAAACTTGAAGAAGAATAACAAGAAAATAAGGCAAAATCATAATAAGAGGTATGTAAAAAACATAAATCGCATACAAAAGAGATATCTTCAAAAGAAGAAAATAAGAGTTTATAACAAACTGGAATATATCAAACCCCATAAGAGTTGCAAGAAGGAGTCTAAGGAGCCCTACAACTTCAACTAAGACAATCAAAACGTTTGAAATATCCGAACAATTAATATATCGATGTAGCATTAGTTGAGGTGGTCAAAACGGAAGAGATTACTATCTTTGAAAAAACTTCAAAAAGTAGAAATGAGACTTGTACATCAGAGGTTAAGATCCTCAAAGAGCATTGACATTATGATGATTGCAGAGTTTCAAGAATCAAATAGACACATATATCAGATTAAGTTGGTGTTGAGTGAGTAAAAAATTCATCACCAACTTGATTAACATTTAAGATATTTCAACGAAGAATCTAAAATATTCAAGAGTAATAGAGAATTAAATGAAGAACTCTAGAATAAGCATTCTAGAGAGAAAAATCCAAAAATATTCTAAAAATGATGATTCTAGAATAAAATAGCTGGAGGAATATTTTATAGTAAAATAGTAAATATCCTAATTAGATCCTTCCATCATCGCCTATACATAGAGATGACCGTTTGAGTTGTAAATAAGCAACAAGTGAGTAAGAAATAAAAGAAAATTGCTAAGTTGTGAGAACAAAAAAAATTATGTGAAAAAATTATAAGAACAAAGCGAATCTTTGTTTTACAATAATAAAATTCAAGTTATCAATTAATAATAACAAAAAATAAATTAATCATTTTTGAGAGAGAATTTTCTTAATATATATTGTGTAACTTACGTTATTTAAACTAATATTTTACTTGATAAATATAATGAAATCATCAAACTGTTTTTCGCTGAAAGTGACAAAAAAGATTTTGAATTTCAAAGCCAACCATATTGATATTGGACAAACTACACGTCACTCCTCTAAACCCTCCACAAAAATTTAAGAAAAAACATTTAACTAAAAATCATAATAAATTAAATACACGACAATAATTTTAATAGTCGTTGTTTGGACAATATTTTAAAAGTGTTAAGATTAAAATTGGGAAAAACATATCGCAAAAAAATAAATGACGTTTAAAAATGAAATTTTACGTTGAAATAAAAATTCCTTTTTTTTTTGGAAAGAAGAACCTCAATATAAGTTTTCTATATTTTGCTAATGTTTCAAATATGGAAGTTTTTGGTAAGTAAAAAATATGAAATCATCATTTACAATATTCAACTTCAATATGTGTAAATAATGAAATATTTACTATTTATGGTCCAACTTAAATCGAGAACATGCCTTTTCCATTATAAGTATGTTTCAATTTTTATTCTTTTCATATTGGTTCAATTTTATTTAATAAACTATGATTACGTTTTGATAAATAAAATTATTTGATATTTATACTAAATAGAACACGAAAATTAACATAAATGCCATAGTTATGAAAAATGTTAGTATTATAAATCAAATTAATAACTAACATAACTTGGGTTGCATCAAATATTAAACAAAACAGAATAAATTAATTTAAGAAATTCAACGTTTAGTCAAATGATTACAAGTTTATCCTAAACTATTGTAGTAGAGAGTTCCAATATTTTGAATAGTCATAAAGATTGTGCTCCGTATCTTCCTCAACCAATATTTTAAAAATAATAAAGAGAAAATATATATAAAAAGGTTACTGGCAGCAATATTTTCTCCAATCTATATTAAATAAATTATTGAGATTTTAGGAAAAATTCTATGGTTAAATAAATATATACTAGTTAATTAGTTATTATAATTATAATTTTAATTAATCAATTACTATTCGTGATCAATATTCAGTGATAATTATGTGGGTTGGAGTTTTCATTTTGTATAATTCAGAATTTGTATAAATATAATTTGTATAACTTTTGTATAATGTAATTTTGTATAACTGTTTAGAGTTCAGATGTTTGTGTTTGTATAAATTCGTTATTTTGAGTTTATACAAAAATAGCTTAATTATACAAATATACCTGCAAATTATATAAATTCACCCACGAATTATATAATTGAGACAACTTAAACTGTATCTACAACCCGTAAATATGCAAACTATAGCTATGAAGCATAATTAAATTTATTATAGTGGACGTTTATTTGCGAAAACCCCCCTTTTTTTATAATTTATTAAAGGAATTTATTCAAAAAAATTATTAAGATTTTTTTTATACTTACCTTTCATTTATTGAAGTTTTAACTATTTTATATATTTTTTTTTAATAGAAAGTACCTTAATATGTTGCATAATTAGAGTATATTTAACGTGCTCCCCTGTTGGCAGTCCTTTTAAATTATAAATTATAAAACCCATCACGCACCGTCAATTGACCTCACTGATTCAATCAACGGCTGAGAATTAATCAGAAAGAACATCACGAAGCTCCACGTGTCACCTATGGACCCCACTACCCATCCCTTCCACCTTCTATAGTTTTCTCCGCTTCCATTCCTTCCCTGCTCCGATCACCCTCCCCCACCCACCCAAATCCCTCTGTAATATTCATACAAAACACTAATTTCAAGAAAATGGGTTGTTTATTGAACTTAAACTAACTTAATTTTTTTTTTTTGTTCTATTTATAGAAAACTTTGTTTTTTTCTTCTTCTTAATAATATAGAGTATTTGCTCTGACAATATACAGATACAAGTGTATTTGTATATGTATATACAGAGCTAGGGTTTGATTCTTGAGATTTGATTAGCTGAAAAGTGAATAAATAAGCTGATTTTCAGTCATTAAAAGCACCCAATAAGTTTGTGAGTAATAATTGTTCAGCTGTAAATACATACATACATGTCAATACTAAGGCATAGGAAGGGCACAGAAAACAAGAAAACAGAGCCGGAGTATGAAGAATTTAAGGAGAAGAAGAGTAATGGAAGTTTGAGGAAGAGAAGGGGGAGATGGAGTTGTGTGGATGGTTGTTGTTGGTTTGTTGGTTGTATATGTTGTATATGGTGGTTATTGCTGTTTCTTTATAACGCAATGCCGGCATCTTTTCCACAGTATGTGACGGAGGCGATAACGGGGCCATTGCCGGATCCACCAGGAGTCAAATTGGCTAAGGAAGGGTTAAGAGCCAAGCATCCAGTGGTATTTGTACCTGGGATTGTCACTGGTGGACTTGAGTTGTGGGAAGGACATCAATGTGCTGAAGGTTTGTTTAGGAAGAGACTATGGGGTGGTACTTTTGGTGAATTGTACAAAAGGTACCTTTTATCTTCTTTCTTTTCTAGTCCATCAAATTTGTGCTTTTTTAGAATGTTCTAATGTTAGCCTTTTATGATGTTCTGGAGGTTGATTACACTACACTATACAGTGATTTTATCAAATGGATTTATTGAGTTCAGGGTAAATACGTGAGTAAGGTGTTCTTAGTTGTTAATGGAAAAAGTTCCGAATGCTGAAAAGATTCAATCTTTACTACTTTTTTCCACAATTCCTTGTGACTATAGTTGGCTCTTAATTTTCTCTCTTTCTTTTTGTTTGGTTTTCACTAAAAAGCAACAAAAAGAATAGTGGATCTTGGGCTGGTGGGATTTATGGCATTTATTCTGCAAATTTGGATTTTGAGTTAGGCAAGTACTTTTTTCTAACTTTGTTTTTGAAAATTTTTCAAACTATTGCCATTAAGTAGAGTAGGCTAATGTGGCAGCTAAAGTAAGTGTTGGTGGTAGGGGAGTGAGTTATGCTTCCTTTTTCATATATTTCTTCTTGAAAGTTGTAACAAATATTGGATAAAGACCAATTGACTTATGTAATCTTCTGCTTCTACACTTTTGCTTATGAAGCGCCTACTCTTTGTCGAAATAAAATGCAGACCTCTTTGCTGGGTGGAACATATGTCACTTGATAATGAAACTGGATTGGATCCTTCTGGTATAAGGATTAGACCTGTCTCTGGGCTTGTAGCAGCTGATTACTTTGCTCCAGGTTATTTTGTTTGGGCTGTTTTAATTGCTAATTTGGCTCGCATTGGATATGAGGAGAAAAACATGTATATGGCTGCTTATGATTGGAGGATCTCATTTCAGAACACTGAGGTACTGTGAACTCTGAAAGAAGCACATGTGCAGTTTTCGCTGTTGTTCTGGTGTTTTATGATTTGCTGGTCTATGTTTCCTTACAATATCTGTCCCAGAGTTACAAAATATGTGTATCTGCACGTCTAGCGGCTACCATTGCAAAATGATAACCCATCATTTTTTCTCTCAAAATCTGTAGGTGCGAGATCAAACTCTAAGCAGGATTAAAAGTAACATAGAACTCATGGTGGCTTCGAGTGGTGGGAAAAAGGTGGTTATAATTCCGCACTCAATGGGTGTTCTATACTTCTTGCATTTCATGAAATGGGTAGAGGCGCCAGCTCCAATGGGTGGAGGAGGTGGATCAGATTGGTGTGCTAAACATTTAAAAGCAGTAATGAACATTGGAGGACCCTTTTTGGGTGTCCCGAAAGCAGTCTCAGGTTTATTCTCAGCTGAAGCCAAGGATATTGCTGCTGCCAGGTTTCTTTCTCTTCAATGAATAGTTTGCTTTCTATTAAAATAACAGTAATTATGTTGCGCTCTCTTCTTTTGAAATGTCTAATTGTTGAGATAAAAACTCAGACACAAGTTCGGCCGAACCCAATAGGTTTTGCTCAACCAGTGTGTTTGTGTTAATAAATACTTTTAATGGGTACAAATAGTAAATTTAGAACCCCGTTATTAGCACTTCATTGTACCAAAATCCAAAATTCATTAATTTGTAATCCTGGCTCCACCTTTCTAAGTGGTTCTTGACGTTCACTGAAAGATAAATAATCTATAACATGCAATTCTTATACTATGATCAAGTTCCCAACACCAAGGTCCTAATAGTTTTGGCTTCTACCTTCTCATTTTTAGAAAAAATAGCTTATCGTTTTACTTTGGGGTTCAGAAAGGATCCTAACCTTTACCTGTTGGTTATGTTTTTCTACCTGCAATCAGGTAAACTATTCCAATGAATGAAACTCACATGATGTAATTCAAGGGAGCATTTATGTGCAGGCCACCCAACTATATTTCACAGTAACACATGGCCATACTTCAGATCTCTATAAAGGGTCTAACAAGGAATATACTGTGTAAAAGTCCACTTCAACTTCTCAGTTTCTCTTGTTAGGTTCTTCCTCATGCTACTTACTAGCTTCTTTCTTGATTCTTCCTTCGTCTGAATTAATCACTGTTGTGGTAGTCTTTTGTCATAGTTGTAAAAGAGGGTGTTAGTGGCATTCACAATGTGCTATTGCCATGTAGATTTTAATGAAGTTCTTTGCTTTTTCTATTTCTTTCTTCTGTATAAATGGAGGGCGAGAGGGAGAGAATAGAATGGACAAGAGATGGAAAATAAAATTTGTGCTCCAATAAGTACAAGAGCTACTAAACCTATGTTTTAGATAATGCTTTTAGCATCCCTTTCCTCTTGCTCCTCCTTGTTGGTAATCACCTGTGAGGTTGTATATCCCGACTTCACTCGACTAGAGTAAGATGTACCACATTCTTGCCCGTAGTGTTAAGAGCACAAAGAAGAAAAAATGTTAATCCTTTTGTACCCTTAACAAATTTAATTAATTTCATCTATGATACTATTCTGAAGCTATGTTCTTTTGATCATCTTATCTATTCTAGTGAGTATGTTTGCATCTTTTTCTCAAGGGGAATGTATAATGCACATGCAAGACAGTGATTGCGTGCACATGTATGTTTTTTGCTGTGTGCAAGAGATGTGTTACCACCATTGCATAACCTGGAGTTTCCAGCCTTTCGTTTATCTGCGAGAGGCATTCTTGAGCTAAAGTAGAAATTGCCTCTTCTGCAGGTCTATGGCCCCGAGTTTCTTAGAAAATGAAATGTTCAACTTTCAAACTTTACAGCATGTAATGCGAATGACTCGTACATGGGATTCAACAATGTCAATGATACCTAAAGGTGGGGACACAATCTGGGGTGGACTGGATTGGTCCCCTGAAGAAGGCCATGAGTGTAATGAAAAGAAGCCAAAGAACAATAGCACCCAGACATCAGAGAATGACAGGACAAGAAAGTCAGCTAATGCTACTCGTGTGAAGTATGGAAGATTAATATCATTCGGGAAGCATGTAGCTGATTTGCACTCATCAGAGATTGAGAGGATTGACTTCAGAGTAATGTTCTTACTTTAATTTTGGATTTTAACTAACTACTATCTATAGGGTAAAAACTTACTTGAATCTTCATGTTCTTAAATTACATTATGACCCATTAACACCAGTATGGAAAGATGCTTAGACCTAAATCCTCACATGCCAACCAAAAAAAAAAAGGTACCAACAGGTTGTCACAAATGTGTTAAATATACAAATAATCTTTTTTGTATCAGCTTCCCATATGTAGTGCATATGCATCCTTTGCTCTACTTTCTAATATAGAGGATGGAAAAGGCCTGGTGAGTGGTGACATGAGACACAAATGGAATAAGAAGAGAACATTTTCTCTTTCATATAAGTCTGAAGTTGGATGTGATACCTTATCCCACCCCCCCCCCCCCCCACAAAAAAAAAAGAAGAAGTTGGAATTTCTCTAATCCTAAGTAAAACTCTAAGTATCTCAGAGTTCTTTCAAGTTAATGTGGAATTTCTGAATCGAGTTCCATTGTTTTATATGAATTCTCTCTTGCAGACTGGTGTGTCTGCATCTCTGCACATTTCTAAGAAATCTGCACGTGAACTTTTTTTTTTATTGCCTATTCAGAGTCTTTTTCTTCTTTGACGTGTCCAATATCCACTAAAGCTCAAAATCTCCCCTAATTAATGATCAAGTAGCCAAAGCAGCAATAGAACATCTATTACTATAGGCTAATGAATCCCTCAGGTATTCTTGCATCAGTCATATAAATGATTGCATGGATCATTTTTCACTCCTTTGATAAGTAATTAGTAGTCATACAATTTCCAATCCAAGGGAAAAATCAGACAAAGAAGTCAATAGCACTTTAAAATGTCTCAAAGCAGATTTTAAAGTACTACCAGTGGTTAGTTATCAAATTGATGCCACATTTTTGTAATTTGAGATCCATTGACTAGTGGAGTTCATATCTCAAGTCTATGAGTTGTCAGATAAGACATCTTGTGGTAGTGCATTTTTTCTTTTTGTGAGTAGGACATCTCCTGGTAGTCTCTCACTGGTGGATGACATATTATTGTGCTTGGTGCTGCTCTCCAGGAGATCAGGATAGTCATTTGTCTTTCAGAGTGAAATTGTTGATTTGATCAGCTTTCAGAAAACATAAGGAATTAAATCAGTCATTAGAGTGACTTACATGTTAAGTGCACTGCTATCCTTCATAAGGAAAAACTCTCTACTGTCACTGTGTCCAAATAAGGAAAAAATGCAGAAATTATTTGGCAAATCCTGTTGCAGGTTAAAGTGGTTTTAATACATAATGCATCCTGAACCTGAAGAGGCTAGAATTACACATTGTATTGCAAATTACCATGAATTAACACTTAACAGTTATTCCAATACTGACATTAAAAAAAAACATTATTCCAATACTCCATCCCGTTTTGAGGTACTCTACTATCCACAAATCAGTTTCTCATGTTTCCATATACGCTTAATGACTTATACTAGTTTGTTTGTGTCTACTACTGTTTGCTTAAACTTCCACATGGACAGGTTATCAGAAAACAATTACAGATGTTGCATTTTTACTTTATGGTTTTAGCTTTCTTCAAAAAAACAAAATAGTTCTAACTTCCCCCTCCATTGTTCGGTCCTCCCCAGGATGCTCTTAAAGGTAAAAGTCATGCCAATTCCACTTGCCGTGATGTGTGGACTGAGTACCATGATATGGGTATTGGAGGTGTCAAAGCTGTTGCAGATTACAAAGTTTACACAGCTGGATCTGTTTTGGATCTTCTTCATTTTGTTGCACCAAAGTTGATGAAGCGTGGTAGTGCTCATTTTTCATATGGAATTGCTGATGATCTGGATGACAAAAAATATGAACACTACAAATATTGGTCAAATCCCCTGGAAACAAAGTAAGCTTCTATGTTTTTCTATAAAAGTATTCTTGATCTGTGTCTGTGCTCTTAGGCCAGCTCTTCTCTTTATCTTTTCGACTCTCTAAGTCTCTATGGTATGCAAATATATCAAGGACACAACTGAAACTCAGGCATCTTCAATTCACCAATGTTTTGTTGTACAACATGGAAATTAAAGGTGAAATTTCAGGGTTCTAGGGGATGCAAACATTTTTTTGGAGTATTGGTCCATCTTGTTAACTTTCTCTATTAGTTTCCATGCCAAAGTTCCAGTTTGGCAGTAACTGTTTACTTCTTCCTCAGCATGAAATTGTTCATAGAAGATAGTGCAAAATATGATCCTCCTTGACTTGGTTCATTATGTGTTACAGCAATCTATTTGTCATATTTATAGCTACTTCTCACTGTGATGTTCCATTTACAGATTACCCAATGCACCAGGGATGGAGATCTTCTCAATGTATGGAGTTGGAATTCCAACTGAAAGAGCCTATGTATACAAACTAAGTCCTGGTGGAGATTGCTATATTCCTTTCCAGATAGATACTTCGGCTGAGGGTGGAAGCGAAAGCCCTTGCTTGAAAGGCGGTGTCTTTCATATTGATGGAGATGAGACTGTACCTATTCTAAGTGCTGGTTACATGTGTGTGAAAGGGTGGAGAGGAAAGACCCGATTTAATCCATCAGGCATCCGTACATTTATAAGAGAGTACAATCACGCTCCTCCAGCTAATCTTTTAGAGGGCAGGGGAACACAAAGTGGTGCTCATGTTGATATAATGGGAAATTTTGCACTTATTGAAGATATCATTAGGGTAGCTGCTGGGGCTACTGGAGAAGACCTGGGAGGAGATCAAGTGTACTCGGGTATTTTCAAGTGGTCTGAAAGGATTAAACTGAAGCTTTAGATTTCATATGGTGAGATTTACACCATGTCTTTCTTACTAGCTTTAGACTAGTGCTATATGTTTCTTAGATAGCTACTTTTGTATGCAGAATTTCATGTGTGCAATCAATTGGTTTGAGGAGCTGGTGGTGCTTTGCTATACATCTGGCTTCTCGTCTCCCGGTTGAAACATCTGTCGTGTACTTAAAACAAGAATACTCTGGGAAACCTGAAGCTGGTTACTTGAGTGTCCTTGAACTGTAAATGTTGCAGGAAGCATGCATGTTTAGGTTGCATAACTTAGAAATTTTGGACATCCATTGATTTTTTTGCCTGTAATTATATCATCCTTCATAGCATAGTGTAGTCTGTAGACATAATATTGGAGCAGTCAAGTACTGCATTTATATGTTCAATTATTTTCCTTATTACACAGCACAAAAGGAGGGACAAATGTGTTTACAAACAAAAATATGCTTTAGTTTTTGCATGGTAGGGACACCAATGTCTCAAAAGTATGACGGAGGGTATTTGCATACCATTTACGATAGTTTGAGATATTGTAACGATCTATTCTCGTTGTTATAGAAAAGCCAATGGGGAAAGAATTGGAGAGATTTTTTAGCCTAGTCCAGATTTGGACAAGGTCGAAGTCAGTGAGGTCTAGGGAAATCTGGTAATAAATGAGAGATCTAATTATTAACTTGATTACATGAGTAGATAGCTAAGACGTTAAAGAATCTATACAACTTTATGAAATTGAATTCAGTGCGTACAACTCTCGGAATCGATCTTAGCGTGAACGGTATTTTCTGAGTGCTAGCAATGGATCTATCAGCAAGTTGGAGAATAACAGTGGTTCGTTTTGGACTATCCAACCCAAGCTTTTGATACAATGACAAGGGCATCAAATTTATACTTGCTCATAAATCACAGAATCCGTGGGCATGAACACTTTGCCCAATAGTAATCTGCACAGTAAAACTATCCGAATCTTTTAACTTTTTGGGTAGTCTATTTTGGATCCTAGAGCTGCACTCCTCAATAAGTACTACAGTTTCATACTCCGTGAGTCTTCTCTTGCTAGCCACAATGTCCTTCACGTGTTTAGCATACTTCGGGATACCCTGCAAAATGTCAACCAAAGGCAGATTAATGTGAACCTATTTAAGGATAGAGAAACTTATCGAAACATTCATCTTCATTTTGCTTTTTGAGACTTTGTGGAAACGGAGGTGGTAATTTCTTTTGAGGAACGGGTACCTCATCATTGGAGCTTTTTACTGCCTCTTCCACTTTCTTTTCTTTGGTACTTACCTAACTATTTCTCTTCTTTGGAGCTAGTTCCTCTAATTGTAACCCACTTCTGATACTTACCGCATGCAATTGCTTTGGGTTGGGTTTAGTATCACCGGACAGCCCACCTTGGGGACGCAAGTTCAGAGAATTAACTACTTGCACAACTTGTTTATCTAAACTCATTTGGGACATTTGGATGTTTCTGATGTTCTCATCCTGCTTATATATTCTAGCATTTAATTTGGTCCCTATTTCAGTCATGAGCTTTTGGAGTAGCTCTTCATTGGTCATCCCCCCTTTTGGTGATGGTTAGGATTTTGGTATTGTTGTCCAGCCCCTTGAGAAGGGTACTGGTTAGCCCCTTGCGCCTGATTTTGGTTTTGGTTCCCACCCCATGAGAAGTTAGGATGGTTCCTCCAACTAGGGTTGTAAGTGTTACTATGATTTTGCTGAACTCCACCCCTTTGCGTATTTCCCACATAGTTTACGGAATTCGAATTTGCCTCACATTGATCAGTTTCATGAGTTCCACTACCACATACCTCACACCAATTGGCTGCCTGTTGTACAACGTTTACCGATGCATGGTTTAGAGCTATTTGTTTAAAATGTAAGGTCATGTTATGTTGCATTGCATCTAATTTGGTATTTATGGCAGTAGCTTGATCTACATCTAAGATCCCCGCAGCCTTTTGGGTTGTGGTTCTAGGCATTTCTCCCTCATACCCTTGGTTCCCTTCTGAGAGTTTATCGAGTAAGTCGAACAACTCTTCACATGTTTTAGCTAGGGCCTGTCCACCTGCTGCACTATTAAGAAATGAACGAGCATTATAATCTAGACCTTCAAAGAAAGTGTGAGCAAGTACCTCATTAGTTTGCATGTAGTGTGGGCAAGCATTCAACATTTGTTTGAAACGCAATTTGTACATGTCCTCCCCTTGATTTTGAGAAAAACTTATTATCTCACTCCTCAGCTTAGCGGTTTTCCTGGATAGGGAGAATCGACTCAAGAACTTCTTTGCTAGATAATCCCAAGTAGTGGTGGAGTTTGGTAGCTCAAAATCTAACCAACGCCTTGCGGCTCCTTACAATGAGTATGGGAACAACGACAGCCTCACATAGTCTGATGAGACTCCAATTGGGATGTATGTATCAGTAATATCTATGAAGTTCCTAAGGTGAATTTGAGGATCTTCGTGGGGGAGACCCGTGAATTGCCCATTAGAATGGAGGATTTGTACTATGCTCTGCTTCAGTTCAAATCTACCCCTCCCCCAGTGGAGGTTTCCTAATACTAGATGCCAAATTGGCTGTGAGTGGGACTGCCACATCACGGACTGGTCTTGCGGTATGACAGGCGGTACTCCTTGGTTATTCAAATTTCCTTGGTTATTCGGGTTCCTTTGGTTATTCATGTTGTCTTGATTATCATCATCAATGTTTCCTGGAAGACCTAACCCCAATTCTCCTGGACGTCCTTGATTCATTTTTCTACAGTGGAGTAAAACTCTTTCGGGTTCGTTGTAAGGTTCAACAAGTTCTCCCTTCCAAGCCGGACCTAAAAATCACGTGCCTGCAATAAACAAGCTAAGATCAAGTAATTAATACATGAATATTGTAATTGTAGACTTAAGAAGATCGAATATAAATCAATTTCTAAGTCCTCGGCAGTGGCGCCAAAATCTTGTTGCTCCCCAGTATACACGCAAGTGTACATGGTCGCACAAGTAATATAGATTCTTTAAGAAACGAGTTATCGTTCCCAAGGGACTTATGATCAATTTATATTTAACACTTAATTCTACAAATAAAAGTAAAAGTAACTTTTTCAAGAGTTGATGATTGATTGTTAACTACTACTAATTATGAACTAAATAAACGTAACTAAATGTGAACGACTTTAAGATGATGTTTCAAGCAAGTAAAGGACAATTCCAGGGCTGCAACATGCAATGGATCTCATGTATCATATTATTGGCTTAGAACGAATTTCAGTTGTCAAGTTACTCGTTTATAGGGTTAATTGTATGAGTCGGGGTACACACCTCTAGTCGCCTAGTCCAGTTAGCTATCAAACTACATCGTTGAGCGGGGATAAATAGACTAAATGGCGAGCATTTATATGTTATCTTATTTCGTAACCAAGCAAGTTGTTTGTCCGGGCGTCACTCTTAAACACAAATCACTTCAATCAAATGGGTCGATCGAGCTCTTTATATTTCTTTGGTCTATCTAATCCCTCCTCTCTCGATTTTAAGATTAGACAATGTATTTATCTTATGATGATCAAGCATAAAATACTAAAATAAGAATATAGAAGTAACTTATAATGACAACCAAGAATTAATTCATAAAGCCTTTAATAATCAACAATCCATTCGTAGCTATAACCCCAAAACTAGGGCGTTTAGCCACTCATGCTATTAGAAAACCACAAAATACAATTATTCATGCGATTTTCGGAAAATAGAAGAGTTTAGAAGATTAAAACCTATTACAAAAGATGAATCTTGCTCTTGCACACCAAAATAATGTCGACCGCCCACAATGTAGCTCAATGGGTCTATTTATAAGTTTAGGAAATTGGAGACAAAATCTACTTCAACTAGGAATCCTTTTTAACACAACTTAAGCTTATAAAATTGGGATTTCCTTGGTGTGTCACGCCTCCTATCGCCCCACGAACATGCTCCAGTTGTATCAGTGTTGGTGCGCCACGCCTCTCAAGCCTGAAAAAGTCCCCAGAATGTTTGGCCTTGGCGCGTCGCGCCTCTCAGAGCACCTGAGAAAGGCCACTGAATGTTGGCCCCTGGTGCCTCGCGCCTAGGAGTGCGCCTAGCCCTGGGGCCTTCATCCTTAGTTGATTTTTATGCTCTTTTGCATCTCCTTTTTTGCCTTCAATTTCTTTGAGAGTTCCTGAAATCTCTAATCACATGTATTGGTGCATAATCATAGCAAGTATAACAAAATCAAGTTAATAGACTCAAGATCATTCATTACTTCAATAAATTCATAGGCAAATATTGACAACTTAGGCATATAAATATGCCTAAGATTAGCCTCCAACCAACTCGGTGTGCCATCAGATATCAACGGAGCTAACCACTTTTTCATATTGTCCAACATCTTTGTCCTGATCATATACAGACAGTCATCTTCATGTCTCATAGTGCACTCTAGGACAACATTAATGGCAGAAAAATCGCACTGCACCCTCTTCCCTCGGACAACTACATAGTCAACCATTTTAAATGTTGCTGCTTGCTTCTTCCTTTGTGGTATCAAGGCATTGTACGCACTATAGAAATCCCTAACCCATCTTGGAATATACGGGCCACGGGGCTTTGTGAAGAGCTGGAACTTATGAAACTTCAGACAACTCATAATATCGGGGTACCTATCAAACACCCCATCCGTGGACAGATATTTCTCCTCAATGATTGTCCTCAGCCCCTCAGTCTTTAATTTGTTCATAAACTTAGGGGAGGATCCTAAACTGGTGGTGAAACCACCACTGCATGTGCTGGAACTGGAGGAGAAGAAGTGGTGGGCTGAGGAGTTCTGATCCTAAATAGATCATTCATCCTTTTTGACCGCAACTCTGCCCTTTGTGTTGCTACCAGCTCATCATCATCAGAAGCTATAGTCTGAGGCTCCTGGTGCTCACCCTCACTCTTAGA
Source organism: Solanum stenotomum (assembly GCF_019186545.1). Classification (NCBI taxonomy): domain Eukaryota; kingdom Viridiplantae; phylum Streptophyta; class Magnoliopsida; order Solanales; family Solanaceae; genus Solanum; species Solanum stenotomum. The sequence goes on from NC_064290.1 coordinate 18,153,245, forward strand.
AGTGGTGAGGTGAGTGGCATAGATACCGTCAATGTCATAGTTGGCCTCCGGTGAAGCAGGTGCCTTGCCTTTGCCTTTGCCTTTCCCACCAGTTGTGGGAAGTTTGGTAGCCTTTCCCCTGGATGCAGTTGCATCCTCATTGAGTGCAATCCCCTTAGCTTTCTTTAGGGGTGACATGTTCCTGCCTGCAAACTTTGGTCTAGCCATGTCTGCAAAACATCAGGAAGAAGTTAGAAATATTTCAATCAAAAGCATAGAACAATAAATACAAACAGACTCGCCGAACTGATCGACGAGTCGCCGAATCACTTTGGCGAGCCAGATCGGGCTCGCCGAAAGGATTGACTCAAAACTCTCAGAAAGATTTGGCATGTCGACATTGGGAAGGCCTTTCGGCAAATCACTGACAGCATTCGGCGAGCAAGGATTAGCCCTCCGAAAGTTACAGTGCAATTTAAGGCTCAAGGGTGCAGATAAATGGCGATCAAGAAGACTTTCGGTGAGTCATTGAGTGCCTTCGGTGATCTCAAGCTTCTCACCAAAAGTTACAGAGTCAAACAACAAGTATAGCATGAAATTAATGGCGAGATGGGGAACTTCGGTGAACCGCCGAGTGATTCGGCGAGCTCGACCCAGCTCGCCAAATGACCCAGCGTGCCTACTTTCAATCTAAGTTCTCGAATTCAACCCAGCAACCCCCGAAAATAAAATCAAATCATGACTAATCAAATTAAGACAAGACCCATAACACCCATTACCCCGGGATACTCAGACTTCTCCCGGTTTTGCCAAATTTTGCCATTTGATGACTTTTGCCCTCAAGAATGACGTCACCCGCTCTATTATTGGGAAAATTACATCATTTGGCACAATTACGGGTTACTTAGACTTCACCCAACTAGACCCAACAACATGCAAGCATAACCCCACAAGATTTAACCAATTTTAAGGCATAAAATTATGGGATTTCAACAATATAAACAATACGAGCAAGGATATTGAATTAAAAACATGCATTCAAACAATTAAGATCAGAGAGTCCCAGCACACAACACTAAGATAAGATCATTTGCATAAGATTACAAAATCACTAAACAAAGATTCGGGGTTTGGAAAACCAACCTTAAATGCCGAATAATCAAGACTGAAATGCTAGGCGGTAAAGTAATCCACTCCGAACACAATTCCAACGACTAAAACATGGTAGGAATGCAAAAAGATAGAAACTAAAGTGCGGGTGTGAGATTGTGAAGTTTGAAAGTGAGGGAAAGTGAAAGAGTTGGAAGTTTAAACCTTTGGCCTTTTAAGAACCGTCTATTTCTCGCCCATTCGGCGACATTAGTCGTGCTTGCCGACCCACTCGGCGACACGCTGAGTGGTCACTTACCTCACCGAGTTTTACAGGACCTCCAATTGATGTGGGGTCCAAACAACGAATTAGATCAAGATCGCCGACTCGCCAATAATTTCCTGGGGTCGCTGAGTTTTTTACAGACTCCAATTTAAAGTTGTCTTGAGTCCAACGGCAGACCCCGACTTCTTCGGCGATTTGCTGACTAGACCTTTAGCTTGCCAAACTGCACTTTTCAAATGTTCCACATTTTGACCTGCACAATCAACACACCATTATTTCAAACTTAAAAAGAAAGAAAATAAAACTTGGGTTGTCTCCCAAGCATTGCCTTAGTTAACGTCGCAGCACGACACAAGTCCACACTTAAACCTCATTCTTGGGGTTGACCATAGTATCACTAGGTAAACCCCCTTGATGTCTTGGGTTCAAATGAGATGATATATGACCCATTTGGGTCTCCAACTGCTTGATCGATACTGAATGAAAGGTAACAGTCTGGATAAAGGTCGACAGATCTTCTTTCATTTCCTTTAGAATCTTGTCCGACCCCTCAACTTTGTTGAGAATACGAGAAAGCATATCCTCAGACCGGCCACCTTCCGAACCCTTTGGCTTTTGGCGCTCATGAGGAGGCATATACCTATCCTTCTCCCCATCCTTCCAATTGGGATTTCGGTCCCTCCATTCTCGATCACGATCCTTCCAACCTTCATCCATATTCTAACCTTGGTTACCACCCTGCCTTGGGTAGTTTGAATGATAACCACCACCTTGGTTGGTTACGAAATTCACCTATTCATTATACAAAGCCTCAAACATAGACTCATCCGGATTAGCACACTCGACACCCATGGCATTGACACTTCGAGCACCAGCTCCCATGACATCTTTAGACAAAATGTCAAGTTGTGTCATGATCTTGGCCATGTTCTGGTCCCTCTCTTGGTCTTTCTCCATCTACTTTTTGGTTAGTTTAAACGTGAGAGGGGAGACTTGGTCTTCATGGGTATACCACACCCTATTTATGGTAGTCATGTCATCCAAGAGTTGAACTGCTATTACATAAGATTGTAGCATCAAACCTCCCGGAGAAAGTTGGTCAGCAACACCCTTATTTACCAAGTCAAGACTCCGATAAAAATACTACAGCAACACGTTATCAGGCAAGCCATGGGTTGGGCATTGAAGCACCAACTTCTTGACTTGCAACCAAGTTTCATGAATTGGCTCGCCTTCTAAACGCTTGAAGCTTTGAATGTTGTCCCAAAGAGTCATCATCTTCGAGGGAGGGAAAAATCGCACTTGAAATGCAGTGACCAACTCCTCCCAATAAGTGATTGATTCACATGGCAATCCAACCATCCACTTACATGCCTCCCCCATCAAAGAGAATGGGAATAACCTCAACCAGGCTGACTCTTGAGATATGTTCTTGAAGGAGAGCGGTCCACATACATCCACGAAGTTTCTAATATGCTCATGGGGATCCTCATGAGATAAACCACTGAAAAGCCCTTTCAATTGCAAGAGTTGAAACATAACATTCGTGATGTGGAACACTGCATTCCCTTCAGTTGGAGGAAAGCAAATGACACCAATACCACCCATAAGATGGGGGTCGTTAGCATTAGGCTCGTTGACATCATTGAGATTTCCGATGTCATCTTGATGGCCTACTTGATTGCCATTGATGCCGTTCACACTTATACTTCATGTTTCAACACACAAACAAGCAAAACAAAACTAAAATTAAGTAAGTATCACTATAACTAACAAGAACAAAATTCAACTTAACTAAGAATTCTCAAATAATACTACTCCCCGGCAGCGACGCCATTTTGATTAACGTATCAGGACACTTCATCCAATACGAAACGTCAACGATCGTTAAGTAGTAATATAACCCAACTAAGTGGGTTGGGGTCGAGTCCCAAGGGCATGGTACGTATTTGAGAATCAATAGGAAATCATGAATATGCTCAAGTCAATTATAGCTAAAAACATTTACGAGTAAAAGCATTGTTCAAGTTAGGGGTGACACAAGTGTCAAATATCAAGGGGATTTGGTTTCAACTATCAGCTACAACATCAAATAACACGAAAATAGCAAGTATAGAGACGGGTTCTTGGAATGTGATTGGATTATGGGCTAAGGTAGACAATTGGGTGATTGTAATTAATAGTGAATAACTGTAAATTAGTGAATAATCTAGACTTTAGTGGGGATAAATTTTCTCTCGAACAATTTATCCAGAATCAAATTGGTTTCTCTCAAACACCAATAAGCAGCAATTAAGAACAACCTACGCTTTAGTCCATTCACTCTCTCAAGCTGAATGTGTGGAAAAGGGTTTAGGGTTCACTCTCTAAACCTGAACCCATGACAACCCAATACCCACAAACCATCAAATTAGTAATCTTGGTTTCAAAACCACTCTCTCGAGCAAGCCAAAAACACGAAGGTAGAGTTGCATTTGTAAATACAACCCTTTAGATTAAGCCACAATTACTGAATGAAATCACTTTTAAACAGTATTTACACTATCAATTACAATACCCATCAACTAAATCAACCCATAATCACATAATCACACCCCAAGAATTGGGTTTTAGCTACACATCATAAAAAGGTAAAAATCATTACCAAATTGTGTTTCCATCAACTGGGTAAGATTGATATTGTCTTTACAAAGGTCTAAGATAAAGAATCTTCAACACCTACTTCTAATTTCTCAGAAATGGAATCTTTAAATCTTTAAAACTAAGGAAATATTGTCTTTAAACTCAGTTTTAAGCTCTCAAACTTGAAAACTGAATAATAATGAAAACTATTGAATGCTAGATACTCAACTAAGAATTTAGAAAAATGTATTTATAGTCACCAAAAATGTGTTGCGAAGGACCATTCAACGCAATAAGTCGGGATCGTCGATCCACTGGGCGATCCGCCTTTTGGTCAATTCCATCACCTTTTTGCTTTAGCCTTTAGCATCTTCAGGTTTTGTACTTTGGGCGATATGGAAATGCATCGCGAAACCGTTCGGCGACTCGCCGACTACTCTTTTCTATCACCGACTTAATTTTCTCCTTCAGGGCTCGGTACACTGGAACATTAGGCGAGACAATGGCCATTCGGCGACTCGCCCAATGGATTAGGCAATCCTCCTACTTTCTTTTCTTCGTTCTTTCAGCTTCCTTGTTCCTTTTTGCTCGTTAGTATCCATGCTTTGTTCCTCAATCCAAATACCTAAAAATCAAGGATTTACATCTGTTGTTGGCATAAAATATGCATTTGAGGACACAAAATCTATTAAAATAAAGCCATAAATGAGTCCAAATTGTGGACTCATCAGCTACCATGCATATTTGTGGTTGTTCGGCAATCTTAATATTCCTCTAGTCGTCAAGGTCATGTATTGTTTATGTGTGGTTGAATGTGGAGATCTTTGGGTCCAATTTTACTGTTCTTAAGAGGTAATCTACAATTACTAAATCTAGCATTTCGATAGTATTGTTGGAAGAGTTGTATGCTTGGACATATCCCTCGATGACCATCTAATTTCTAAAGATTAAATTTGTTATAACTTAAGCTCATGGGAATTTATGTTGCGGGATGGAGATATTGTTAAGAACTATGATTGTTTGGGTATTATGAGTGTGTGTTGGTTGATTCAGGTTCACTTCTATTTGTAACGAGTATTGACTTGGAATTTTATTATGCTTAAGTGCTAAGGATTCGTCCGGATGATTGTGTCAAGGTCCTTGATAACAGATTGTAGACGTGTGTACGATCAACTTTGGTGGTTGTTGAGAATCGCTTTTGTTGTAGTTAAGTTTACATACAATAATATTTATCACTCGAGTATTGATATGACTTCATTGAGGCATTGTATGGGAGTATGTGTATGTGTTCAATTGGTTGGTTTGAGGTTGAAGTTGTGAAACCTTTGAGAGTTGATTTGGTGAAAGATATTCAAAGTAAGGTTAGAAGTATCCAATCTAAGCTTCTAGCAGCCCAGAGTAGACAGAAAAAGTATGTGGGACAAGTATTCCCAATTATTCGACGATTCAGATACTACTATATTCTTGCTTTAGCCCTTTTCTCCTAGTTTGTCACTCGAGGACGAGTGATAGGTAAATTGGTATCTATTGTAATGACATGTTCCTGTTATTATAGAAAACTCAATGGGAAAAGAATTGGGGCAAGAAAACTTTTGAGTGAATTCGGGTGAGAAGAACTCCCGAAATCGATCGTAGTGTGAAAAGTATTTTCTGAGTGTCATGGGATGATGACGTGTTGTGAAATGGGAGTTTGGAATTCTTAATTTTGCTTACTGGTTCCATGCAAGCCGCTGGGGCGAGATTTATGCCGCTAGGGTGGGGCAGTTGTAGCGGGGTGAGGACTATTGTGGCGGGTCCAACGCGACTTACGGTCGTAAATAAACCCCTAAACGACCTCATTCTGCACTTTTCAATTTTTAGAGCCAAGGAACGAACCCCAGGTGACTCTTGATAGTTTTTCACCATTCTTGAGGCTAAAGGTAAGTTTTTTACTCCCTGAAATCATTTTTTGATTCGTAGAACATAATCGAATGGGTAATTATCAATGGGGGAGGGTTTTGATCTAGAATCTATGGTGGAAACAACCCTATTTTGGATACTTGGGATCATGGTATGATCTAGGGTTCTTAGAATTGTTAGAAATTTGGGTAATTAGTGATTGTTTATTGATTCCCGTGTTATTATGATTATTTGTAGATCAAGAACAAGCGGAACAAATCCGAAAAGGGAAGGATTAAGTTTCTTAGGGTTTCAAGCTTGTTTCGAGGTAGGTGATGGTTGTGATTTCACGTTGGTGTGATATATGTTTGTAATTGCTCATTATAATGCATGTGTGTATGTGAAGGTTGCATTATTGATCACCATAATCGTAAATGAGGATAATTGAATAATTGTATGACATGAATCACCTTTTGTTGTATGATTGTGATAATATACATTGTGATTGTGGTTTGTTGAATGGATCGGGTGTTGCATTTCGACACACTAACTTGGATCGGTTGCCACCTTCTGGCATAAACATGGGATCAGTTGCCACATTCTGGCATAAACATGGGATCGGTTGCCACGTTCCAGCATAAACATAGGATCGGTTGCCACGTTCCAGCATAAACATTGGATTGGGTACCACGTTCTGGTATGCTAACAGTTTGGGTGTGGATTCCATGAGAGGACCATTGAATTGTGTTACGTGAAAGGACCATTGAATTGTGTTATGTATCTACTTGTGATGATTTCGTTCATATCTAATGATGATTGATATTGGAAGACGGTACGTTGCTCTAAATTGATATAACTGTGATATGTGAGAATCGTGAAACTGTTCGTTGTTCGTAATAGTTGACTAATATTCTATATGTTCGATATATGCATATTTTACAATGTTGTGGTTACTTGCATGTGTTTCACTTATTAGGATAGCCGTGTGATCCTACCAGTATATTGTGATTGTGTACTGATACTGCACTTGCTTGTTCTTTGTTGAGTACATGGCATCTTCAGGTGGCCATTGATAGACTTCAGCTATGTGACTAATAAGTGTGACCGGATTCAAGGGTGAGCCAGTTCTTTCAGGCTGCCATGGATCCACGGTCCGTATTGGTGCTCGTCGTTTGGTTCAAAGATTTGAAGATTTTGAAGTTAGAAATTTGCCCAAGTCCTGAGTCACGAAAGGGACCTATTGTAACACCCCATATCCGAAATGGACCAAAAATGCAAATTTTGAGAAGTTGCAGGTGCAACTTACAGTCACCATCCACGGATCGTAGGTCAAACCACGGCCCGTGCTGGTGGTCCGTGGTTCACCACTGCAACCCCTCCCCAAACCAGCTCAGAAAATTGGCTAAGTCCCGACTCACGGACAGACCCACGGCCTGTAGATCAGACCACGGTCCGTGGTCTATGTTCGTGGATTGAGACTTCCCTTACTAGCCTCTGACACAAACTACGATCGACCAGCACGGACCGTCATTCGATCCACGGTCCGTAGGTCTGACCGTAGATTAGGTTAGCAGCTAGTTAGACGAAAAATATTGATACATCAACTTCATATGGTCATAACTTTTAGCACAAAATGAATTATGTATCCCATAACATATGGTTAGATAAATAATTGAATTATCTTTCCAACGCCACCGAGTTTTCTAAATTCTGACCTCCGAGTAAAAAGTTATACCCGTTTTAGTGAAGCCCTGTCGGGCAGACTCGATCTACGGACCCAATCGACGGACTGTCGATTGATTGACGGACCGTAGGTCCATTCCGTCAGTCACTCCGACAACAGTTAATTCAGGGGTCTTTTGGTCTTTTCCTATTTCGTTTAACCCCTAAGATACGTCGTTTAGACCCTAAATCATGAGGTTTTAATTAGTTTAAGCCTAGAAACATAATTAGAACTTACCTTAGTCAAAATCATTAATCAAACTTAGAAGAATTAGAATCAAGAGAGGAGAAAAAGGTCAAGAACCCTAGTTCAAGAACGCAACAAGGTTCCATCAGTTCCATCCTTGAAATCGAAAGATTTCTCCGTGGAATTCGTCACCAGGTATGTGGGATTTCACTAGTGGGTTCCTTTCGCCCATTAGGTCCCTAGAATTCAGTCAGATTCTTGATTCCCTTATTATGAATAGACCTAGGGTTTCTAGAACTACATCAGATCATCATGAATTAGTTATTTAAATGTTCCAAATCAGATTATCATGTTATTGCTCAGTTTATCGCATGAATTTCAGAACCCTAGCTATGTATTTCTTTAGTTCTTGAATTACACATGCTAGGTC